>NC_056741.1:1607320410-1607665203 GCF_019279795.1 Protopterus annectens
ATAAGCTACAAACTATCTTTTTGCCATAATCCAAAAACAATACAGTCATTTTTTTAAAGTTTCTCAAATTAAAAAATAATTTTGTTGTTACAGAAAAATAGTTCCTATTTTACTGGAGCCTGACATATGCCTACATATAGACATATGCAGGAATAAGACCATATTATAAATATATATACACACTACTACATATATATATATATATATATATATTTGTGTTAAGAAAATAGTGTTACCCATCTACATAAAAATTACAAAAATGTTAGCTATTGAGACAGTGCTCAAAAAACTGCATTTCCATTTGTCTTGTGTTCTCACTTGTGATAAAATTATTCTCCACAGCAGGGTTCTGAACTGTGTTCCTTTCCACTCCAATGATGCTACCATTTTTATTAAGTGACTTGCATTTATTTGCAAGAAATGTAAAACTAATTTTAAAGAATGTTAAAAAAGATGATAACTTTATGAGCAGCAGGCTGCCTGTCATTTCATATTCTTAACTCCAAAACATTATGAAGTGAGCTTGTGAGGCTAAATTAAGATCAAATTTCAATTACAAATATAAACATTATGATAATTTAATATAAAGTGAAACACAAGCATATAATTTAAAAAAAAAATCATTAAACCCTAGTGCCTCCAGGTGTTAATACTGGATCAGCCTGGAACACTGCCTATTCATATTTACATTAACTGCAAAACAATGCTAGACAGCAGATACCCGAATATTTCACCTTAAAGCTTATGGATAAACAACATGGCTGCATTGAGACTTAACATCTACCTGATGCAGCTACAGGTATTAAATGTTGCTCATGTATTATTTATACTGACAATTAACATTTCTCTAAATATCTCAAACACAGAAATGCTTAGCCTTACATGAAAGCTCACAGATGAGCTAACAAAATGCTGATGACAGTATTTGTGTAGCTTGAGGCATTACTGAGTTGAAGTAGCTTAAAAAATTACAAAGATCATTTATTTTTATTTATAAAACCCAGTTTACGGTGTAAAACCTGATGAATGCTACCAATTTAAAATTTAGTTTGTGTTGAGCTGTTTGCCATTTACACCTTAGCAACGCATGATTTTACACATATTAAACTTCCACAGCACCAGTGGAAAGAACACAAAATTTAGGTTACACAAGCCAGTAAGGATGCTTTTTTACTCATACTGGACTGTTCAACACGGTCATAGTTTTTGCTATGAAGGCACTTTGCTAGCAAATCGGTACAAGTACTTTAACAAATACATAATTTTAACAGAATGCTGGCTGATTAAATACTAACATCATAAGTGTATCACACAATGTGCCCCATTTTATTGCGACATCCCAAATTCACAGTTATTGTAAGTCACCTTTCTAACAAATTCAAGGAAAGGGGGCAATACAGACACAGATTAGTAGTGCTTTCAAAGCTTTAAAATAGTGTTTTTATGAAAAAAGCTTTTGCAGCTATTGTCTGTCCATGAAATTAGCTGTAATTATTTTATGAAAATATTTAAATTTATTTAAAATCTATAAATCAAATAAGTTTTATATATATATATATATATATATATATATATATATATATATATATATATATATAGTCCCTTATATGAGTATTACCCATTATGTTAGATTTAAAGGCCAGGTTTACAATTTTCATATTTTGATAATGTATATCCTACCACATTTTCTTTCATTTTTGTATTTAATGCACCTTCAAGTATTTATGAAAAACATTTTAATACAAACCGGTAGACCAAGGCACTGTCATATGCATGTACTTTATTCAACATGTTTCAAAGAAAATCATGTACTTCAGATTTTTTTTGCTCAGAATAATTTTTTTTGTTCAAGTTATTAATGATGCATTGATTTGCAAAGGCAGCACAGGAAAATGGAATGCATTAGTGCAATATCTGGATCATCAGTCACTACATTTTGATCATGACATCAGTTTTGACTGCATTATTTTTCAGCTGTCATCTCTTAACAAAAAAGTTGGCTCATATATTTTAAGAAAAAAACACCACCAAGTTGCTTCACTCCTCTATCTTGCATTCCAAGATCAGTATACTTATATGGTAGCTTTAAGGGTACCAGTGACATGTCTGGTTATTCTGATTTTTTTTTTCATCCCTTGCTAATCACTGGTTCTCATCCTCCATTTCCCTACTCATACTTTCCCTCACTTCAGCTACCAGGGGTGAGGACCAAGTTACCTGGGGAGAGGATACCATAATGTGGGCAGATAGGGTTTTCTTCTTATAGTCTTAATTCATATGTAATGGCTCCAGGCTTACTATGCACAGGCTTACATGAGACATGGCAAGTCAAATGTGTCTACCTCCATTGTGGCATACCAATCTGCAGACCCAACTTCATGGGATGCATAAAGGACATAAGGCCCGCTTTGGGAAAACACACCACACCCTGCAGTCCCAACCAGCTCCAGCCTTGTGTGCACCATCCTAATCACCAGCATCACTGCTAGTGAGAAGCTCGTTCTCATGTCTCCCTACTCTTGCCTCAAAGAAGTTAAGCTGGCATAGCTCTGTCACTCTCCCATCACACCATCTGTTCTGCGAGTACAGGGTTTCTACTTGAACCCTTCTTACCTGGGTCATAGGCAGGGCTTCATCACATTCTGCAATGGGGCCTATAATGAACTTCACTAAAAGACTTTTTGTCATGAAGTTATCCAGTGAAGACCACCTCTAACACAAAGACAAAGGAGGATACCTGAAAAGTTGATGCACTTTCCCTATTTATTAAATGCAATGACAGATTTACCAAGTGAGGCTCATATATGGAGAAAGTCATAAGACCCAAGTGGTGTCTGCTGCTTGGGAATGCTAAAGTAGTTGAAAAATACAGCAATAGAAAATAACTGCAGATGATCAAATACATTTGATTTTGTAACAGTCTTCATAACGGAAATGTCTGCCAAACTGGCCAACTACCAGTCAGTTACAGTTTTTCCTCTAGGCTGGCTGGGTGCACTCACATCTGGACATCAGCACTTCTCTGGAATAAGCACACTGCCCTTGCAGTCTCCAAAAAAACATGGCTGATCTAGAGCACTTACTGCTAAGGTGGAAAAGGGAAGAACTGCCCAAATTGTTTCCTTTTGGTCTAGGATTTGGCTCTCTCATGTCACAAACAGGGTTCAATTCGCAGTTAGGGAATTTCAGTTTCCATGAAACCTCCAGCCAACTTTCATAAGAAGCAACAGTGAATGCCCCCACATCTTTGTTGTATGGATCTGTGCTACTTTGGTATACATTTCAGGACATTGTGCTGCCTCGTGGACACTGGACATACTGAAATACTCATACACATGGACAGCATGTCAGTGTTGGTCCCCAAAACTATGTTGCTGCCTGTACTGAGGCATACACCTATGAAGCCAAAATATAAGTATTTTATAACCATTTGAAACCAACAACGGTTATATTAAAAACTTCTGGGGTTTCTTCTATGCATTCACATATTCAACAAGAAATAACTAGTACAAATATCTCACTGAATTTCCTTACATTTTCAGGGATTTTATATGAACTTCATTCAGATTTATTCTCAAGTTCTTTACTCTTCCCAGTTTAGTAAATTTTCTTCAAACACAAAGGCTTTCAGTACTAAACCATAGTGCTTCTAATTAGCCAAGTTAAACTGAATCCAGCACCCCACCCAAATAAAAATCAAAGCTTACTTTGTCTCACAAGCACAGATACTCATGGGCTGACGCTGTGATGATATTGCCTTGTACATACATCAGACATGTAATCATTTTTTGCAAATGAACATATAATAAAGTTTTAGAATTCTTACTGCTTGAATATCAGGCCAAAGCAGTCAAAATGTCTGAAGAGTAATCACACACAAAAAAGGCAGACTCAAAGGTCAAGAACTGGAAAATGGCAATAGATAATGTTGCTTTTATATAAATGCAAGTGCCAAATGATAATGCAGAAGCAGGAGTATGAGACAGGTGTTGCCCTCATGCAAAGGGGCAAGTGATAGTCAAATACAAATGAACAGAACATTACAATACAGCATAAGCCCCCCCCCCACAAAAAAAACACTGCTACTCTGGCAACAACCCCCACCTACTGTGCTTCTACTGAGTCAGTCTCAGAACTAAAATCTTGGAATATAAACAAAGATGACCATACCCCCATATTATCTGAAATGAAAACTGGTGGTGGTGTGGGAAATCCTCTGCAGCCAAGGCCCAAAACAGACAACAGGGTTATAAAAGCATTTAACTGGGAAAGATTATTTTCATATACAAAAATATTAATAGAAATCAAATCAATCAAGATAGTGCTACTTTACAAACTATTTTATTTAAATGTAAACGACGGTTCAGCATGTGCTTTGATTCTATTTTAAAATTATGACACGAGTACTAATTATTTTGCATGATAGGACTGCAAATGGAAGCTAAGAAACTTACAGTAGTTTAATGTCCTCAATAAAAACTCAGGGAAGGAGATTATACTTGTACATAAACTGTCTCTATACTTAGAGATGTTGAGGAAGGCAGTGGTGAAATTAATTGCACCTTTGACCCTTAGGGGTTTCAAACAGAGCCAATGCCTTCCTAGCTAAACCCACTTTGTGGATCATGTACAAAAGTATAATTTCTTTTGGATCACCTTCTGTTTTAAATGTGTAATTACCAACCCAATTTATATTTATTGTTTGTGTGTTTTATTTGTAAGCAGTCCTTAACATTTTTCTAGCAAGAAGCAAAATAACTTAACTTCAGAATATTTTAACCATAAAAGACTGTTGTAACTGCCATTATAAATCTACTAATGTCCATACCTAACAATTATAGCCACTTAGCTGTGCCTACCTTAAATTTCTGACTATGATAAAACAGGGGCACAGTAAAAAGTATCCCAATTTGTTTTACATAAATGCAAACTAGTACTCTAACTACTGAATTACCACTTTTTAGCTTGATTGTCAGCAAAGCCATTTATTCTGATCCATAAGCAGTCCCTGTACCCAAACACATTTCCATTGTTGCAACTTGGATGCTATTTGTGGTTTAAAAAAAATTGGATGCAGTGGTGTGTTTCAGGATAATTTCACACAGAACAAACACAGTAAAGTATTATGACTCATTTCTCACAAATTTCCTAAGGCCTAGAAAGCCAACCATTTAAACTGAGCAAACAGGGCAAATTTTCATCCACAGATAGCTCCACCTCCATCCAGCAGTTACAGCTACTTTGACATGTGCTCTTCATCTGGTTGTGATGAAACAACAATGCCCCTCAGTCTCAGAACACAAATAGACAAAGCCAAAAATATGATAAGGCCCATAATTACAGACATTTTAAAGATGCTTCTTGTACACTTAAAAACTTGGTAGAATGCCAATTTATGTATTGTTGTAGGTTTTCTGAGCTCAAAGTGAAGTATTTTGCAAGCTTATTTCACACAAATGCATACCTATCCTGGAACGTTAGACCGTTTAAACATAAGGGCAAGTCACAAACCCCTAACACTGCTTTCTAACCCACATCTGTTTGCAATTACAACTAATAATGCTCAACCTCTTACTACAAAAATCAGGAGGGGAATAGATAATTTTTGTATACTTGCAAAGCTGCACTACTGTAACAGTTTTTTTTCCACTACTAATATGTATTTTCTGAATCCAAAATAAAACAAAGTTTCAACCTTTGTCACACAAATGCACACTAGTTCTGGAATATTACACTGCTTAAATAAAGCAAAGGACACCAGGTAAGTTACTTTCATCTACAAAGAGCACTCAACCCAGCAGTTGTAGCCAGTTCTCTTTTTAAGTACACCTTCTAATCATACTTGGCACAAGAATCAAGGACAAAGAACAAAAAAAAGGCACTTAACTTTTAGATTTATCACATGTTAGAGGGATTTGAACCCTGAAATGCAAACGTCTACCGTTTAGTGACTGCAATGCATTATGATTAGCCTAAAAAAATACACGCTTTACATGGAACAGATAAATAAGAGGTAAAACCAAGGGACATTTTGTGAAACACGTGACAATTACAACTACGAAACCTTGATTTTTCTATTCAACTAAAGTTCAAAAATACTGTACTTCTCAAGACAAGCTAGTGTGCCACTTCAGAGGAAATGCAAATCTTTAATACATTTTTTTTTTGCAGAACAAACACTTGTCATGCCAGTCTATTCTAAACTTGCAAAGCTTCCCTGCATTCCTTTGTGACCCAATGATCTGCAGGACAAGGGTGGATATACACAGGCAGAGCTACTCAGCTTCAAAGGACTGCACATATGACAGGCAGCAGGATCTGAAAAAAAAGTTTAAATGTATTAGCACTTCCGCACTGCCTTTTGAATATGAAAAAGGAAGTGGGAATATCTTATATCTGGATAATGTGGTGGAGGGGGGGGCATACTACATGGATGGCCATATCACCCATACTATAACATGACATTGAAGGAAGGAAAACATCCTTACCAAGTTCAAAAGTCAGAAAGGGATGAATACTGGATTTACTGAAATAATGGTTGAATTCTACAGGTGGTCTCGACCAACAATCCTCCCTGCCTAACATAACTCAGCAAACTGAAAACATCTAAAAAGTAGGATGCATTGCTGGACTGAGTATGGTAGTTTAATGAACCTATAACTGTAAGCAGGTAACAGGAAGTATTAGACAGTCTGAGGTTTTACTGTGAAAACAAAGTAATGGTACATATGAACCACAAACGTATTCTTAAAGAAAGCACCTTGGGCTTCATCATTTCAACAGGCGAGGTGCAAACAAACCCCAAAGGCAGTTATGAGCTAATGGGTGCTACTTTTAGTACGCAGCACACAGTACAATCATACAGAAAAGTCAGGTTTAAAGTCACAAATTACCTCTTAGTTCTGCAAAGGCCACCCCCCCATTTACTGCCCTCAGACATCATCTGCACTATACATAATGAATCTTCAAGAAAAATTTGCATTGTGCTAAACGTTTAGGTTAGCCATCATTATGTGCCATTTATACAACTTTTTTTACACCTGTATTCTCTTTTGCAGTTTACTTTATACCTTTGTTCCTGCTGATGCAGAAGTGGTATCCCAAAGAACAGAAGAACGTAGTAACAACATTCTGAGAACTATGCAGTTTCATAATGCAACATTTACTACTACCAAGGTCAGCTGATCTGAGATGCAGACTCATGTCATTATCTTAGCACAAGAACCCAAAACATGCTGTCATATGCATGACATGCATACATACATGTACCATTTTCTTACATTTGCAGTCCTGCAAGAAAAGGCCATTTATAACATGATCTCCGTGACTACCTACCTCTAGTTGTTCTTCCTCTGAGTAAAATGTCAGAGAAAAGGCAAGCAAGAGAAAACAAATGCAGTGCCTGCTAAATGCAGACTTACAGTCTGAAAAGAAAGGCAGGAGATATTTTTCATTATTAAAAACGCCATTTGGTCTTTACAGTCACAGCATCTGAATTAGTATGACAAATGAAGTCTAACTTGACAGATTTCCTATGCACCATGTTCTATAAAACAAAAAAAATGAAAAGATGGTGATCCATGAAAAGATATGTAATATATGACCTAGATTAAAAGGGTCACTGCTTAATGGGTCCCTTTTACCATCCGCCTGCCTACTGTGCACGATCTAGAGAAACCAGGTCAGCCTTATTCAAACAGAATGACGTTTCAGCCTAACAGCAGGAACAAAATTGGCCTCCCTCCACCAACTGCTTACTACTGCATACTAATCCAAAGAAATTTGCTACACAGCCTCTTTCAATCTGACCTGATGCATGACCTATTTATGTACTAAATTGAAATTAACAAAAGGAAGAAATTATAAAGTACAAAAATGAATGTATTTAAACCTAAATTAAGAAATACGTTCTGAAGGCATTCATCAGATGAAACTTTACACCATGAAGACTCAACTACATCAATATGCTCCACAGTTTAATCATTAGTTATGTAATGTTTCAGAAGCTGGAAAAGGAAAGCCGAGGTAAAGGGACAGACAATGGAATTTACAACTATTGGCAATGCAAGGGTTTCTATTAAACAAAATACATCAGCAAAATTTAATGTAGTGCAGCTAAGTGGTCTTGACTCAAGTCACTGCACATCTCTCACTTTTTTCCCCTGTGGAAAATGATTAAACCTTTAACTAGTCAGTTATCAGAAGGGACATATAGCTATAACATGAAATAAAGCTATTCTACAGATATATTAACTAGACTGCAGCCGCAGGTAGTCCATGTTTTGAAAAAGGAACTGAAACTGTCAGATGCAAAAGGGGAAGGACAGAATGCCGATAGGTCACTATCTTTCCCAAAAACATTAGGCAGTAGGACAAGAATGATGTTCAGTAGGAACTGGAGAAGAGGCAGACATTGCTTTGAAGCAGTAGAAAAGGGAAAGATGGTATCAACAAAAGATAAATTAAATGTAAAGAACAGAAAACACTGTGATGCGAGAGAAGGCTAACATGGAGAAGTGATAGTTGTGTTCGCAAAGAAAATGGCAGACTGGGAAGACATGCAGTAACACCTGGAAAAAATGTTAGGTGATGCAAAGTGACGAAACCCTGACTGGAACCTAGACAACCATAGGTCTGCTAGTGGCCCAAGCATTGAATGAAATGAGGAGAGACATACTGGAGTAACAGGCTTACATTGCCTCACTAATCCTGGAGGTGGACTGGGATGCGGCGCTTTTCTGGAGACACCTCACTGGTATCACGCTGTCTGTAAGGGGGCAGCATTTCAGCTGTGTAACAAATGAACACAGATCATTACACAAGTCTACTGCATGCCTCCCTTTGGACACCAAGAACATTTGTTGAATGGGTAAATGCGAGTAGTCCTTAATGCAAAAACCCTGATAGATGCCTCCGAGTACATCATGACCTGCTGTTACCCCCAGATGGAACAAGCTGTGCTGATCACTAGAGGAGGCTGGTGGTGGGCAAGGATCAGGGACCAAAATAAATAAGTGAATGAATTGGGAGAAATTTAATAATGAAGGACATGCCAGCCACACTCAAACACCTACTTATATATGTAAATATCAGTGTTTATTATTACAAGTGTCTATATGCATTTTAAATATTTAATTTACATCTCATTTTACTTCAGACAAACCTTCCACGTAATAAAAAGAGAGCACTGACATTCAGACAGCAATACTTCTCTGCATGAGTTATATCAACTTAAGAGCGAAGCACATCACTAAAACACGGAATGGTGGTACAGGTGAATAGATCTCACATTGTTCTGGATGCTTAGGTAAAATGTATTTTAGTGTGAGTGTGGATATAAATACAATTTTGATATGTAAAGAGCAAAGCCTTTACAACACCATCTACATTACACTTCCATCTATTCCATATGCTTTTAATTAAAATAGCAAACAAACGGCTACTGCAAACCTAGACAAAAGTATTAAATATATTAATTTGCGGTGTCATTAGAATAGTACATATAACCTCATGTACTCTGGATCACATAATGGACTGTAGGAGACAGTTTAACTAGTCTGCACAATGCATGCAGCTAACCTGTTTTATCACTTTCATTCTCCAAACATCCCAGACCATTGGATTAGCATCCTACTACCCATTTTAGCAGCCCATTCTATCCATCCACCACCACTTTAACAGGAGGCGAATATGCCTAAATGGGTAAAATTTTACTTATTCGCAACCCCCATGGGACAAGCTCTCAAGAAATTGACAGAACATGTCAGCAGTAACATCAGATTGTTTGAACTAATCTTAACAGAATTAATACACAAAACTTTATTTTTTAAATTTACTGTTAAGCAAAGTGAACAGCATTACTTTACTGCATGGAACCTGCCAAACAGACAGTATCACTAAAGTCTGCACTGTTTGTCACAATAACCATATTACCAAGTTGTACTTTGTTAATTCCATCAGTAAGGTACGGCACCCTCATAATCCTCACTCCGACTAATTCTAAGCAGCAGGTAGCCATCTGAAGCATTTACATTTCATTTTGAAAGTTTTGGAAGGGGAGATGGGAATTTCAAAATGATCTCTTGGCATAGACCATTCTTCTCCTTTTACAACTTAATGCCCTACTATCATGTCCCTCATATTTATCCTGTCTATGACTATGGCCCAAATTCCCCTATTCTTTCTATAAGGCTTCTCCTGCTTTAGCAAACTGTCTCCTTTTCTTTTGTCTTTCTACAAAGCCTCTTCCCCTGAACTAATGCAGCTATTTCTCCTCTATCCTACTAGTGTCTACAGAAATGCAGAGTATTCTTAATGGTGACAAATGGCATGAAAAATGTGCTTTTGGAATCTGTTCTCCATGACAATGTATTTCAGCATTCTGGGGGTCCTGATACCCTCTCTTTCACCATGCCTGGTTATTAAAGTCAGTATTACTCTTGGGTCTTTTCCTGGCTAGATATCCAGAAAAAAAAACATTATAATTTAACTTGATGCGTTTTAGAAGGTTAAAAATTATGAACACGTATGATCTGGCATTTCAGTATGGAGAATTAAAGCTATCAGCTGCTAATAAACCTTATTCTACAGTCCAAGGTTGGATTCCCTCTTCTTCTACTTGCCTGTGATGCAAATTACTTCACTTATCCAGTATTCCAGGGTAAATACTGGACAGAAGAATTTACACCTAGCAGCCTTACACATTTAAACAAAATATAAAAAGAAAACTCTAAAAGTTAAAAATGACAACTTCATAATCCCCAGTTTGGTATGAAAATCCCACCTAACCAAGAGTTGCAATACTAAGAAAATAACCTTATCAGCCATACCTGCATGCTTTGTAAAGTTCCTGCTACCCACCACTTCCCTTGGCAGGCCTACCTCACAAGGCTTAGCCACTGCCTTTATTTTTATTTCATTCCCACAAAGAAACACTTCTCTACACACAAACTTCTTGGTACATACTGGGTGTAGCATAAGTCAGCTGCAAAGCACAGTCTTACCAGTACAAGTAAAATGGAAGCAAATACCCACAACCTTGTGAACAAAACATCTTTAAAAATCATGTTTTGTAATGGGGGCTAAGCCCTCCCACATCCTTCATGGGTTATTCACCCCGACGCACCATCCTTACTTAAATACAACTCAATGGTTGCACAACTGTGGAGAAGAGAGAAAAATTCAAGGATGAAACTAAAGCCTGCATAAAAACTGTGGTAATGCCAGGTGAACATCAGACATGACTACAGAGTGATGACATAGGGCCACCAGAATGCTGTGCTGCATCAGGAGAAGAGATTGAAGAAATATTTTCATACCACTTAAAGTGGTCTTTCTGATGATTTGCTCTTGCAGTTTACTCACAGCATGGGGATTTGCTACTTTAGGGAACTAGGATTGAAGAGAATACATTTAATGTGAAACCTTTCATTGAAGCAGATCTATAAGCACGTAGTGTCATTAGCAATGTTTACGTATTTACCATTATGAAATGTCTGTAAAAAGAATATCAATCTTCCTTAGCTATCAGGACTGATGCTGCAAACATTTAGACCACTTGGTAAATAAATCTGTCCCAGGCTGCCAGACACCCACCCCTTACGCATTCTACACATTACTCTCCAGTTTTTCAGCAGGTAGTGCAAGGTTGATGAATGGGATTAAAAGAAAATAAAGACATACAGAAGAGAAGAAAGCAAAGTAAGCGAGGAACACTGAAGGCTGCAGGAAGGGGGTGAAGGGAGGTCATGTTATGAAAATGCACCTCTTCCTTACAGGCATCTCATTACTGGAAGTAAATAGCTTCTGTGTTTGAAAACAGGGTGCACATCTACAGTAGCCAGGATTACAGTCTGGCGCTAATTTGGGCGAAGGGGGCACCACTATAAAAATGGTATGCCTGATAATGGTCCAAATGTGAACCTGGAAAAATATCTAGCTTTATCCATCTCGAAGATATTCAGGAAAGACCAAGTTGCACACAGATCATCTACACTGGTATGAAAAAAAAAAAAAAACACACCATGCAAGTAGCTACTGCTCTTGTGGAAAGAGCTCTAGGGGTGAGTGAAGTTTTAGCTTAGGAAAGGAAAAAGGAAACAACTTGACATATTTAACCATTTTAGGTTCACATTAAATTTAAACTAGTTGTTGGTATCCATATAATAAAGCATGTATTCTCCAAAGTTCTCAGCAAAGAATTCAAGAAAATAACTGCAACTGAAAGCACAACTAGGTTAATTTTAAGTGCAATACTTTCTTTACTTCTACAAAGTCAAGCTTTCCCCAAGTCAGTAGAAGCAGTGGCTTCAGAGCTTGAGTGTTAGCTGCTCAAATATGAATATTAACATTTCAAATGGGAGTAGGCTCTTTCATGTGGAATATGCAATGCAAAAAAAAAAAAGCCTTCCAAACATTTAATGCAGCAAGAGAGTCTAAGAAAAAATTAAAGTTAGGGATGTTTATAATTATTGTGGGAAGTGAACTGGAGAACCTCTTCAGTCAATCCATGCCAAAGGCACAAATAGCAGTTAAAAAAGATTATCAAATAAAGGGTTTAAAAACAAGTAATCAGGAAAAAATCTACGGTTACATTTAAGTATTAATAATAAAGGCAACAATGTTTAATAAGTAAACACAATGACAAGAGTGTTTCAGAGATTGCAGCCAGCCATTATCTTTTAAACACTGATATCTACAAGTCCTGAGATCTCGAACTACCACCATTAAAATACTGACATTCACAGTTCTTAAAAATTGTCCCACAGCTTATTCTTAAAGGTGAGTAGTGATTGCTACTTTTCTATTACGAGCTAAAAGGCTGTTCCCACTTTTAAGTTGCCATCTTTCTAAAGGTTTTCACACCAAAGAAAACCGACTAGCAAAGTCTAACAACTGTACTATTTGTAAGCAACGGGGGGGGGGGGACTATAGTTACAGGTTGAGCTAGATGTTTTTCCCTGAAGGAAGATGGGGCTCTTTCAATTTCAGGCATTCAGAAGTGAACATATTTATCAATACGACTGAATGATCAGTGATGGGTAACCATTTTATCTTTTGCAAAGGTAGGTCATGGTATTACCCTGCTTCAGATAGGACACAAATGCACCCTACTCATGGCAGTCTTCCAGTAATTAAGTACTGCCAGGTGACGGGCTGGCAAAGGTAAGGAATATTCAAGTCTAGTAATAAAAGCATTCACACCAATGGCTTTTATTGCCTCAAGAAACAAGGGGTTAGAAATAATACACTAAATATTAAGTTGTTTTAGTACCATGTCCACACTTGTCTCACCACTAAGCTTACACGGTGGTGGGATCTAGTCAAATGTCTACATATTTAGAGCTATATACCCAAATAAACTATGGTGTTCACAAGATATTTAATATACAGGGAATCTGCTACAAAATTATTCATAAGGCACCAAAACAGTATGTAGTTGCTGATTTTCCTGGATTCAGAACCAGTTTACTACCTATGAGTTAACAGCAAAGTTTGATAGCTCATTCCTCCAGTTAAAACTCTGGAAATTTACACTCTTACTTCCAGTGGCTGCATTCTGAACTTTTTGACAAAGAAATAAATAAATGAGAGACTGTTCTACACTCACAGTTCCAGCAACAAATATTCACATCTCTAAAACACAAGTGGCTATTACAGTAGTGTAAATAGCAAATTTTTCAGTGCAAACTTTTCAGTGCAAACTAATCTTTACCATGACAATATTCATTAGGTTCTAAATTTTAATCTGGAGTAAACATTAGATTGCATAACTTTTTGCAAAGCCACATACAATGGGTCAGTAACTATTCAAACTGCATAATACCATTAGCATTATGAAAGTTCACAGTTGAATGAATAAAATTACGTGGCTAAACAGTTGTCTATGCTACTAGTTGGAGATATTTAACGAAATAGACAAACTTCCGCGGTGGTGCAGCAGAAGTGTTGTTGCCTCACAGGCAAGAGGTTCTCCCGTTCGATTCTCGGCTTGGGTTGGGACTGCCTTCTGTGTGCTGTCTGCATGTCCTCCCCGCGGTCGAGTGGGCGTCCGAAAGACATGCGTTGAATGGGCGTGCCTTCGTTGAAGGTTGGGCGTCGGGCTGGCAACTCAACACCATAAAAAGCAATTGCCAATCATTAGTGGACCGGAGTTCCGCTGTGGCAACCCCTAACCGGGAAAAGCCGAAAGACAAAGAAGAAAATGAACATTATACCTATAAGCAAAATATGAGCAATATTTACTCTAGCTGCAGAATACAAATCAATGTATTGTGCGAGTAAGCTTTAAGATGAACTCTTTCAATAGCTTCTATGCAGCATTGTTTTGCAATTAGAAATTTAAATATGAATAGGCAATATCAGATATCTAAAGGCATAACTAAGAAGATCCTAGAGAAATGCCTTAAGGTGTCACTAGGGTTTACTGTATTGCTTCCCGAAGGTCTTTCTGTATTTGCTTAACAGATTTAGCCTCCTTCAGAATTGGGTCAACAGTATAGACAGCAAGATCAGAAGTCCAAGTAACTGCAGTAGCGACTCATTAAATGAGCACAGAATAGAATGGGGCCCAACTCTAATCCCGGAGGCATTTCTGCTTGTACATTTGCCTAGTTCAGAGTAAGCTACTTTAAATGACATGCTAAATACCATCTCTTTAAAATAACTGCAGATGCAGCTGTATAAACCTTCACCAAAACCAAATCTTGAGTACAGCTAAATGGAGACAAGTCAAAAGCAAAATACAAATCCTATCAGAAAATTATTTAAAAAAAAAAAAATCACTAAACTGCACAAAAATGGAGTTCAAATGTAGTAATTTATTAAACAAGATGCATTCTGTCACTCCAGCAAAAGTGGTCTCCTAATGAGTTTTTGCAGCACAAAGCACTTTCTGTATGATTATTACACAAAGCAGGACAATGGGAAGCAATTAAGGCTTCAAGTCAGAAGCTTCTTAATTCAAGTTCTTGTTCCAATGTTTCTGGGGGAAAAGTAACATCTTACAATAAAATGCATTTCGTATTTTAATAAATTTCTTTAGATTCTGCCTCCCATACTGGCTGTGGCAGAATATTTCTTTACCCGGCATCCCGATAATAGTAATAAGAAATATGTTGTGCAAATGGACATAAAGGAAACTAAAGTAGTTCTGAACATCCTGGTTGCCCTATATACAACACTTATTTAGGGAAAAATGAGCATCTTATTTCACAAACATTTGAAGATATAAAGTAGAGGATGCCCATTTTTTACTTGCCTATTAAACTTGCATCTGATTCTAATGAGTGTCCTCACCATTTTTTTATATTTAACCCCTCTGTTTCCTCCATTACTGACCAATAGTAAATTACTGATTGCACCCAGATATGCAGATTCCCAGCTTTGCTGAATGAAAAAAAATAGCTTTTGTAGAAATAAATCGTTCTATCAAGCTACAATATTGTCAAATCCTTAAAATATCAGACAAAACTGAACTAAATGGATTGTAAGTAGTAACAAAAGAAAATAGTATTTGCATCATTCTCTGCTTTTAGGCTTGCACTCTCAACCATCATGATATACAGAGTAAATGGATGTGTGACAATCTATTTACTCTCTTCTTTTTAGACTCTAATATCACAGAGCCTCAAACCCTATCTTAAAAGTTTAATATTTCTTTGTAGACAATGAAGTACTCAGTCATATACTCATTAAATCCAAAGGATTTCCTAAAGAGGCCTTTTAGAAGACGGGGATCATGCTGGCTATCCATAGTTAGAAGCATGCTCACAGCTATACGCTTGTGTACGTTTACTAGAAACCTTTGTCATCTTTACATCTGAATACATCACTTTGGTCTTATCCACAATAAAGTAAAAAAAGGACAGCTACATTTCATTTCTATTAATGTATTCAAAAGACAAAATTAAATCAAAAGTACAACATTCACATTAAAATATACAACTGAAAAATAACATACTATAGAACGGCAGCCTTTTCAAAATTTACCATATATTAATTTGAATATAATGACAAACTGTGAACACATTAACTCCCATTTTCAGTAAACAGTTGCTTTTTTTTTTTTGGTTAAAAACTACAATACAAACAGAATTGAAACAAATTGAAAATAAAGTTCTGATAAGGGTCCTCTCCCAGCATATGCAAAACACTTTAATCAAATATATATATGAAATTCATGTACAAAGGATATTAATATATCAACCAAGTAATCTCCTTAATTTGAAGTAAAAAATTTAATATATATATATATATATATATATATATATATATATATATATATATATATCTGCCTCACTAATTTTTTTTTTTACAAACTTTTTTTTTAAAAGAAAAACTCAAAGGCTACATGATGCAAGAAAGAATTTTGAGCAGGGACAATGGGGTGACCTGGAGGATCAAAATCACACACCTTTTAAGCCAGTGGGTAACAATATGGGTCCTGTGGAAATTAAGTATAAATTCTGTACATCTGTGTCATTTAGTACACGTGTTTTCAAAGTTACCCAATTATTATTTTTTTTCACTGAGCTGTTCTGAAGTAGTCTCATGTCCAATCAGAGATGAAATTACTACAGTGTTCAACAAAGCCAATCCATTTTTCAGCTTGCTCTTTTTTTTTTTATGTTTTTCATTTTCAAGGCTATCTGGACACAGCCTACTTGTTGCTTTCATTTGGAAGTTGTTACACCCATCAGGTATTCTGGGGTGAACCTTAGCATGAGCAAAAAATAAAGCACATTTAATTTCTCTAAAGCACTACACAGCAGGGGAAATACAGAATTCCTTGTGTAAAAACAATCAAAAGCATTGAAGACTTATAATATGCAAGTTATCACATGTAAAAGTTCTATTATAAGCTTGCATTGTTTAACTTTTCGGTAGTTTTTCTAACAGTTCAAAGCAGGACACTTGTCTGACTGTACTAAAACAATTACTGCAGCATGTTAAAGTAAACTAAGCCAAACTGAAAAACCTTCTCTTCAGGGTAATTCATCCGAAGTCTAAAAGCTATGGATCTAAAAAACATGCCTAATTAATGCCAGACTCAGAATATCCAACAAACCTAAAAAAGTACAAGCTATGTTTCTACCATACAAAAGGAAATGAAGCCCTAAAGGTATAAAATATTTTTGAGACAGAAAAAAATAAAATATTGCTGTGATGAGAAAAGATTCAGAAGTTCTGAGCCGAGTATAAATCTGCTGTATGTATGGCATTTCCTCTTTATGAGGATGCAAGGACGGGAGTCTATCACACACAGTGCATTTGGTGAGTCAAGTGCTTTAGTCGTTCAATACAGGATGATGTGAGCTATCAGAAATGCTCTATTAATTATAATTGACACAATCAAATGTCATATCAGAAATTATCTAATAGGGCAAAAAACAAATAATCTGACCTGACAGTAAAGTAACCAAGTGAATTAAATAATTTATTCAAAAACTCACAAAAGAATTTCACATGTTCAGAAGAGCAGGAGGTGGAAATTTGACAAGTAAACCTTACTCAAGAATGGCATGAGAAGTATGATTCAGATATATGTGGCAAATTCTGCATGGAAGGAACTTTTAGACAAAAACAAATATCTTGGGAATAGTTTTGTTGGAGATGTGAAGAAATCATGTTGCAGAAAAGAATGAAATGTTTCCAGCAAAATGCATGTATTAGGACAATGTTGTGAAATTAAGATATCCGTGTGTGCATTTAGCACTAAACATGTCTAAAGAGTAAACGGCATGCAAGATAAAAGTAAAGCTGCACCAGAAAATGAAAATATGGGACAATAAGCCTACAATTATCAAACTGCATCATTTAGACTAAACAATAGTGCAGAGGGGTATGAAATGTCTGAGTTTTCAAAAAATCAGGTGTGGAACACAGCTGGAGAGTAAAAGTGCTTGCATGTTAAACTAATAAAAAATCAGTATTTAGTTCTAAGTATTTTATCTAATTAACACTCCAGAAACATTTATTCATTTGATGGGTCAGACGCTTGATATGATGAAAAGACCACAGTATATGGATGCACAGGCACTTGGATCAGGAAATGTTTGGTCTGATGTTCTGATTTAGAATGTGAACAGCTATTTACTAGCAAAGGCTATTTATCATATCCAGACATATCCTGCACTATTAGTGAGGATATTGTAAGTTCCAGTAGCTCTGAGGACAGCCAAGTAGTTGAAATGGAGACACAAAAGGATTTAAGAAAAACAGGCTAACCTACTAAAAGGTGTTACATTACGAATGCATACAAAATCAATCTGTACTTATACACACGATCTCAGAACTATAATAGAACACTAGTCACTTCAGCTGAAGTGGTGTATGCCATGTCACGAACAAAGTACATTTCAGCTGTTGGCACGCCAAAAATTATTTCTGCAAATAAAGCTTCACGAGGAACTGTAGTTCTTTCACTCATTTCTGGGAAGATGCAGGTTTTTGAGACTTCTGCATTAGGTATTACGCCAGTACCTGCGAAATGGCAGATACATAAGTGGATGATTCATTCACTTACTGGTTCAATTAACAAAATGGAAGGTCAAAGAAAACCATGATATGAGATCAAATGAATTACTAAAAAGAATGAGAACTTCAAGCTAAATAAAAATGCAAAAGCTCAAGTTACATAATTGATCTTGTCTTAACATTTGAAGGCCTAAAACCAGACAATACGCAAGAATGATGCAGTACGTTTTGCTGAACCTCCTGCAATTCTCTGATGAAAAAGTTTGCCATTAGGGAAATAACTGGAAAACTGAGTAGTAGTACTAGCGTATATAAATACTTATGTAGTTACTAACTGAAATGTCCATATGACTCTGATATAAACAAATCACATTATAAGACAGAGGAACTGCAGTGGTTCTTTAAGAAGTTAAACTGTTTACAGGTCCAGAGGCTCTACAGAATGCCAAAGGAGGAATACTTAGAGAGGTAGATGCATCAATATAGAAAAGTTCTGTGAATTTACTTATTCAGAACAGTGTTGGCTGAAACAAATCATAACACTTTGCATCATATATTAAAAGTCAATGAATAAGGAACTATTCACAAGGCAGGAAATACTGTAGGCACTAAATGGTTATGACTTGTTTCAAAGTATAATCCAGGAAAAATAATACCTATAGAAAAATCCCCAGTCTCATCCACATTTGCTAGAGCAAAAATTGTCAGAATTTTAACTGAAGGCTAATGGCTGTAAATAATTTGAAACAAATATATTCTTAGTTTTGTTCTCAAAACTTTAGCAAATGAAGTGGCCTTATAAGCTCCACAACAAAACGTTGTTTCTTTTGCAATCAACACACACAACTACAACAAAAAGCAACCAATGTAAAATGCAACCAATGCACCCCTTCACCCCCCCAACCGACAAGAAGGGTATATCTCCATACCACCGCTACTGGCATATGCCAACTCTGAGGATGTTGCATTTCAGGGGAAAGGAAAAAATCCCTAAAATACCGAAAACTCAATATCCTGGGACAAAAGCCAGAAAATGCACACTAGTGACTGCAAAAATAGCAATCATTAATAGCTGAACAGCAAATTTAGCATCTAACTCCTGGATCTGAAAAACACCGGAGAACAGTAGAAATTTCAATATTTTTCTCCTTGATTATAGGAGCATGTAATCTGGACACCAATTCTGCAGTTAAGATCCTACTTGCAATCTTCAAATTATTTCACTGTACTCCTTAATACATTTCTTCTAATATTGATCCTCCCTATAAGCAAAGTATTTTTACAGGGGAGGACTGTAAAGAAAAGATTCATCTAGTCTGAAAACCGTACAGTCAACACAAGCAGTAACACAAGACAATAGCACCGTCAATATAAAGACAACGTAGCTGAAAAATGACAAGTATATAATGTAATTTTCTCTGCACTGCAGGCATGTCTAAGGGTCAAAAACTACAAAAAAAAAAAAAAAGGTATGGATAGCCCTCCAGTTTACTAGCTAAATACAAATAAATTACAAAACTAATTAAGCAGCACAAGTTATTGTCAAGAAAACAGTTAAAGCAATAGATTTCCTGTAAAATAAGGTAGGAACATAAAATAAAGGTAGAGAAGTGTTAGAAATAGTAAAACTTGTAGATTCAGTAAAACACTGAGAATTAGGCTGAAACCAAGAAAATATTAAAAGAAAGGACAGTAGATGGACATTCAAAACTGAAAGATGCACTGAAAGTAGAGAAAGGAATAAAGGGAAAACTCTAGATGAAGTAGAAATATACACAGAAGACTTTCTCAACTATTTTTGCTTAATGCATTTTAAAAGCCATTTATACTGTGGTTCTGTTGATATTTCTGCTGCATTTTAATGTTAAATCATTTTACTGTGTGCACACTTTGATTTTCAATTTAAAGTTAATAATTTAAACTGCATTTACTACTGTAGGCGTCACACTCGAGTGTGACTGCCTTTTCTGTGCATAATTACTGTTTTCTCAAAAAAAAATTACTATCCGTTTTGCTCGTTTCCCACGTTTTCCTATACTAGAATAGTCTGGATCTAAGATTTGCTGGTTTCAGGAATTTAGTGTGCGTTTCTGAGTGGTCCAGAATTGTTGTGGCAGTGGGAAGTCTTTCTGCTTATCAGTGAGTGTGGTAAACATTGAGCAGCCTGTCGCAAGAGGAGTGGTTTTAAGCTCTGAAATTGAACCTTATTGGCCGTTTTGGGCAGATTTCTATCCCTTTCAACTTTCAGTTACAAATCCGTGTATGCACAGGTTTGTGCTGGTTTTAGCCCTGTGGATCCTGTTTGGGCAGATGCAGACTACTATAGCACCAGAAACAAGGAGGAGAAACGTTTTGCTGATTCTAAGTATCTTTTTGGCTTTTTCTCGATTGTTTTTGCTTATTGCACATTAAAAGCCGTTTATATTGTGGTTCTGTTGATATTTCTGCTGCATTTTACTGTTAAAATCATTTTACTGTGTTTGCACTTAGATTTTCACCTTAAAGTTAATAATTTAAGCTGCATTTACTACTGTAGGCATCACACTCATGTGTGACCACGTTTTCTGTGCATAAATACTGTTAAATTGCTTTTTTCTGCTCAATTTCTCAAAGAAAACAAAAAACCAAAAACTACTGTTTTGCTCGTTTCACGCCTTTTCCTATACTAGAATAGTCTGTGTGACAGATTTGCTGGTTTCAGGACTATAGTTTCTGTTTCTGAGTGGTCCAGACCTTGTGCTGGTAAGTGGGAAGTCTTTCTGCTTATCACTGAGTGCTAAGCATTGAGTAACCGGTCACAAGAGGAGTAGTTTCCAGCTCTGAAATTGAACCTTAATGGCAGTTTTGGGATGATTTCTATCCCTTTCAACTTACCGAGTTAAAACCCAGTGTTTGTGTGGGTTTGCGCACTGACCAGCGCCGCTTTGTTATGGTTAAACTATTCCCGGTACCATAAAGTCTGCTCTTCAGTTTTTCCCTTAGAACTAGCTTGTTTCTTAGTTTTAGCACTTGAATTTGCTTCATCGTGCTCAGAACTTGTTGTAAGCTACAAATAACTACAGCACTCAACCTTCCTCCTTACCTAGAGGAAAAAAGTTTTAGTACTTACTTTCCTCACTTGCCTAAAGGAAAAACAGCTCCTGTACTTACTTTCTTCACTTGTCTAGAGGTAAACAGTTTTTTATTCAGGCATGTCCAAGGGTCAGATCCCGGTGCTCTCTCCTGTCTTCCAAATGAATCTGGGCATCTTGGGGCAATGTAGGAATTGCCTTACGTACAGACAACCCTCTCCTCCTGTCACCCAACACTACAATCTGAGAGAGACTCACTTATCTAGCCAAACTGGAGGCAAAGCTCTCTCCAACCAAGACTGAACTTGATGATCAAGAGAAGGTAAATACTTGAACCACACTCATCACACGGTCGCACTAAACCTGCACCACCAAAAACTACACAACATTCACAGAGGCTCTCAATAATAATCTGCCCTAGCAACAGATACCTCCAAATCAGAAATGCAAGCAACCTCCACCCCCAACACAACCCAAATGACACACAGCCCACAGACTCAATGTGCCACTCAACCACAGCCCATAAGGCAAAACATACCCAAACACACTAGTCATAGGTGATGCTATAGTCAGCGACACTGATGTCCCACTCACCAGGCTAAACAAGGAGATGGTTACAGTCAGCTGCTTGTTGGGTGCCAGGATCCCCCACATAACCCACACACACAGGTCACTCCACAACAAGTACAAATATGACGGTCATTGTTCATGTTGGTGTGAACGACCTGAGACGTACCTCCCTGGACAACATGGAGACACATGGAAAAGCTCTCTGATCTTGTAGCCCAGGCAGGTAAGACCCTAGCCCCAAGTAGCATCCTGCCATCGCCTAGAATGATACTGCAGTACAAGGACAAAATGATTGACTTCAACAATTGGCTAAGCTTCTGGTGTCATTCTAAGAGGATCCAATATCTGTCTGGGATGACATGGTCGACAGACCAAGATGCTTTGCCAGAGATGGCCTGCACCTGTCGCCCATGGGATTCTGGATACTAGCTAAGGCTTTTGCCACCCATATAGTGCCTTTTTTAGGCAAGTTCAAATGACAAATTCACCACAACAGGTACATGCAAGCAAAAACTGAGGGTAATGTTACTCAATGCTAGAAGTCTAAACCTCAAAATGCACTCACTCGAGGCACTCCTTAAAATGGAGAACATCCTTATCTGTGCAGTGATGAAGACCTGGTTCAAGGCTCCAGAGAGCACCCCTGCATTACCAGGCTATAACTCATACCACATCTTTAGGCCATCTAACCTGGACTAGAACACTAAAGGCGGAGGTGTGCCCATATTCATTAAGGATATCCACACCTCCAGGCTAGTCACTCAGTATAATGCATCTGAAATCATCCAAGTGCAACTAACTGGGCAAAACTGCAATCCAAATTGTAACTTGCTACAGATCTCCCACCATGCCCCAGGATTCCCACTCCTTTTTTCTTGATATTACTGGAAAATATTAGGGTTTAACCAAACACCCTAATATTGGGCGATTTCAACTATCCCACCATTAATTGGGAAAACTAGTCATGTACCAACTCCTTCGCTCAACGCTTTCTGGAATTCATACATTCCAATGCCCTGGGCCAATTTATCCACACCCCAACCAGGGGCAACAAAATCCTAGACCTAGTCATTACCAACATGAGTGACCGGTGTTCCACACCTGAAATCAACTCCTCGTTGGTCAGATCGGACCATAAGCTAATCACCCTAGATATCCACATCCTACCCCCATTGAGGAAACCACTGTAAAAATTTTCTCCAAAGCCAACTTCATGCTTCTTAAAACAGAAGTGGCTTACTTCATGACACCCATGCAGGACAACAATACAGTTACTACTGCTAAATCCTACACAAATGTACTCTATAAGCACTTACATGAGTGCATGGATCGTGCTATTCCTAACAAAACCAAGAAGCTATCCTCCAAAAAAAGGAAGCCAATCTAGTGGCCCCCTGCCATAAACAAACTCTACAACAGAAGGAAGAAGCTGTTGCAAAAGAGAGTGAAATCCCATGAGTGGAGGAACTCCCTGGTTAGCCTCAGTAAGAAGCTGAGATCCCTCAAAATCCTCCAAAGCTAGCTACAAAAACAAAATTGCCACTGATTCAAAGGACAACCACAAAGAATTCTATAGCTATGTCAAGAATCTCAACAGCAACACCCAGATCTACTCTTGAGTTGAAGCACAATGGCATAAAAATTACAGAATCAACTGATATTGCGAACATCCTGGCAGATAGGTTCAGTGTTGACTTTACCCCCCTCTCACCCCCTAAAGAGCCCATATCTATACTGGAAGAATGCAGAGTCCCTATAATCACAACTACGCAGGTAAAATAAAAACTGCACTCTCTAAAGACAAGAACAGCACCCATGGGACCGGACAACATCCCAGGCTGTATTTTACACAAGCTTCAGAACGAACTGGCTCCCCATCTAAGCACCATGTTCAATCATAGCCTCATTTCAGGCTTTGTGCCCACTGAATGGCGCACAGCAACAGTTATCCCACTCCACAAAGGGGGAGCCACCACAGACCCCGGGAATTATCGCCCTATTAGCCTGACGAGACTGGTTGGCAAGGCTATGGAATGCATCATCATAGAACTTATAAACAAAGACACTGGTAACCTCCAAATTCTGGACCCCACTCAGTTCGGGTTTGTGAAAGGCAGATATTGCCTTCTGAACCTGATTGACTTCTTTGAAGCAGTCACCAAAGCCGTAGACGTGGGTAAGGTGGTTCACACAGCCTATCTTGACCTCGACAAGGCTTTCAACACCATCCCCCATTCTTGAATTAAAGATAAACTCACTAAATTAGGTACAAATCCCTACGTCACAAAATGGGTTGCCAACTGGCTCACTGACTGAACCCACACTGTAAAAGTTGCAGACTCCAAATCTGACTTCAAACCAGTGACAAGTGGAGTATCACAGGGATCAGTCCTGGGTCTTCTGTTTGGTATCTACTTCTCTAAAGTACATGCTAACAGTCTCTGGCTAACCAAGTTCACAGACGACTGCAAACTAGGAGCCATAGTCAAGTCCTCAAATGATATGGACATCCTGCACAAGGGCCTTCACTGTGACAGACGCGTGGTGCCATGGCCTCAAGCTCAATGCCAAAAAGTACACAGTTATCCCCTTTGGTAAAAGCTCTGTACCCATGAACTACCACATAGGTGGCAGTCTACTTAATGCCGAATGTGTGATAAGATCCAGGAAAAAAAGGTCAGTGTTCCTCTCTACTCATCACTCATTAGAACCATTAGAGTGCAATGCCCCATTTGGAATGTACCTCACAAGACATCTGCAACAGCTGAAAAGACTGCAGAAGTACCTCACCAAGAGAATTAACAGCCTCAAACAAATGCTTTACACTGACTGGCTCAAAAACTCCAGCTTTACTCCATAGCACATCACCTACTCTGAGGTGACATCACCTACTCTGAGGTGATCTCTGCCTAACATACAAAGCTATGTTAAACCCAGAGATGTTGGACATGCTACACCTAAAATAAATCCCAATCCTTCCGAGCTACATACTCTTGGGACCTAAACCTTGTCACCACAATTAACAGAACATGCTGGAGGGATAGATTCCTGTCCCAGAGACTTCCCATACTCGAATAAATTACCCCGCTATGTCAACAAAGTTCCTCATTAGCACTCTTCAAGAAAAATCTTGAGTGGATGGGAAATAAGAAATTCACCCTGTGGATCACTTTTGTGGCTCTGCTTGACAGAGGCACAGGAAAATAACTTTCTTGGGTGGCGAAAACCAGGGAACCTTGTTGGCTAGGCTTACTTCGGCCCTTGGGCCAATAGTCTAGCACCTACCTATGACATAAGAATAAGCTAACCAAATGTAAAAAACATAGGAAATCAGGAAAGGAAACAAGAGTTTACATCTAACGTGGTAAGATTAAACACACACACAAAAGGTAGTTTAGCCCTACAGCTATATGAAGAACAAAGGCATCTTCAAACATACAAGTGTCTCTTACCAGGCTAAGCAAGGAAAGAATAATTGTTGGTGGCTTTTCTGCTGCCAAGATACTTCAGATCATGCATGCGCCCAAGTCTTTGAACAACAAGTTCCAGTATAACTCTGTCATAGTTCATGACAGTGTCAATGGCATGAGGTGTACCTCTGTGGACTATATGAAGACACACAAAGCTTTCATACTGTACGTCCAATGCAGGTAGCAGCATAACATTGAGCAGCGTTCTACCTTCTCCAAGGATGATGCTATGGTATGAGCAAAAATGACCTCAATAATTGGCTTAGTTTTTGGTATCATTCAAAGGGGTCCAATATCTAACAGCCTGGGAGGATATCAGCAGCAGACCACACTGCTTTGCTAAGGATGGCCTGCATCTATCACCTCTAAGGTTTCGATTATTGGCAAAGACAGTCTAGCTCCACAGTGCCTCTTTCAGGCAATGTCAATCTGATAAACCTACCAACATAAAGAAACAAGCAAAGGAAACCATGAAGGTGTTTCTGATCAATGCTAGGAGCCTCAACAGGAAACTCCACTCCCTACATGGGCTTCTCTGTTGGGAACACATTAACATGTGTAGTGATGGAAACCTGGTTTAAAATTGTGGAGGGCACTCTGGCTGTGCAGGGCTGTAACATCTTGCGCACATTTAGTCCATTACTGCATGGGAGGGGAAAAAGGTGAAAGCCTCCTCATTCCACAGACACAAGAAACTCACATCAAAGCTGGTAAAGCAGCATGACACACTAGTGCTTCATGTCTAAATAACCATTAGTAAGGTACCACACCATATATTAGCTAGCTACAGAACTCCCTCTGACAAAAAACAGAAATCTTATCTACAGGCACTAGAATGACTTGGTATTAAACCCAATACCATTTTCCAAGGTGACAAACTATCCAGCTGTAGACTGGGAAACCTACATCCCCATTAGTACAAAAGCACACAGATTCCTGGACTTTGTCAATACAAATGCCCTGGAAAAATCAGAGTACCCTCTAGGGGGAATAACATCTTGGATCCTATCCTTACTAATATGGGAGTATCCTGCACCATTCTTTACATATCTTCATCACTTGTTATAGCGTTTTCGCCTGACAGCAAAAGGTTCTCCCGTTCGATTCTCGGCTGGAGTGCCTTGTGTGCAGAGTCTGCATGTCCTCCCCCTCCCGGTCGAGTGACATTTAAAGACATGCAGGTAGGTGCGTGCATGAATGGGTGTGCCTTGTTTGAAGGTTGGGCGTCGGGCTGATAACTCGGCACTGTAAAAATCCACTGCCAATCTTTAGCAGACCAGAGTTCCACTGTGGCGCCCCCTAACCAGGAAAAGCCAAAATACTTTTTATCGCTTGTTATACTGCATCTGTTCATTCAAAATCCCCAACTGAAGACTGAGGGAAGTGGGAAAGCAATACCCATGCCTACACTAAAGTACACACACAACCTTTACACACCTCATCATCCCCCCTTCCATTAGATGAGAGCCTTGAGGTTCCTGTTCTCTTCTACAGGTTGTGCATGCCACAGTCTCTCAAACACCCCTCCCCTAGGAAAGGGCAGCTGACCACTGGTGATTTTATCCCGTTCACCTGCCACCCCCACCTGTGCAGTAGGTCCATTCCCCCTACCTGGATCACATTCATCACAAATGTAGTCACTGTTTCTGCACCAGCAAGCTGCTCAATGTTTCAGGAAGAATTGCTGTAAATTTCCTTTAATGTAAAAAGCAATTTCAGAACTATCAAATACATTACCGTTCACACATACGAGATAAACACCACTTTGATAAGCTGTACGTATTCACACTTGTGATCACCAGTTGTGCACCACGGAATTTGTATCTCACTGTTGGAAACTGCACATCTGAACTAATGTACTTGTGGTGGGGAACTCACAAAGAAAAAAATTCTGTTTGCAGACTTTTTTCACTTTTATACATTTTTATCCTTCTTGTTTCTTTAAGGCTTACCCTATATGAAACCAGAATCTTGTATCGAAAATACTTGGCAGTGATAGTTGCTTAATCCTTGTCCAGTGGTCATCAGGTTCCATTAATGATATCTTGCACATGGCAGAGGTAACATTTTAGGTTTTAACTTAGTACCCAAGATACATTAATAGATTTTCATTTTTGTGGCTATAAATTGTGTTAAAGTGTTTATGACAGTGAAGTACATATTATGACTGACTTAGTTCTTAAATATTATGAATTAGTTCAAATCAAGTATGGAATTAGCTGTTGAAATAAATCATCTCAGAAGACTTCAAACCTTTTCTCCTGTGGATCCCCTCAGAATTATTACTAACAATAAAAAAAAAAAAAAAAACCTTTCCAGACATTCCTTAGAAACTGTACACTGTAAACGGTCAGCACCAACCCTTTTCACTGCACTTCCAGTTCATAACCCTAATACATTATTGCTTAATCGTATGTAAAACGAAGCAACTGCCTGCTTGTGTCCCTTCTTTCTTTGAATGAATTGTAAACAAATAGGGACAAGTCTATCTAGCATCGACCCAGAGTTCACATCTTTTGACAACTTAATATATGCTTTTTGAAAAGCAAGAGAAGCCTCAAAGAGAACACCCTTTAGACAGTAATCTTCCTTCATTCCACAGTATCATTACTTTTAAGTAAATAAGACCCTTGAAGTGAAAAGGCTGCTTTGTAAACAATTACATGTTATGATTAGACAGGGTTGGATGTTTTAGTCCAGAAAATGATCCACAAAGGCGAACAGCTCACATTTAGATCATGTCTGCCAATCTCTAACCTTTACTTATTCTACTAACCATGAAAGCCATAGCTGATGACAAATCCTCAACAGAAGGTGAGCCACAGAATTAGTTTTTGTTAGCAGCCGATACTGACATACTTTTTGAGCAACCAATCTGCTATAGCCAAATACTAGATTGTAAAAATGGGACATGCCACGCAGACAGAAGCTCATAAAACTGAATACCAAACGTTAGCCTCGCTTCATCTTTTGCAAGTTATTAAAAATGCCAACAGCTCTAGAAGATTTTTTGTTGGAAGGTTTGCCCAATTAATATTCTGCACTGCACAATGTAACTGCTGTGACGGCCACCTGCTGCAAGGCTTCACATAAGAAGCCTTGTAGTCCTACTGCTAGATAATCTTCAGCAAAGATTAACAATGATGGATGCTTGATTAGAGTAATTTATTAGTCCAATTTTGTGTAAGGATCCATTTTTGTAATTAATGTCTCAGCTGCTTTATTTATCATTTATTTCAACAGTGGAAAGGTGACTCTTTCCAGTCCATTAATACAAAACAATGGACAGCTCAGGCTGTAACCCGGCTCTATCATATTGCCAGAAAGGGCTAAAAGATCACAATCCAACCATCAATCACAAATGTCATTAATATAAATTATTTTATGCCTAAGATTTAGTTAACATTTTCTGCACTAACACAATAGCAGACAATGCTACAGATGTCCTATCATCTCACTACAACAAGCAGCAGACTACAGTCTACAGTCCTTACAAATGCAACCAGTGCATGGAAGCTTTAGATATGAACAATGATAAAGACTACACACAAAATTGCCTAGAATCTTAACTGTTCAAAAAAACTGAACTGATAAGCCAGACATACAGAGCACAGATTCAGCGAGAAAATGGCAAGTCACTAAATCCAGTGTCTTTTCCCAGTTTTAAATAATTGCCAAACAAGGAAATGCAGTGCCATCCTACCATATTACTACTTGTTTTAACCACTTTAAATTCACATGCAGGACAGTAAAAGGTAACTACAAAAGTCTATGGCAACATTTTTTAGCGCTTTCTCTTCATATCACACTACTTTCCATATGCGCTACACAACTTATGACTTTTTACAAGTGATGCAAGGGACTGTCCCTCTCACATCTACGACAAGTTTACTGTCCTACTTTTGCTTTATTGAATTTCAACAATCTAAATGGGAAAGGACACTGGTCGATATTCAAGTCATAAGAGAGAAACTTATCCCAAGACTAAAACAGCAACTAACCATTGATGGAATGCTAAAGAATCTAATCTCAAAAGCAGAGCGGCATCATTTCCTAAAAACGTAATTTTGTATTAATCAGCTGCAGCTGCCATAAAGTGTTTGCCCAAAGCTCTACCACTGTTACGAAGTACCTCAGCTGGAGCAGTTACATAATATAACTGCACTGCCCAGTTTTAAGTCAGCTGCGTTTATATTTTTGCTTACATGTGTTGCTTAACTAGAAAATTAATGCAAAGCTAAAACAGTTAAATTGACCATATATAGCCATACCTATTATCATTTTTCTGTATATATTTTGAATACTGTGCATTACAGTGCAAACCTGAAACAACTTTCTCACAGCCATTTGTAAAGGTTTACATTGCTGAGGACATCACATGCTTCCCCAGTTCGATTTTACCATTGAGTACTCCCAGTGCTCATGTTTTCACCAAATACTCCAGTTACATACAGATGACAAACTGAACTTCCTCCAAACTGTTCCCAAGTATGAATTACTACAAAGTGTGTGAGAGTGTGTGTGAGTGTGTGTGTGTGTGAGTGTGTGAGAGTGTGTGTGAGAGTGTGTGTGTGTGAGAGTGTGAGAGTGTGAGAGTGTGAGAGTGTGAGAGTGTGAGTGTGTGAGTGTGAGTGTGTGAGTGTGTGAGTGTGTGAGTGTGTGAGTGTGTGAGTGTGTGAGTGTGTGAGTGTGTGAGTGTGTGAGTGAGAGTGTGTGTGTGAGTGTGTGTGTGAGTGTGTGTGTGTGTGTGTGTGTGTGTGTGAGTGTGAGTAACTGGCACCACAACCAGAATTATAGGCTTTATGTCCAACTGAGTGCTGGGAAAGCCAACCTCTGACATCCTAAAGAGGATAAAGAAGGCAACAGAAAATTAATCAGAATGCCCTAGTGATGAGGGCCATTTTCATTCTTAACTCTGGAAGAGCCTCCATTATAAAATCATATTCACTTACGAAAATATTTAGTTCTATACAATAGTCACAGTCATGATATATTCTAGTAATCAATACACTTAAAAAAAATCATACAAACATTTAGACAATCACAAAATTCAATGTAAACTAGAGATTACAGATGAAATATTTACAAAACTACCAATATTATGTATCAGAAGTCTAAAAATAGGAAAAAGGGTTCTAGCTGAATTACAGGGACATCCCCATAAATACAGTAGATAAAGAGTGTACTAAAACGATCTGATATACAATACAAAAAGTAGAAAGAATAATTAAGAGTAAATGACAACAAAGATTGAAATCAAGCAGGAAGAGGAGGCATGGAAGCTGTTTTAACTCATTCAGTCCAGTGGAGCTCAGGAAATTTGCACTGTAACTTCCAATGGGTGGAGCCTAAGCCTTCTCACAGAATTAAATTATGTCCTCACATTTCAAACAATGCTCATATCTCTGGAATCATAAGGATAATAAAAGTAGTATCAATGGCAAACTTCAGCACAAAATATTTTTTGTAGTAGTAGTATTCTTTAGGTTCTAGGTCTTAAACTGAATTTTATAAGTCGCAGTAAATATTAACTATTAAATTTGTAATATTTTGTAAACTTATAATATCTCAGCAGCCACTTAACACAGTGTCAGCAGCATTTTATTTATCTAGCTGAGAGCTTTCATACGAGCCTAAGGAGTTCTGTGTTACTTGGTTGTTGAGATATTAGAAAAATGTGAAATTATATCTATATAAATTAATATCATAAAAACATTTAATATCTACGTACCTGCACTAGAGAGAAGCCAAATATTAATGCAGTTCAGTTTGCTATTGTGTAAGCTTTAAGATGAAAACCTTGTACATAGCATGGTTTTGGAATTATTGATGCAAATATAAACAAGCAATATTTGACGCCTAGAGGAGTGAGTAGGTAATAACTGCAGATGCAGCTGGAGACGTCACCTGGATGTAATGAGTTGAGAGTGGAAATCAAATTTGTGATTAAGCAAAAAGTGAGTTTAGTAAGATTCTGGGGTATCAAAATATTAGATCCCCATCTTCTTCACCACATTACATAGTAGTATAAAACCAACGGGTTTCTCAATTTCATAACTTGGGGCTCTAATGATCACAAAGGCCTTTGCCAACAGAGTACGGTGATAAACAGTAAAACACTGAAGGAACAAAGCTCTCTTGCTTTATTTATACTATTTAGAGGTTTTACAGAAGGATGGATGCTTACAGAAAACAAACTATTGATACGAGACATTTTGCAATTCAAGCCACATAGATTGTAAAAATTGGGGATGCATTTTTTTTTTTTTTTTTTTTTTTTTTTTAAACAGGCTACATCAGGTTTAGCAAAAGGAATCCTCTTAATTGAATAATGGCAATAGAGGTCAGAATCACTGCCTCACAGGAAAGGCTCTCTAATTTGGTTCTTGGTTGTGGGGCCTTCTGTGTAGTCTGCATGTTGCCCTTGTGCAGCTATTTGGCATCTGCTCTGGTTTACTCCATTTTCAAGATATGCTGGATGAACTGTTCGTCCTACAAAATTGCTTATTGGGAGCGTAGGCATGTGTGTGTCATGTAAGAAGTGCATCTGTGTATGCACATGCATACCATCATCCTGCAATGCACTGGCACCCCATTCAGTATGAAATCTCAAGCCTTGTGCATAATGAGTGCATGGATTGGATTCCACTCCCCAGGACCTGTTACATGACCAAGTAGCCAACTTGAGGATGAATGGCTTTCTTCCTTAGATTAGTTTATAACGGGCTTCAAAAGCAGTTTAGAGATAAGTAGATGGTCAATAAAAATCATGAGCCATGATTTAGAAAGATTTCATTCTTTGAAGCGCCCTAACTCAACACTAGTTTTCTTGGCAGCACCTGTAAAATGACTGAAATGCAAGCTGCATATGTAAAATAAATCTAAGCATGTGATGGACTGAACAATTTTCCTGAAGTGCGACCGTCGTCAGTTAAATCTTGTTTAGTTACATGTTGGTGACTTTTTGGGAGGGCTTAGTTACAACAGCTGTTGATCAGAATGACTATCCGCACTAATTTGGATAACTGTGGCTCTATCAGAGTACTATACAAATCTTTATGGATGCAGACTCCATATAGCACGTAAATGCATGCTGAACGTCAGTGGACCTAGCATGGATTAGTCAAAGACCCCAGTACATACAGTGCAGGTTCAAATTTACTTCTTCACCAGGTTTATGAATTAAAACTGAACGGCTGCCAAGAACAAATTAAGGGGTTTCTTAAAACGGCCACAGCTAGCAAGTTTGTCTTGTTAAGAAGTGACTTGAACTTGGATGCTTGAAGGAAGTCTAGTATCAAGTCACAGTAACTTGATTAGGGCCTTTAAACAAGCACTTTCTACTCCAATGCATTTATGAAACCATCCATCCATAACCCCCTTTTCCCATTTTTGCACATGGTGTCAGGATGTCACTTCAACAGTGACAATCATGTAAAGTCAAAGTTTACACCGCCAGGTGGCTAGCCTTATAGCCCTCGTTCTTCCACACCTCACATGCACGCATGCGAACACATGCACACCTATGGCCAATTTAGTGTGTCCAATCCCCCTACTGCATGTCTTTGGAATGTAGTAGGAAACCACAACACCAGGAGGAAACCTATGTCAACACAGGGAGGACATCCAGACTCTGCACTGAAGGAACCCAAACAGAGAATCAAACCAGGAATTCTCTTGCTGTGAGGCAACACGGCTAGCCAGTGTGCCACTGTGACACCCATTTATGAAACCATGTAAAGTGTATATGCCCTGAAACTTTACGCAAATCTGAAACTATTTATGAACTAGACATTAAAGTCCTGACTATGACCCTGCAAACCAGGGTAAAATTAGGTTACCCGTGGAAATGTGAAGACTCACAATGCTGAGTTTGAAATGTGGAGACTATAGGAATGAAAACCTGGACTTTTGTATACTTAGTCAAAATTATCATTTCTTAGTGTATTTCTTTTCAAAGGTATAATGACCTTAGACTTGGTATATACAAGTTAAGGGGGTGAAATGGGGATTCCCTCCACCCTGCCAAAAAAAAAAAAAAAAAATATGGAGAACAGTGATGTTCAATATTAAGTCTTCTGTACTTTTGCTCTTTTTTAATGATTCAAACATTGGGAATAGTTAAGGGAGAGAGAAGAATGCAGAGGTGCTTCTTATTTACCTATTCAGAAGAGGGTGGGTTGAAGACTGCAAAGGCATGACAAGGACGTTACAATTCTCGGTGGCAACCTGGGATTAATGAAACAATGGCCACAGCTTCAGGTACTGGGCAGGACATCTGAGAAGTGTGTCACAATGGAGAAGAGGCACATGCTCTGATGGAAAACCCAAGATATGTCCACATGTGATAATCCAGGCACAAACTGGAAATTAAGTCTCCCATTAGTAAAAGTGCTAACTCCAATATTACATCCCCCCCACACACACAGACACACACACACCTTGATCACACTTCCCTCCCGAGTCACAGGATGTTCCTAGCCCACACAGACAAGTGTATTCCCCTTATGAAAAGATGAGGTCCGCTCAGCAAAGGAACTAGCTCAGGGTAAGCCCCAACTTGCAGTGAACATGACAAAATGAAGTGATGGGAAATGCACAGACAGGTGCGAGTTCAATAGGGGCTGACCCAGCCGAGTAAAGATAGTTTAACATCCTTTGGTAGAAAAACAAAATTTCCAAATGGACAATGCAAACTGGTAGAACAATATAATATAGAAATAAATAAAGCTTGGTTTCCCATTGGTATTGTGCCCTCCGTAAAGCTTCTGTTAATTTCAGCAGCTTGAAGTTAGAGACAATTAGGTTTTAAGACCGATGGTGTCTTGGTTGAGGTGGTGGTACTTAACCTCCCATCTGATGATTCTTTGAAATTGACCACATGTTGCACCGTGAACTAGACTAGCTGGGCATCTCTCAATGTTGCAATACATGGAAGGGTTTCCACATGTAGTTCTGAATAGGTCAGTAACAGAGAGGTCATTTGTTAGCACAACAAAGTGGATACTTTATTAGTGCGCGTTAGTTTTTGCACATTTTCCTAGTATTCTCTGGCAGAAATGAAAGTGTTTCAAAGGGTTTTGTTTATGAAAAAAAACAATAGTTTAGTACTCTCTGATGGATCTGAAAAAGAGTTTTATGAACAAATAACACTGTTTTGTTTCTTTGTAAAATCTTAGTTACCTTGTTTAGCATTCTCTGTAAGCTATGATGTGCTATAGGTAGTTCATTTCAGGTATAACCTTTCCAAGGAGGGTCATCATTTTAGGGTGTTCAGTTATCTAAGGTATTAAGAAATATTTATGATTTAGAGTTTTGCAGACCTAATAAAGAGCCTCATCTACAAACTGAGTATCTGTGATCTGCCTATTACACAGATGTTATGTTGGTAGAGCAGACTAAAGTTATGAATTTGTCTAATTCTAATAAATAAATGTGTAGTCTATGCCTATGCAATGCCAGCTCCCTCTCCTCCTCCTTCTATGGTCTACCCCAGTGCATGCCCTTATCCACCTACCTCCAACCCAGGATGAACTCACCTATCCTCCCTTTAAGTTGGATCAATGCACACAGACAGCTTACTGAAGTCCGGTCACTGAATGATAGTCAGGGTTTTATCCCTCTATGCTGCCCTAGCTGGCTAGATGATTGGTCATATTGCCATGTGAAATACAAGATAAAATTACTGAAGTGGGTCCATTGTGTCATCCTGTGCCTCATATCAGAAACATTACTCCTCAACCTCCACTTTGTCATGAAAATAAAAGTAATCCTAGATCTACATCTTAGTGCTTTGCACAATGGTTCACTTCAATTACATTTTTTTTTCTGGCAGTTGTCATAATAGATTTATTATTACAGGCAATAAATGTAAGAAATTCCACTACATAAAACAAAAAAACATAGTCCTAATATCTATTTGTACAAAGGATGTTTACGTAACCAAGATTTTATTTGCTTAACACTGGAGAGCAAAAATGAGAAACTAGTTCAGTTAACTACAATCTTGCGCAAGAAACCCAGGCCTAGCTCTACTTAAATGTTAAACACATTAAAATAAAACTTTTCTCCATTTACCTAGATAAAAAACCCTGCTATACATACAGCTTCCCAAAACACCAAAACACTAGATGAAGCCAACGACAAAGCTGTGTTAATGATGGTCAGTTTACAGCTCATGACTGCAGACTGCCAACGTCAATCTACAGGGGGAAAAAAAAGCAACAAAGAAAAAGTAAGTCAGCTCTTTAGTCCTTAAAGTACTAATCTGCTTTTCAGATGTAATTTTTCAGGTGATGTTTACCCTCCAGGCCTGCCAGTCAGCTCTGCACAGAGGTTCCTATCAAAAAGGATATAAGGCATAACAAACCTGCCTTATGCAGAGTTCCATAAAGCCCTTTCCCTCTAGTCTCCTACAGATTGTTGAGGAATGATCTATGCATGGCTTACAAGGCCATCCACAAAACTCACACTCCTGCCAGACATGCAAGCTCTAGGGACCTGAATTTTGTCTGACACTTACTTAGAACATGATAGAGACAGGTATGTCCCCCACAGACTGCCCCTTCTATGGAACAGGCTTCTTGTTCATGTGAAGTGGAGCTAGTCTTGTATCCAGTTTAAGCACAACCTACACCAGTGGATGGAGAATAGGAAATTGACATCAAGCCTGGCATCTATGTCCATTATGGACAGAGGTATATATTTATTTGACATTTGTTAAATGGGAAAGTACGACTGAGCAGGAGCCCTTTTTCAGTGGAGGCCCGGGGAGAAAAGCTCCATAGAAATGTAATACAAAATAGTAAAAGCCAAATTTGTACAAAGATTATACAAATCTTTAAATACAGTTATAAATGTAAAATACTGAAGTAGTATTACCTACAAGCTGTAATGTTTAAAATTAAGGTACAATATAGGTCAGCCTACAATACACTACCAATGTACAGACAAAGGAAGTTTATGTGAAAGTTAGGAAAAAAAAACAGACAAGTACTTGGATAAAAAGAAATGTAAGGGTAAGGGATTGAAGAATAGCAGTAAATAGAGGACAGAGTCAAGTAGGGTTTTGGCAGGCCACCAAATCCAAAACCTTGAAACGAAAACCAGCACAGAGAGAAAAACTGACACCAAGAACACACTCTGTATGCCGGAAAAACAAGGAATTCACTCGAGTGATGAAAACACAATTTATTCCACGGTGTGATAAAAACTCCACAGCAGCATTAGCAGCATATACAAAATTTTGTATATGCTGCTAATGCGGTGGAGTTTTTATCACATTATTCTTTAAAGTAAACTTAGTTAAGCTTAGAAAGGCTCCCTTGGTGGTTAGCCTAAATCTATGAATAAATGAATTACTACTGACTGGCACAAAATCGGAGTGCAAACCTGAATACCTTCAAACACAAGTAAGAAATACAGGATTCATGAAAAGTTAATGCATCTAGTACTACTGAATTAGTATTATCCAAACAGTTCATTAATACAAACTGTTTTTGCATGGAGGCAAGTTGCTCTAAGTCCCCACACCCCCACTTAATTACTAATTCCCCATGTCATACAGCTTTAGAGGAGAGGAACCCCCTATCCACAGTGTAAACACAACTCACATTTATATACAGCTACCATAAGCTGCAAACAAGCACCTCAGTCGGTTTGAGTCAAAGGTCTTAACGAACAGCATCAGGATACAGCCAAGTCACATTCTCATAACATATCACAGAAAAAAATGACAAAATGTGTCTTAAGTTTTAATTCCTTGGACATGTGAGTAGTACATGTAGGATTGGAATTGGGTACTACATACATTATGCATGCCCACCTAAACCACGTGCTGAAGCAGCAATAGTGCCATAACCTAATTCATATGGCACATATTTGCTTTTGAATTTAGCTGAAAATTTAAGGGCGATTCTGTTGTCCAGCCTACTTAACTGAAAAATGGGAATAGGACACTATCCAGCTGAAATAACACAGTTGAACCAAAAAGTTTGTTTTAGAATATGAAAACTACAAATCAACACCTCTGTTCAACTGAAAAAAAAAAAAAGTTTCCTTTCAAAAATTTTTTTTGTCTGTTGGTCAGGTAAGTGAAGTGGTCATTTGCCCCTTTTTCAGCCATCACTGGGCTCTTTCTGAAAGTAAACAGTACAAACAGTATAAAAACTACAAAACAGTAAAAACACACAAATGCCAGCAGGGCACATTTATAAAAATGACTGTCAAGGTTATCTAAACATTTAATAGTCATAAGTATGAGAGAATATGGCATTTGCGCAGGGTATACAGATTTTCACAATGAAACTCACATTTTGCACAAATAAAAGCATTACAGACTAGTCACATGCACTTCTGAAAAATACTTAAGGCTGTGCTAAATAACACAATAGTGAAAAAATGTTTATATCTGTCTACACGAAATTTAACTTTTGAAGAGCAACAGAAGAAGTTAGGGATTTGCTGTTATTCCTACCCTTACCTCTCAAATGTCCAGAACTGTACCTGTCCTGATTTTTGGCTCATAATTTGCTTTGTTCCTCAAATTGTTTGGTTTTTAGCAAACCACTGAGGACTGAAGTTAAAAAATGACCTATATCACAGTTGGATTTCACAGCCTTCAGTAAATGCATGCTAATGCAAACCTGTTACTCTAGCAACTTGAGTTAAGATTAGTGCATAAACCATGTCCCTAATTTGGGGCCAATAGGTTGAGAGGTATGCTCCTATTCAAAACTAGGAGCCCAGGATAAGATGAATAGTTTTGTAAACTCACAGTACAATAAAGTACACCAAAAGCATTTGCAAGTCTGCAATTTTTTTGCATTTTTAACCAGTCTATCAGGAGACCTTTCCTCTGGTTTAGATGGGCAAGTTGTGGTACTATATTTCCCAAACCTGAAGATCACTTCCATGCTGTGAATCACAGGTCTCAATCTTCTGGTATTTCTACTATGGTTCTTTTCCAACGCTCACAATGGTGTTCTTATGGGACAATAATTCATGTCTTCCAGACGATCTTTCTTGCCTGATTTAATAACCTTATCCGAGACTTTGACCTAATCTGACTCCATTTTATTACATTTTAAGAATCTTTTTTTCTCCCCAGTTTGACACGTTGCAAGACATTTTTCCATTTCAGATTTCCTGAAGTCTCAACAATTTGTTCTCCACCTTGCATGTTGTTAATATAGGAGCTTTACAGAGTCAACCGACAGACCTATTATCAGACTTATCGGAGAGCCGTCAGTTAGACGATGCTTTTGCGATAGGTCTGAAAAGGGTCTATGGAGAACAGTGTTCCACCCCAGTTAACAAATACAAATTAAAGCACAATCATAAGAATATATACAGACTGATAGGTATGACTAATTGTGGTTGTTGTAATATGTGTAAATATATTAACACAGGTTACACATTTAACATTAATGGTAGGAAATTTTACATGAAGCATAACCTAAATTGTAATTCAAGAATGGTGATTTATGTTGCCCTATGTTCCCTTTGTAAAGCATTCTATATAGGGAAAACTGAGCAAAGGCTCAGAGATCGTATATACGAACATATTTATGCCATGAATACTAACAAAAGTGATAATGCTCTTGCTAGACACAAGTTAATGTATCCAGGCCATAGCTTTACTTTTAAAGCTATTGACCAAATTAAACATAATATTCGGGGTGGGCCTTTTAACCTGTTACTTGAGGGCGGCGAACTTTCATGGCAAATAAGATCTAATGCCTTTTGTGAACCAGGGTTAAATGACCATTGTAACATTATATGTCTTCTAAAATTAAGGAGTTTAAAAAGATAGTGCATAATACTGGAGGTATGCCTTCATTACCCACTGTTTATAGCTGTGAAATGTATTATATATACTTTTCCAGTTAGTGTCAAGAAATTTGTTATAATAACGAACACAGAAATATGGTTTACGTTATTATATTATTTTATTATTTTTCATATATATACATTTTTTATGCGTTACACATGTAAAAGCAGGTCTTTTAGTGATGTTTTTGAAAGTTAATATAAAGGTTTTTTATATGACACATTAAGAATGTTGTAACATATTTTCAGAACGTTTGACACTCTTACATGAAAGTATCTAATTAGTTAAAATTTGACCACATGATGGTCCCGCTTGTTATTTAAATGGTCTTGTGAATGTAACATGAAATCTGAAGAAGTTGCCTTAATCAAGGCGACGAAAAGTGCTTTATTAAACCTGTTTTATTCGTTTACACGTTTCTTTTCTGCGTTGGATTGGTGTGCCAGGAGACCTTTGTTGTTTTTTTAGTTTACAATTTATCCAGTTTGTTTTTCACAGAATTAAATGTCCTCACATTTCAAACAAATGTTCATATCTCTGGAACCAAAGGGATTATGGAAGAAGTATAAATGGCAAACTTTTCAGCACAAACTATTTTTACAGTGGCAGTATTCTTTAGGTTCTAGATATTAAAGTGAATTTTACAGGTCACTGTAAACACCAACTATTCCATTTGTAATATTTTGTAAACAATTTACAATACATCAGCAACCACTTAAGTTACACACATACTGTCAGCAGCATTATATTCATCTGAGAGCTTTCATATGAGGCTAAGGAGTTCAATTTGTGTTACTTGGCTGTTGAGATATTTAAAAAAATGTGAAAATTATATTTATATAAATATCATAAAAACAATATTTACCTGAACTAGACAGAGCTCAAATATTAATGCAGCTGAGCTTGGTATTGTGTAAGCTTTAACATGAAATCTTTAAACACCTTCTACACTGCATGGTTTTCAAATTATTGATGCAAATATGAACAAGCAATATTTGACGTCTAGAGGCGTCAGTAGGAGTTAATTGACCAAGAGCAAGGCTATTAGCGCCCACACAGTGTCAAGATAAATATGCAAGAACTCTCAAAAACTTAAATAACTCTAGACAGATCAGCCACAATGAAAGGTTTAAATACATTTAATAATAAATAATAAAAGAACAAGAAAATACTAGTTATATAATCACAGTGACATAAGAGTTCAAAATCACAGGAAATATTTAGAACAACCTTGCAGGACAGTCTCAGAAACTAAGCTTTGCTATATTCCTGACTATATCTAAAATAATTATACTCTTCCCTAGAAACTTGCTTCATCAGATCAAGACATCTGTGGTGGATCTTGTTAGGCCCAACATAGAACAAAGAATGCACACTCTCTTTGAGAGCTCTCAAATTAATATCTCAAATATTACTGCTGGGATAGCTTGGAGAATGACATCATTCTTGTCACCTGACTATCCCAGGTGAAACCCCCACTGCTGGAAGCTGACCGTGTTTAGCATCTACCTGTGAAAATACAGACACCACAGATCTTTGGCAGATGCTGGAAGTCATAAAACAATAAAATACTTTAAGACTAGTAATTACTTCACACTAGGGACAATACAAAAAGCTCCTAGTTTTAGACATTCTCTCCTTGCTGCATTGAAACAAAGATACCATCTTTTATGGCGTAGCTATTAAGTAATTTACTTTATTTTTCTAAAATTAACCTCCTGTATTCCAGTTTCCACTGTTAAAATGTGCACATTTAGTTACAATAGTGCACATATATATTTCTGTTATTTTCCAGTACAGCACACCATGGTTACATTTTAAGCACAAGCACTTAACAAAATACCTCAACACACGTCTGTACAGACCAGTTTGATATACACGACATACAGTTCTAATACATTTGTAAAACAAGCATCTTGTATAGATCATGTTGATATTCACAAATGACAATTATTTAAAAATTCCAGATAGCGGTGTTGGCAGCACATCCCTTTGTATCAACGGGGTATAGGTTTCATTGCAAAATTAACAGGATTAGCCAAGAATGAACCTGAATACCTTGTACAAAAAGGGTCACAGACTGTAGTTTAGGCTAGGAAGGCAGAGTACAAAAGAAACTGGGATGTGCAGTGTCAGCTGCTAATGACTTCTGAGATTTATCTGAAGATGAGAGGGACAGCCATAAGACTCAAGACAATGGATCAACAGGAACAGCAGACAGAGATGGGAAAGGCCTACAAATAGGAGAGATGTAATAAAGAATTAAAAAACACTGTGTGGGGGGAGGCTAAAGTTATGTGAGATAGTGATGACACTTGCCTGTATTTGAATTTGCTTCTGAAGAACTTTATTGGGGGCAGGGATGAGAACACTCTTAAAAGACTTTTGTTTCTTGTACAGCTAGTTTACTGATAGGTTCCCATCTAGGTTTGTTGGGCCAAACAGAGGTTTAACTAGCTGAACAGCGGACATACAATGCAGACTTTTTGGGGATCCAAATTTCATTTGGTCACACTCAAAGATTTACATACACATTTAGTTAAGGGCGATCAAAATTAAGATATGTTGCTTTATTTTAATTACTCCTATAATTGTTTTGTTCCACTTTTATGTTGTTGTAAATTGGGTAGAATATGCTAAAGAAGTGATTCTGATAATGCAACTGTCTTGTCTGAAAATGGATTTATTAATCCCAGATGTAAATCAATGTGTGTATGTACCTTTAAGAAGCTATCCTACGGCTTACACAAGTGTATAAATACTGAGCATGTGCAAGTCTGACTGCCATTTTGTAGTAAGCTGTTGAGAGGTAAGTATGCATGCATGTACGGTCTGACTTAACTAGTTCATTCGTACTTTATGCTGTCCATCCTGATGTGTTTCTATATATTAAAGCATCTAAATGACCCCCCCCCACACCTGCTTGTCTTGTGTGTTGGAGAAGGATGAGTGACATGGTGCCAGAAGTTGCATGTCTAAAGGACATGGAATCTGAACGGCATGAAGTTAAAGGCAGCTTAGCAAAAATGATGTAAGGTACTTGCTTAGGGCTGGTGGAATATACAGGAGTGAATCATCCCTAAAATGTGCAAACTTCACAAAACATGTCAGAAACAAATTTCAGGTATTAACTTGCTCAGCACTATTTCTTTTTGCAAAATATGAAATGGGGAATACAGAATGTTCTAGATATTTGCATAAACCAATATGTATAATACTGATAAAAATATTTAAATTACTATGGATATAATGCTTGAAATAAAGTCCAAATTGCATAAAATGAATAAAATAAAGGGAAACTACCACATTTTCCCAAAGCATGTATTTTTCATATTTATTTTATTTTTTATTTATTTTATTTATTTTACATTTGTTAACCGGGGTAGTCCAACTGGATACATGTCCATTTTCAGTGGAGGCCCGAGGAGAAAAGCTCCGCTATCTAGTACATGGTAAAAAAGTATAAACACAATACATAAGTCATTTCAAGCACAAAAAGCATATACACAATACATAAAGCATTTCAAGCACAAAAATACTCAAGGCATTTAAACCACAATATGAGGAAGTACAGAAAGGTAATAGGAGATAAAGCTGATACTTAAGTACTGGAAAGTGTAGTATGAAACAGCAGTAATTAAGATGTTTAAAGGTTAGCAATAGAATGTAGAGAAGAGTATAGTTGATAGATAAGAGACAGCATTTCTAGTAGAAATGAAAACACTGAAAAAAGTGGAGCTGGGAGAAAGTGTAAAGGATGCAGGAGATGTGAGGAGTTGTAAAGATCAGCTTGGGTTGTTGCATGAGCATAGCCAGTGGTTGGTTAGAAAGTGTTTTAGTTTAGTTTTGAACAGTGTGATGGAAGTTTGGGCTATTAGGTCTGGTGGAAGTTGATTCCAGATTTACCAAGTGAGTTGGAAAATATAGTCTCACCTGCGGTGTTCTTTGATAGAGAAGTTTGAATCAGTATTTTATTAGATGAGCGAAGGTTTTTTAGGTTGTTGTAGGGTTTTATAAGGGTGGAGATCATAGGTGTATTTTCAGGATGGTGAAGGGCTTTCTGGGCTATAGTAAGCTGATAGTATTGAATTAGGTGGGGTAGCTCTAGCCATCCTAGGTAGCGGAGGTTCCGGCAGTGATGTGTTTTATATGGGGAGGCAGTGGCAAATCTGGCAATGTTATTGTAGGCTGTTATAAGCTTACTGATGTTATATTTAGAAAGGTTAGTATATATAGGGGAAGCATATAGTAGTGTAGAGATAAGATGGGTTCTAGCTATGGTAGTTCTTGCTTCAGGAGTTAGGAAAGATTTGATTCTGTAGAGAGAACCTAGTTTTCTATTAGTTGCTTTTATGATTGATTTAGCAAAGATATCAGTGTTATCAGAAGTGTATAAAGTTTTTGTACGTTTGTGCAGTGTTACAGTAAAGTTATTTCACAGAAGTACATACATTACAGGGCATATTTCACAGAATACAGCCATTTCAGAGCATATTTCACAAAGTACAGTATTTTGAAGAGTTTATTCTGCATTAGAATATTACAAGCTCACAGAACTGTTTGTTCATGGTGATGTGGATATCTCACCACTGCCCACCAATTAATATGTGAAGTCCCTGCACTGGTCCAGTAATTAAGGAGCCTCCGTCCCCACCACTGACAACAGAGACCATAGTCCACCTGGGACTGGTTTCTCCCACTTTCTCCACATCTCCAAAAAGACTCCCCATCGACACAGCTACAGGGTTGAGATCTCAGCTTTGTGGCCATGCCAGGATCTCCAGCACCCTCTCTGCCCCACCAGTGCTTCATGTCCCTACCAAAGTACTGTGAATGTTACTATTAATCCAAATGGTAGTTTGACCATGAGCAAGGCTGATAGGAGTGGCCTGCACAGTTTCACCAGATAGATATGCAAGTACTCTAAGAGCTTATTTATTTTATTTTACTTATTTTACATTTGTTGACCGGGCTAGTCTAACTGGATACATGTCCATCTTCAGTAGAGGACCAGGGAAATAAGCTCCAAAACAAAAATATATTAAAAAATTTTAATTTGACAGTTACAAAGGATAACTTAACACAGTGATACAGTTCTTTTTAATATGACAAAGTACAATTTAAAAACATATGACAAAAGAGTTAATTTCCTATTCCAATCTAGAGTAGTAAATATCTGGTTAACGCTCTTCCTAAGTAATTTGAGGCTGATTACTTGGCTTGTATTTATCAGAAGTACAGGCATGCATGGAAAGGCTGTGGCTGACTAGGTTTGCGGACGACTGCAAACTAGGTGCTATAATAGAGTCTCCGGCCGACATGGAGATCCTCCAGACGGGCCTAAATGAGACTGATGCATGGTGTCAAAGCCATGATCTCAAGCTAAATGCAAAAAAAATGCTTAGTAATCCCCTTTGGAAAAAACAGAGTACCCGCAAACTACAACATAGGAGGTAATACCCTGAAATCTGAAGAAGAAATAAGGGATCTAGGGACCCACGTAGATAGCCAGCTTTCCTTTGATAACCATGTTGCCAAAGTGGTTAGAAAATCCTTCTATGTGACCCATCTGATCATGAAAGGGTTCACATCAAGATCTAAGGATATAATGGTGCCCCTCTACTCTTCCCTCATCAGACCCATTATTGAGTACAATGCACCAATTGTAATGTACCTGGCTAGACATCTCCAGCAGTTGGAGCTACCTCAGAGGTACCTAACCAACAGAATTACTGGCCTCAAACAGTTGCCCTATGCAGCATGATTGAAAAAGCTAAGACTGTTCTCTGTTGCATACCGCTTTCTCAGAGGCGATCTCTGTCTAATGTACAGAGCCATGTCCAACCCAGAATTGTTGAACATGCTCCATCTTAGCAAAACCAAATCTACTCGAGCTACATGCTCTAGGGATATAAACCTCAACACAACAATGAATAGAACATGCTGGAGGAATAGATTCTCTTTGCAGAGACTTCCCTTACTATGGAACAGGGTCCCGATCTACATAAGACAGAGCCCCTCACTATCACTCTTCAAGAGGAACCTTGATGAATGGATGGGTAACAAAGTTCACACCGGGGATCACACCAACAGCACTATTAGATAGGGGCCAAGGTTACTAGCTGCTAGTACAAGGGTCTAGGGAACTATTAAAGGGGCAGCGAATACCGCACAATGTGGCTGGGCTAATATATGCCTTTGGGCAGATAGCTCAGTACCAACCTATGAACCTATTTCAGCAGAAATAAATAACTTGGTCTAAGAGGAGAAAGTAGAAACAATGAAAAAGTGTAACAAACAAGTAATGGTTAGTTGGGGTTACAGCTAGGCCATAGCCAGTGTTTTCTGAGGTATATTTTAAGTTTCTGTCTGAAAACTGATAGGGAGGAAAGTGATGTAAGATCACTAGAAAGTAGATTCCAGTTTTTCCCAACTGTATTTGAGAAGAGAGTCCCCTGCCATGTTGTTGGATTTGGTTGAACAAACTAGTATTTTGTTAGAAGAGCGTAAGGTGTTCAGATTTTTGTAGGGACAGATCAGGGAAGATAGTACTGGAGTCTTATGAGGCTGGTAAAGGGTCTTGTGGGCAATTGTAAGTTGGTTAAAAATTAGCTGATTCTGAAGGTACAGCCAACCTAGCTGTGACCGATTCTGATGGGTTGTCCAGTGGCAAATCTGGCAATGTTACTGTAGGATTTGGATAGTTTCAGGAGATTATGTTTAGACAGGTTAGTATAGATAGGAGAGGCATAAAGAAGTGTAGAGATTAGGTGGAAGTGGGCGATAGTAGATCTGGCTAATGGAGTAAGGAATGGTTTAATCCTGTAGAAGAAGCCCATTTTTTTGTTGACAGTTTTTACTGTATTGTTTATACGAGTATCAAAGGAGAGGAGGTTGTCAATAGTTACTCCTAGGAGTTTGGTTGCTATATCAGGAGATAGGAGTGTTCCATTTCTAGATGCAATTGAGAAATTAATTTGGGGGGATTAACGGGTAGGAGTAAATAGTAAGAACTGTTTTTTTAGGATTCAATAGGAGGCAATGTTGAAGAAACCATGTTTCAACTATACTAAATACTGACTGAGTTTTTGATTGCAGTTCAGATGAGGAACTGGCTGAGCAAATTATTGTCGAGTCGTCTGCATATTGTATACAAGTGGCATGTGGAATAGCTAGGTATAGATCACTGATGAAGACTGAGAAAAGGAGAGGGCCTAGAATGGAGCCCTGAAGGACACAGAGTAACAGGCAGATTGGAAGGATAGGTGATTTTCCCAGAGAACTGCTTGCTGCCTATTGCTGAAGTAGGAATTGAACCATTTTATGGCCTGAGAATCAAGAGAAAGATTTGAGAATATTTACTAGCAGTGAGTGGTTAACCATGTCAAAAGCTTTTGACAGGTCAATAAAGAGAGCAGATGTAAGAATATTATTATTTCTGTTTTTGTTAATGAAGTTAGACAAGGATAGGAGGGCGGTTGTGGTACTATGGAATGGCCTAAAGCCATTTTGGCAATCAGCAAGCAAGTTATTTTGAATTAGATGGTTTGGTAGTAGTTTCTGAATGCATTTTTCCATTATTTTTGCCAAGGGGGATAGTAGAGCTATAGGACGTGTGAAAATACATAAACAAAGGATTCTCCTCAGATGTTTGCAGCTTAAATTTGTCTCACAAATATCACCCACAAAGGTTTAAAAATATATAATAAATGATAAAAGAACAAGAAAATACTCAGTAAATCACAGTCATTTCAGAGTTCAAAATCACAGGAAATATTTAAAAACATTGCAGGACAGAAATAAATACACAAAACACCTAAATTAATCGTTACTATATTCCTAACTATTTCTAAAGGAAATTACTGTACCCTAGTTAACTAACTTACAGAGCTAGGCAAGACAGTTGTGATGAGTGGGTTTTCCCAGCTGATGCTCCCAGGTCAAAGACAAAATGCACAGTCTCTGAGTTCTTAAATTAATCTCTCAAACATTGCTGCTGGGATACTTGCAGCATTACATCACTTCTTGTCATCTGACTTCAGTTCCCAGGCTCAGAAACCACCACTGAGTTTGCATTTAGCATCTACCTGTGAAAATACATAAACAAAGGATTATCTTCAGATGTTAGCAGATCCTGGAAGTCCTAAAACCATAAAACACTTCTACATCTCACGCCTAGTAATTCTCTCTCTTTCAAGACAACAGAGTCCCCTAGTATAGACACCCTGTCTCCTGTTGACTGACACTGAAAGATAACATCCTTTTATTTATGGGCCAGCTATAAAGTAACTTAACATCAACCATTCTTCTGAAGTTTTGCAAGTTAATCTCCCCATGTTTCAATCTCCCTTGTTAAAATATATACATCTAAACTGTTACAATAGTACATAAAAATCTGTTCAGCATACATCTATACAATATGACATACAGTTCTAACGCATTTGTAACAAGCATATAAATCATGTTGATATTCACAAATGACACAACCACCTACAAAATTCCAGATAGCTGGGCTGGCAGTATCTCCTTTTGTTACATTTCCATATAAATCATATTAATATTCACAAATGACAATTTACAAAATTCCAGACAGTTAGGCTGACTATCTTTTTTGTGACATTCGTACATAATTACAAGGGCCATATTTTCTGCAAGTTTGTGTATACACTTTATGGGCATTGCAGATGTTTTCGAAAACCCAGTGCACTTGTGTTTGACAACAATAATGCAGAGAACTGGAGTGTGTTTGAGCAAGAGTACAACATTTTTATACAGGCTGTATTTTGTGATGAAGATGATCATACAAAAGCATTTATTCTACTTAATTTAGCTGGGTCACAAGCCATAGAAAGGGAACATTCAATTGTGTATGCACATGCTGTATATATAAGAGCGGGGAAACAGTCACATTGTTGTACTGGCTGAGTCAAGGGAGGAGTAGGTGTTTAAAATGTAAATTTAGATAAATGTGTAACCCCCCCCCCCCCCCCGGACATATATTGCAATGGAAAGGCACTTATTTTATGCAAGAGATTAAAAGCCTGCTGAAGCTTTTGCAGCATATATAACTGTCCTGAGAAATAAGGCTAAAATGTGCAGATATGGTGATTTATGGGATGAGTTGATAAAGGACAGATTTGTGTGGTATAAAAAATGATGTTGTAAGAAAGAATTTGCTTCATGACAGAGATTTAACTTTGAATATGGCCACTGAGATTTGTCAGACATACAAGCTTACAGAAAAGCACACAAATATGCTTACAAATGAGAACAGCTAAAGAAGGCACAGTGACCGAGCTCATGTTGCTAGCATGCAGCAACATGGTTAAAAGAAATAGGCCCAAGCACATGGCAGCAACTGTAATCCAGCACTCACTGGTAAGCCCCAGAACTCTCTAGCAAATCTGAGTTCACACAGTCTCAGTGGAGCCTAAGACTGAGTCAGCAAGCTCAAAGCATGGGCCCCAACCTAATACCATTGCCAACTGTCGTAACTGTGGTGGAAGCCATGAATCTAAAAGGGAAAAGTGTTTAGTTTTTGGTCAACAATGCACAATGTAATAAATGGAATCACTTCAAAAGATTTTCTAAATCAAAAGGCCCACATTCCTTCATTAAAAGGGAACATTTTAAGAAATGAGTTGATCAATTAGAAAGCCATGATGTAGGGGTCACAGGCTACTCTATGTTGATGGTGTGTCAGTGGCTTCATGAACATTTAATGCAATAGATTTAAGGGCAAAGAATGACATTTTGTACTGTTCGGATAAATGTCAAACTCACAGAGCTCAAAATTGATACAGGTTCCAAGTACAATGTTGTGTCAGGAGAAACATTTGCTAGTGTGTGCAAAGGTGAAAGGCTTGATTTGGCAAGGTGTGCGAAACTTGTTGCTTATGGGGGGCAAGAAATACAAACTGAAGGCTCAGTAGTGCTTTCATGTTACTCTGCAGGAAGAAGCTAAGACTTGTTATTCTATGCGGTCAAGAGGTACGTCCAGTCATTATTAGGGCTCAGAAACAGTTTGAAAATGGGACTGCTTTCATCTAATAAGGTAGTTCACCAAGTTAATTTAAAAGACCACTACTCTAATTTTGCACAGCACATTTTTTGTACCTACGCTGATCTGTTCAAAGACAAACTAGGCAAGCTTCCAGTTGTGTACTCCATAAAGCTGGACCCAGAGGTCAGTCCAGTTATCAGGCCAGCATGTAAAGTTCCAATAGGCATGCAGGACAGAGTCAAAGCAAAGTTAGATAAAATGGTGCGACAAGGTGTGATTTTGTCCAGTTGCAACTCCAACTGGGTGGGTATCTTCTAGGGTGGTAACTCACAAGAAAACTCAGATGACATCAGAATATGTATTGATCCACAAGATTTGAACAAAGCACTAAAGACCTCATCATCCAATGCACACAGTTGAAGTCACAGCCTTAATGCCAAATGCCATTATTTTTTCTGTCCTAGATGCAGTGTGTTCATTTTGGCAAATGCAGTTTGACAAAATCCATACTGCTCACCATGTTCAGTACTCCGTTTGGCAGATACAGATTTCTGAGAATGTCATTTGGGATAAATTCTGCAAGTGAAGTCTTTCAATGAGCAATGGAGCAAATTTTTTCTGGGTATCCTTGTGCTATCATAGTAGACATACTGGTAGGAGGTCATGATGAAGCAGAGCATGACAGATACCTCAGAATATTTCTGGAAAGTGCACGTCATGTGAATCAAACTCAATCCACACAAATGCAAGTTTAGGCTACAAGCTACTTATGTTAGTCATTTATTTACTAGTACAGGCTTACAAGCAGACCCTTCAAAACAAACAGTCATTCTCGAGATGCTAGCTTCAATGTTAAAGCCCTGAAACGCTTTCTTGGCATGGTCAACTACCTAGGCAAGTTCACTACAGAACTCAGCCAACTTTCAGCACCACTAACAGAGCTGACATCTAAAGACACATCCTGGTCTTGGTTACAGCAACAACAAAGAGCATTTGATGTCCTGAAACAGAGAATTGCTAATCCACCAACTCTCGGGTACTATGATGTTCACAAACCAGTTACACTTTCCTGTGATGCTTCAAAATTTTATCTAGATGCAGTCATTCTACAAAAGGATCAACTTGTTGCCTATGCATCAAGAACTCTTACCAAAACTGAGATGCAGTATGCCCAGATCAAGAAAGAGCTTTTGGCAATTGTGTTTGCATGTTCAAAGTTCCACAATTATATTTATGGTAGACCTATCCAGATCAAAACAGCCCACCCTTTAAGTCACTACCTTGAGAAAGCCTATGCATTCAGCTCCAGCCAGACTGCAATGCATGACGCTGAGACTGTAGAAGTACAATTTCAGTCTTGTCTACAAGAAAGGCAAACTTCTTTATCTTGCTGATGCATTATCCAGATCACTCAGAAACACAATAGAATGAGAATCAGAACCTTGATTTTGAAGTCATGGAAGTAAGAAATTTTCTTCCACACGTCCTGATGAGCTAAGAAATGACACAGCCACAGATCCAGTTTTACAAAGGCTCAACCAATTAATCAAGGATGGCCGTCAAAGCAATCTAGTTTACCTCAAGAAGTGCAACCTTATTTTCCATACATAGATCTCAAGAAGTGCAACCTTATTTTCCATACATAGATGACATTTGTCAGACAAAGGTATTAAAATGAAAGGTCCAAAAGTAATTGTTCCACAGTCCTTGCAACAAGTGTACATTACTATCCTGCATCGTGGTCACTCAGGAGTTGATTCTACCAAAAGAAGGGTGAGAGGTCTAGTATTTTGGCCTTCTATGTCACAAGACATTGAGAGAGCACTTTCATCTTTTCAGTGTGAGATAGTACTAAGCCACATCAACAGAAGAAACCACTGCAGCTTAACCAAATTCCAGAAATACCTTGGTTGACAGTAGCCACAGAGATTTTCAAGTAGAATGGTCAACATTATTTGGTGTCAACAGACTCTTATTCCAATTGGTTTGAGACTGACCTACTTCCCAACCTAGCATCTACTACTGTCATTACGAAGATGAAGTGTCATTTTGCTGTGCATGGTAGCCCACACGAAGTTATTTTGGACAATTGCACACAGTATAAAAGCCAACAGTTGAAAAGATTTGCTGAAGAATGGGACTTTATTCAGGTTAGAAGTAGCCCAGAGTATCCGCAAATGGTTTGGCAGAACGTGCAGTTCAAAGTGCAAAACAGTTACTTGAGAAGTCAAAACGAGAGAACAGTGATGTTTCTCCTGAATCTCTTGAATCTTAGAAATGTTCCTCATGATAAACATCTTGGTTTACCTGCTCAAACTTCAGTCGAGACAAACCAGCACCACATTGCCACTCAATAGTCAATTGTTGGTTCCATGTGTCAAGAACAACAGGTTAGTGACAGCCAATCTGTTGAAGCACTTAACCCAAAGCCTTACTACGATAAAACCAGATAACCACTTAATCCATTACAAGAGGGAGAAGTGGCCAAGGATGCAGACGTCCAAAGGTTATGATCGAATTGGTGTCGAAGAATATTGGTCCAGAGCCAAGATCATTGTGGAATGAGAAGGAGCAGTTTTTAAGTGTAACCAGAAGCATTTGAGACCAGTGTCCAAGCCTATACCACAGCACATAGCCTGTGAGAAAGACCATTTCAAGAGTGAGTTGTCCGGTGTTCCAATTCCTGAGGAAGTTCCAGAGGACATTCCTGTCCCTATGATGAATCCAGAAGTTCCAGATACAAGTTGTGCACTGCAGACTCTCCCTGTTGCTAAATTTGGTTCACACTTGTTACGAGATACGGTCATATCTCTAAACCCTGAAACAGATATGAAGCAACTTGGACGTGAACATTCTGCTTTGTTTCTAATGTATATAGTAATACATATCTAACTCTAATATTGTTTTTTTTTTTTTCCCAAAGGGCGATCTTTTTAAGAGGGAGGATGTAGATCAATGTGTGTATGTACCTTTAAGGATCTATCCAAGGGCTTGCACAAGTGTATAAATACCGAGCATGTGCACATCTGACTGCCATTTTTTTATAGTAAGCTGCTGAGATGTAAGCATTCGTTCATACTTTATGATGCTGCTATCCATCTTGATGTGTTTCTATATATTAAAGCATCTAAAGGAAACACCCCGCCTGCTTGTCTTATGTGTTAGAGAAGGACGAGTGACACCAGATATAACAAAAAAAACTATTTACTTTTGCAGAGATCCTTGGCATTTTGATCACTGTGCAGAAACCCACATCTTGCCAATGCACATTACAAAAATGGCTGGCTGACAAAATTATAGCTGGGTGGGGGAGGGGTAGATAGCCAAGCTGATTTGGCATTCTCTAAAGTGGGAAAATGAAAGTTTTTGTCACAGTGCTCACTGTGGGGAAATGTTGCAGAAGCTCTGGTGAATATGGGACTGACAAGAATCATGACATAGGCAGGTCTGGGTAAAAGTAATATGTTGGGGTGTCAGGTGGACTACTAAATGTTCACCCCTGGGGCAAAACTATCTACCTTAAATAAATGCATAGAGAAACTGTTATGGAATCATACCTATACTACATTCTTCCATCATTTGAGGGAAAGAAATCAATACTGTGCTATAAGCAAAAAAGCAAATGAACAACACTCAGGAGGACTGCTGAAGGAATGAAGAAAATAGGACAAAAAATAATTGCATAAAGCTGGATTTTCCAATTTTTTTTTCATAACGGTATTTACTTTGAATCCAAAGAGCTAATTTAATAATTTTCTCTATTTTCTTTTCCCTAATTAAAAGATCCTGCACTAAACGATATAAGCTGGGAAGAAAACATGACAGAAAAATAGCTCATGTCCTTCTAATATATGAGCAGTGCTGTGACTGACCTCATAAACCTGAATGCTGAAACCAATTACTACCTGCGTTAGTAGCCACACTGGAGGTGGAAATAACTATGGTAACACTGCATGAGGTAATGAAACCTGAAACAGCAAGAAATAGCTAAGCACTGTTCAATCTAGTCTAATAATTATAAGACAGAAACCCGCCAATGAAAAAAATGGAAACCTAGACCTTTAGAATAAATGAAGCATTTGACCTTTATAAGCAACATGATACTCGGATCATTTTCATCATGACTATACTATACTACAGTAAACGATTCGGGTATAACCATTGCCGTTGCTGACTACTACTGCAAATACGCAGGGCCTTTCTAAGCAGATACTAGCTCTCCTTTGAAGTCATGCCTTCTGAGAAATTAGTCCTCACTGTAGATAATTTTCTTAACACTCAACAGCATTTCTCTGATATGTTCTGCATTCTATGACATGTTTTTAATTTTTTGTTGCCATCTTTCAGTATTATATCATTTGTTGCAATAACTACCTCTGTCCTTTTAGTGAGGTTCTTATGATATTCCTTTCACCTCGAGTTTAGTGCTTTCAGAACAAATTTGTACAGCAGATGCATGCATGACTGAAATGTAAAATTTGCAATAAAACGGCAGTGGGGGGAAAACTCCGGTCAATGGGCATATTGCCCTTAACATCCTACAGTGATGTACTCTGAAATACATGCAAGAGAAAATAAACAAATAAATGAAAAAAAATAAATGTGCAGTTTTACAAGAATGACCATAAAGATCAACAGATGCAAAAATATTTTTGGCAAATTAAGCACCACACATCCTCGTGCAAAAGCTAAGAAAAAAAATAGCTGAAATATACTTTAAAAAAAAAAGTATTTACTATTACAGTTTTCCCCACTTAAAGGTTTTAGTTGCAAAACCTATATAACTGGATTCATCTTTTTCAAAACCATAAATAAATCCCTACTATTAATCAAAAACAGCAAACATAAAAGTGTTTAAAGCATGAAAAGTTCCCCTTCCACCCCTGTGAGTGTTTAGGGGTGGAGGGTTTCGTTATTTAAACCTTTAATAACCAGGTCAGTGGAATGTTGAGCGCCCCTTTTTAACTACAACCTTGGATGAAATGCCTGTGAAGAGGTAAACAAAAATAGTGTAAATTAACAAAATATAAAAAAGACGAATTTATACTGCAACATTACATTCAATAGTCAAAGAGTGCAACAATTTAGTGGGGAAAAAAACAGGAACATTATTAAACAGAAATGGGTCTGTCACCCAACACTCCTTTAGTTATTAAGCAATAATCCACAACTGGGTGTAGGTAAATCCAGTGATACCAACACCCAGTCATGTGTTACTGGTATTACACAATGACATTTAAAGGAATATCTTGCCTTTCTTAAATGTTTTCATATAATGGCACTGTACAATTCTTCTGCCTTTTCTGATGTACTGCTCATATGTATGTGACTTAAGTTCCCACCAGTACTTCAGTGCTGTTCAAGAGAAGCAATGGAAAAAGAGAGAATCTCAATTGCATTTTTTTTTTAATGCAAAAAGTCATGACAAAACCAAACATCATGGCTGGGGTGACAAAGATGCAAATAAAGGGACAGATAACTCAAACTTATTGGATCAAAAGGCTTTGTGTCAACATGCATTTTCTGAAGGATATGACGCCTAAACCTCAATTGTCTACCATTTTTTAATGACTTTCATCACCACTGGCTTGCCAGAATTTTTTTTTAAAACAGGAAAAGACCACAACTATGAGGCAAAAAAACTGGACATTCAAGAATTGGCCAGTTAAGAGGTACAAGAGTCTGTTGAGATTTAAGAAAGGACACTGCAGAAATAGAAGGAAAATCAGGTATGTTTGGTCTCTCTGCTTCTGCAGAACTTAAAGAAGTTTGTTTTATTTGGCTCTGCCCCCATAGCAAATTCCAACAGAAAAGTCTGTCCACTCAACAGTACCTTAGCAGGTGGATTCTCTTATATTGGTATATACTGTATTTACAACAGGCACGTTGGTTGGGCTGTCCAGCCAGTGTGCATGTGTTTGAATGGTAATGAGCCATTATTATGCAACCTATTACATTACGGCAGTAAAATGAGCAAAAATTAACTCTGTGCAAAGCACCACCTTTATGACAAATACTGCAAAATAAACCACAAAACACTGCATGATACTACAACTGAACACAGACCATTAAATAAAATAAAAAAAAACAAGGATCTCAGTACTGTTGTCTTGCCTCTACTACTTAAGAAACTAGTTTATACATCCACTCCCTTCTTAACTGCCCTGGATCCACTGCAAAATATAAGGCAGATCTGATAAACATGGCAATAGAAATAATTCTACAAATTAATAACAGAATATTAGCTGGAGGGGTTGGACCAGGGACAATAGGCATTTGTGGGCACTTCCAGCTTGCCCACCCTAAGGAAGAGGTAACAGCTGTAGCACACCACCTGGGTGACACACAGGGAAGAAGTATATGCTGTGCTCTGATGAGCTCACGTTGACAAGCATGCTTAGTAAACCCTTATATTCCAACAGGAGATATCAGATTACATATTTGTGCTTCAAACTGAACCCAAGTACCCCAAAATGTCACCAATCATCAGATCATTATTTTCTTTACTTATTTTATTTGTATATATTATCAGATCTCTTTCCCAGCCTTCCAATTTCTTAAAAAAAAAAAAAAAAAACGCCCCCAAAAAAAAAAATTCATGAATATGAATTCCAGCCCAAACACCATTAAGCATCAACAGAGCTCAGAAGCGCAGCTTGTTCAACCAGTGCCCTGGGCTGGTACTAAGAAAAAAGACTTCAATGCAATAAGCTGATCCATACATTAAGCTTTTGGCTTATTAGAGTTAGGTCTACGCGCACCCCCACCCCCATCCCACCCGCAGTTCTTCCACTGAATAGCAAAAAAGATGTTTATTCATTCCTTCTACTGGCACACTAAATGAGTGACCAGATACACAAACTCCACACCCCACCCCAGCTATTCAGGTCCTATTTCTGTGGCCTTCCTCAAACCAACTTCTTAAACTGTAGCAAGCAAACAGTTGCTACAGTTTATACCATGCCTGCATGGGTCACTAACATTCGGGTTCGACCACAAATGCAATGCTGGCTTTTAAAAGCAGGGATTGTATTAATGAAGATTTGGATCGGCTGGTTACACACCCCCACCCAAACACTGTGCCCAGGGTAGTTGTCCCTCGCACTCCACACTAGCTACACTGACACAGATAACCAGACATCTACCTCCTCCATCACTAATACATTACAAGATTGCCACTGTCTACTTCATATCAATATAGTATAACCAATCTATATCCAATGCAGATCAGAAAAGGATCTTTTACACCTGTACTCGTTTACTGTGGTGAATCGCAGTAACCATTTCCATTTTGTATGACAATCCCATATAGAGAAGTACATTATAATGAATACTACAGTTTTATAATATACCTCTGGATCAAGTGTACTTAGACCTCCCGCCTCCTTTGGAAGAAGCAAATAATCACATGACATGCTAAGTTTACCATTATCCCAAACAACCTTGTATGACATTTTTGACTGATTTCAGATTAGCTTAAGTAGCAGCTAGGCGCACCAGAAGTATACACAACACTAAAGATACTAACAAAAAAAAAAATACAGCCTTAAGTCAGTTTCAGTCTTTGAAAAATCACCCCAATCTTTTTTCTTCATTTCCTCAAATCTTACTGACAGAACCTACTAAAGAATTACTTAACAGAATTCCTACACACTATGTAAAATGCCTATCAGAAATACACATCTGCCTCAGAAATGGGGATCGGACAAGGTTTTCCTGCTGCCACTCCAATTTCTTATTTTGGTTATAAATTGACAGTTTACCAACCTTAACCAACATATGCAACAGGTAATCAATATCCCTTCTCAGGGTCAGTCATTAATAGGATATCATCTACAAGCAATGATTTTTTTTCCTCTCTTTTAAATGCATCATTTATTCAAAGTGCGACTTTTTTTTTTTACCATTCAGGACAAAGGATCCTAGAACACTGGAAACATAGCAGGTGGCAAAGGACAATCTTGCCTTGTACCTAGAGTCTAGATAACACAAAAGGCTGAGAAAAGCCTGTCTGAATCTTAACTATCTCTGAAATTTATAAAAATCTACTATTAGAAATAAATTCAGAAAAAAATTCCTAGAGCACTTACAGCATCACTCAACCCTATCGAGGATTTTCTCAGTATCAGCACGGTTTGTCACTGCTGTTGAGATGTCTGGATCAAAATTAAAGTTTTCACTATATCCTCAACATCTGAACTCCATCAATACTATTCTCTGTAAACTAACTGTAGAATATGTTTTGCTACTCTCCATTTAATACTAAAATGGGGCTATATGAAGATGCCAAACTTGGCCCTCCCAATCCCTTGCTATTGATGTCAGTGCTACCTCATTTCATAACAGGATCTCTTTAGGTTCTAATGCTGCATTGATAAGGCAAACAAACCTTGGTATTACTACTACTTTAGGATTACTTCAAAATTCTATTGGTATACTATCTCTACTGGGAGGTTTCCTCTAGGCTATCCCTTAAAAACATCTACCAATGATTCCTGTGTAAAAGGAGCCATTACAGCTGCTGCTTCCCATGGAGAAAGATGTGGCAACCTCACCACTTCCCTCAAAAAAAAAAAAAAAAAAAAACCTTAATTTCAAGCTTATATTCCTACGGTACACCTGCTTATAACACCAACAGAAAAGCTCTGTGTTCAACTCTAGATCTTAACCATAATAGGATCCATTTCGCTTTTTAAAACAGCAGCAATCCTTAGATTTTTTTGTTGTCTTAGCTTTACTACAAATGCATTCTTATAATCTAATGAATTAAAAAATACAGCCCTACAAAGACTCAAATCAGCATTTTTTTTTATCTAGCAATACCTCTCTGTTTTTGCCCCTTATCTCATGCTATATCTTCAGATCTTAAAGCTTACTGTGCAACTCTACAGTTGATCCATCACAATTTTCTAATATAACCTACCTTTTTGAACAATTGGATTGGTGGAATCCTTCACTCCGGTTTTTACCGTTACATTAAATTTGTTTCTATTCAACTATCAAGCTTTGTCCATTCCCAGTACTGATGTTTTTCTATCAAGTCCTTACACTAGTTAACAAAAGCCTCTTGCTTTAAATAGCCTATAAGAAAATACCAGTGCAATTCTAGGTGACATCACTGCCACAATGCATAAAACACTTCAAGGGCACATGGTTTGACACCATCACTGGATGAAACTTCATCGCAATAACTATACATAGATATATATATATATATATATATATATATATATATATATATATATACATACACACATATATATATACACACATATATATATATATATATATATATATATATATATATATATATATATATATATATATATATATATATATATATATACACACACACACACACACACACACACAGTTATATATACATTTTTTAAAGATCTTTAGTTGTTCGCTGTATACATAGATGTGTGACCTAGACTTGTGTCTACAAGAACATGCATACTAGTAGTTTAAAATTTTGACTTTGAGAAATAAGCAAAGCCCATTACTCTAGAACAGGGGTGTCCAACCTTTTGGCTTGCTGGGGCCGCATTGACTGAACAGAAATGGTCTTGGGGCTGCATATACAATATATCATATAGTTAACTCTTTTGTTGCTCCAGAAGGGGCTGTACTGTAGGTACATTTGAACAATGAATAAATGTAATAAATGCCTAATATTTGCCTTAAAATTCTAATTCTCATTCTAATTCTAATTCTGTAATCTAACAGTTAACTCTAACATCTTAGTTTATATATATATATATATATATATATATATATATATATATATATATATTTTTTTTTCCCTTACAAATAAACAGACATTCACTACAGCACTAGCATTTCTCACTACAATACTATAATCCACAAAAATAACCCAACAAATTTGCAATAAAGTAAAGAATTCACATTACTGACTTAACAATTCTGAATAAGCTACAAGAGGGTCTCACCCAAACAAATAACTGGTGCCAGAAATATGGCCTCAAGCTAAATGCCAAAAAAATGCATCATCGTCCCCTTTGAGGAGAGTGATGTCCCCACAAATTATCACATTAATAACAATGTTGTAAACACACAAGTCGTATGGTACTTGGGCACCCAGGTTGATAGAAACCTGACTTTTGACCATCACGTTGTCTCCATTGTAAGGAAAGCTTTTTACATGGCCCACTTCATTAGTAAGGGTATCTCATCCAGGGACAAGGAGGTCATAACATCTTTGTATTCTTCCTTTACAAGAGCCATTATTGAGTGCAATGCCCCTTTTGGCATGTGCCTCAGCAAAACACCCTGCCAAAAGAAAGACTACAACCATTTCTGACAAAAAAGGTCAAAGGACTAAGTTCACTTAGTTATCCAAACAGACTAAAAAGCTTCTTGCTTTCCTCTGTCTCTCACTGGCCCCTATAAAGTCCATCATTGGCTTGCTTTCCAGGCTAAGAAAGATCCTGCCTTAAGAGACTTCCTCTACCTGAAATACCGGTTATACCTAAAACGCTCACTACAAAGACCACAGCCTTCACTGCAACATAAACAAGCCACTTTTTATGGACAGGTTCTTGACACAAAAACCTTCAACTTCTGTAAAAAGTTCCTCTCATTATCAAACAATGTAGTTCAGCAACACGATGGCTGGATGGATAGCCATAAATGTAGTCCTTGGGTAAGTAGCATAGCCTTCATCAAACCAGATGGAAAATCCACATACTAACCTTTCCCAGCTGGATGGCTAAGATCTAATATTGGTTACTCAAGTCTAGTTGCCCAAGAATAGGGGCATGTTTAACTAAGAATTCCATTTGCAAAATTAAATTCAGTATACATATTAAATCTCTCTCTCTCACACTCACACACACACACACACAAGCCCCTACTTGTAAAATAGGCAACCTCAGTAATCACATGACACCCACTCACTGAATGAAATTGTCTGGAAGTCAAAATATCTGAAAAAAAATCATAATAGAGATGGATTCATCCATGTAATTTCCCACCACCAAAAGGACCATCAATAAATCAACAAACAACTGCTCGGCAAAAAGTAAATCAATAAGAAAACCATAAACTATAATGCTACATACCGGTGTAAATATATAATTTGTGTCAATCCCCAGGTTAATCTATACCAAAAGATTGTTTCAGAGCTTCAGCTATGTACAAACAGCTTTTTCCTAAAAACTTTACTCATTGATATTTGCCTTGCTGTAATTATAAGTGTAAAAAAGTGTTTTTAAGTTTATTCTGTACCTCAATGATTCTCACTGTTACGAGATGTAATCCCTGCCATATTGTAGGAGTACTACATCCATAATTTGCTCTCTCTATGTATTGTATTATATTGTTTTGTGTTATTTTTGGAGCTTTTCTCCCCGGGCCTCCGCTGAAAATGGACCGGTGTACAGTCGGACTTTCCCGGTAAACAAATGTAAAATAAAATAAATAAAAATAAACTTCCCTCCAATCTAAAGACATTTGCCATTCAGACATTTTAATTTGTGCAGAAGTTACTCACAGACTGACAGTTTACTGAGCTGTAATGCTGACCTTCGCTTTTGAAAAAAACAAATTCCCAGACTTTGTCAATAGCTCAAATTGTAGAGAGGATTATTTATTTATTTATTATATATTTATTTGTTTTTGGAAAACATCTTTAAAACTGTTAAATTGATTACACACCCAGAAACACAGAAAAGTTACGATTATGTAAACCACAGACTGCTGCAAGAAATCAAAGTCATATTAGCACTCTATACTTATGTCCGAACAGATGAATCATACCTGTCAATTCCAAAAGAAGTAAAGTAGCTTAAGAAGGTTATTTGCAAGGTTACATGGCAGTTTATATTGGAAATAAGCAGAGATATTAAAAAGGCTCTGTTTTTCATAATTATGCTGAAAAGTTGTCCAAGGTAAATGCAACTTCTGATTTAGTATGGAACCATACCTCTCAACCTTAGAGCAAGAAATCTGGACAACGCGAAAAATAAAAGTGGGACACAGGCCGAAAAATAGCTATGCATCACAGACACCATTGAAACAACTGTAGCTGCAAACATTATACATCACTTATAATCTTTCTATCCCATTACTGTCAGTTATACATTATATGGCTCATTCAGTCCTGCCTTCTTTTGCATCAAAGAAAATCATGCTTTGAAATGACAAAGGCATTAAAAATAAATATTCTACCTGCAAGTAACCACAGAGCTTTTACTGAAACTAGGGCTGCTTATTTCCCCAGAATGGCAGCTCTCCCTAATTAAGTCTAATGGTATACAATCTACCAGTATCTGGACTACTTGAAATAAATTAAATTATGGCCTGTAAATTGAAAGTACACTTTGTTTAATTAAACTATATTTCTAAGCCCACTTACTATATTTTTCAGTAACATCCCAATATCCATTTCCAGGTCACTTTACAAGACATTGGCAGTGGTAGACTTGGCATCCTTCAGAACCCCACAGGCCCATGCTAATACATTGTCCATTAAATTTAAATATCCATCCACTGTAAATGGCAAGAAGCTAGGTCTTAAAAATCTACTTCTGGCATGCGTACCCAAGTATTAGGTTTTGAAACTAAGAAACATTCTCCGCAGTCAGTAAGTCTCGGTCGTTAATAATCATCTACTGTTGCAGTACTCCCAACACATAAGCACACACACACACTAAAATCCCCAACATTTAAAAAATGACATTGTGCCCACTTGATTTGCCAGTATTGATGATCCGCCAAAGCTATGCTTACTGTTGTCTAATCTACCACTGCTTAGAACCCACCAATAAAAAAACAGTACTAGGTGATTTTTTGTTTGTCTGAAAAAACAATACAACTTTATATGCTACAGTCCCACATAGTCAGTCCACTACTGACCCATTAACCCTAGGCTGCTGTCTCATTCTTACTCCCTGGAACTGCATTACCTTGGATGACTACTTTTATTTCCTAAGCAAAAGACACAAATTGGAAGATGAGGCAAAAATCCAGACATTCTTTGAAAATCCATACAGTTAAGAGGTACGAGTTCATGTTCAATACAACACTCTCCCTGTCAGGAAAGCCGCAATTTAATGAAAGTGTACTCTTAATGTAGGATATATTTGTGAGCTAACTTGTTTGTGTTCTGTAGGTAGACCGATCATTGTTAGCCTCTTTGTGCATGCGTCTCTCTCTCTGTCATGCATGCATACATATACACACACACACACACTCTTCTACTTTCACGCACACAATTCTGCTTTCATGCATGCACTCACTCCGTACTTGCCTATTAACACAGGTAATTGCTGTCCCTTTCAAAGGCAACAGCGGCAAATCCATACAGGAGTCGCTCTTCAGCGAGAACACACACACACACTCGGTTTGGCGCAAAATAATGGCGTAAACACACTGACCCTTTTTTGGCTCAAAAACAAAACTAGAAGGGTGTTTTGGTGCATGCGCACAGCGACATTAGCGTTACAGGTCACGGGAGTGAAAAACACAAAACAAAAAAGTGTTTTGGGACATGCATACATCGATGTTGCAGTTAGAGGTTGAGGACCGCATGGAAGAGCTCTGAGGGCTGCAGGTTGGACACGTCTACTCTAGAATAAGTTCCATAATATCTCTCCATACACAATACACTATGAAGTTTACATCTGCCACTGACCCTTGCTGTAGTTAATGTATTCCAGGTTTCCCCAGTATACAGCAGTTATTTCTTCAAAAGCAATTGTCTCCATTACTCCTCTGAAATCTCTGTGTAGTCCTTGGTGGTACATATATATATTATGATTTTCTACTAAACACCCCTTTACCCCAATATATTGGAAGGCATATCTCTAAGTAACAAGGCTAGAGCTCTTGTTTTTACAGCAGCAAAGGAAGCCATATTTCCTTATTACCAGTGTCCTCAAAGTACCATGTTCCTGCGGGTTTAAATGCATCTCTTGCAACTATCATCCAGGATATTTACATACTTGAATACGCATTTTCATCCAGATTGGTTAATCAATCAGCACTCCATGTTGTAACAGTCATTGCACATTTACATAAAATGTACCTTTCAACTCCACCTCACCGGAGATCAATACTGAAAAAATGTTTAAGTTTGAATATGTTATACTTGAAATAATATACACAATTAATATTCAATGAATACATTTTCCACATCTTTTCTGCCACATAAAAACAAATTCAGCAACTACTGTCAGAGCTTTTTATAATATGCTTCTAAGCATATAAAGAAATGTTACACTGTTAAACAAAAAAAAAAAACACAGTCTAAAGCACTTTCAGCAATGATCATCCCAAAAGTTCAGGAGCATTCAGTGAACAAGTCTCCCCACCAATGCACCACTACTGGAAGTCAAAAGAAAAACTTCTAGGCATCCCATTCTGAGAACATAGAATAATGGTTAAAAACAGAAAGCTGAACATAGGGTTTTATAATATATGAAGAACTTTAACCACCTCTGTGTGATGCAACCCCTTTAGAAACAAAGGAACTGTGTAACACTGCATGATGTTAACAAAGGTCTGAAGCTACAGATTGAGTAAAGGACACTTCTCTTCTGAATGCTATTTGATTTCTTATGCTACACCCATTTGTCTGTGATTTTTCATGGAATGGTAAGGCAAACCAACAGCTTCTAAAGCTCTCCAGTACTGAACTGCCATCTGCATGACAATGCACGGTTCATACATTACAACTTTGTTCTATTCTCTTATTATGAACCAGCTTATAAATATGGTTATTTTTACTTGTTTCCTGAGCATTATCTTAGTATTAAAGTATTATGACAGTGAAGTAAAAAATACAAAAATGGCTAAAAGCATTTAAAGGAAAAATGCAGCCCAGCTGAAAAGTCCACATTTTCCTTATGGCCCATAGTACTAAACCCAAGCAATGCATAATTCAAGTTTACACACATTACTAGTTACTTTCAGAGTGAGAACAAGCTAAAAACAATGAGAGATGCTCGCAGACATGGCTCAGTACATAAGTGAATACAAGACACAACATATCCTTATTCTGTTACCTCTTAGCTCAAGGAAGAGAATCAGAAAATTAAATATGAGAATTTGTATTTAAATGAAATTACGCAGACCACTTATAGTGCTTCCTTGCTCAGCCAATAAGACAAAAGAACTTTGAGTGCTTGTAAACTCGTTTGGAGCTGGGTGGCTGACACTCATCTCATTCAAAATTTTATGTATATACCTAATGCCCAACATACTCAACTTGTAGTACAAATGGCACAAAGAAATCAAATAGCTGGCTAAGCAAAGGAAAGCAAGAACAAATGGTTTACAAGGCAGAAAATGAGGATTTTGTTTTTAGTGTGTAATTGTAAAATACTCCCCAATATTCTTAGAATGACATTTACACAACCATGTTAACTTTCTTGAAGTTACCCTTACTACGAGCAAATCACATTGATCTTTAACATGCATGCTACTAAACTGCAAATTAAGTCTACAACAGAAGCATATCACAGTAGCACATGCAAAATGATGCAATAAAGTTAACATGCATGAGTACGTACATACATACAACACTTCATCCTAAGTAATGCATTTATAGGAACGACTGAATAAAATATTGCAACTATCCTGGGTGGAAGATGATGGTCCATTTCACTGCAAGCCAACATTTAATGGTGAATGTGGGCTGCAATGCAAACAGTAAATGAGCTGAGACTGTTCTCCTGGTTTAGCTGAGCTGCAATGAGCCGTAGCCATCACTAAAGTTTGTGTGCATGCATATAATTTGTAGAGGCACGACAAGAATTCACTGCATCACAAATACATATCAGATGTGAAAAAAGGGATCGGGGCCATAGTCAGAAAAGCATACCCTACCGAAAACTGGGTATGCTCACTGATTCCTGTGGTGCCTATGGATGCTGGAAAGAAATGACATGGGGAGACTTAGGTCAGAAAATTAGGGAAAATGGAGGAGAATGAAATACAAAGAAAATATGCATGGAAAGGCTGAGCTCTCTTTTTTAAAGATATACAATATGCCTCTCTCAAAAATGATTGAGAAAACGTACTTTTAAACAGAAGATCTTATGAAATCTTCATCTCTGAATATCCATTTTAAATTAGGCATTTTTTGATAATTCAGTGAAGTTTATGGATTAAATAAAGGTGCTATGCAATCATATTATTCAACATCTGATTTCACAATACTGGTGGATCTGTGCTGAACTAAAACCATAGTCTAGCACAATGTATGAAATGTGCATATTTGCTAGGTACATACACACATGTACGTTATATAAATATGCACACGTACACGGCTGCAGTTTTTTTTTTTTTTTTTAACAAGTACATTTTTTTCATTATGAAACTTTGACTGAGAAATTCATTAATCGAGCTTTTACCAGCTTGAAACTTAACAACAGGGTGGATTTAAGAGACAACAGGAGTACTAATTTGCTTGACTAGTGGGTATCATATGGTCAACTACTTGAAAATGCTGAACGACAGCTCAATAAATGTTTAAACTAGCATCAATAAGTTTAACAACTTATGCATAGGTGCATATTATGATCAAAGTTGATTTCCTCCTACTTCCCCAGGTCTCTTGTAAGGTAGCTTTGTCTTTTGTGGCTATCCATGTATTCTGTGGTAAAACTCAATGGCCTTTGTTTTCAAACAGGACTACACCAAGCATTATAGGTTCATAGGTTGGTACTAGGCTATCGGCCCTAGGGCCTATACAAGCCTAGCCATAACAATTCCCTGGCTACTGCTTCCCACATTATTTAATTCCTTGGACCCCTGTCTAGCAGGGCGACTGACATGATCCCCGGGGTGAATTTCCTTTCTCCCATCCAATCGTCAAGGTTCCTTTTGATGTGGACCAAAGAGGCGCCTCTGCTTGACATGTATGGGCAGTCTATTCCAGAGTCTGGGGAGTCTCTGGGTCAGGAACCTATCCCTCCAGCATGTTTTGCTTATTGTGATGACAAGGTTTAGATCCCTGGAGCGTGTGGCTCTGAGGGATCGGGATTTCTTTACGTGTAGCATGTCCAACAGCTGGGTTTGACTTGGCCTTGTATGTTAAGCAGAGATTGCCTCTGAGTAGACGATATGTGACAGAGTATAGCTGGAGTTTTTTAAGGTGGTCATTGCTTGATATTCACAAAAAAAAAAAAAAAACAATGCTGATATGCCAGGGTAGGCTATGCATTTCATCTAAGTTTTCCTGTAGTAGTTTTATACTTAAAAGATGACACCATCCTACAAATGTGCAGATGAATGTAAATATTAATGCTAATCATTTTTTCCAACCTGACAACAGAAAAAAAGAAAATTCCAAACAGACAGCCCAACAGAAAGCCATATGAAACCATGTTTTTTTTTTAATGGGGCATGCTAGAAGGACTTCCACAAACATTGGATTACTTTACCCACTGCATTAAATCGGTGAACAACATGGCTGCCTACATTTAGCATGCCTTAATGTGAAGTGATGATGTACAGCATCAATGCAATGTTTTAGAAGCTTCAAAATAGGCATTTATCAGTCTTAAATACTGGCTTGCACAGAATTAAAACTACAGGAGCAGTGGTTTAAAGATGTTTGGTCACCAAAAACGTGAAGTATGAGGGAATGAAGAAACAGTAAAACTAAAACACATAGCTGCATCCTCACAATATAATGCATGATACTTACAGGGGTATTGGAAAAGTCAATACTTAAAGTGAAAAATGTTTGCCAGATTTATACTGTAATATATCTAGCATATATGAGATGCTGTGATAGAACTCTATGAATGTTATTTTCCTTTTTACTGTAAACTGTCCAAACTGTGCAACAGTATTGTAAAATTCACATGAATGTCAACAGCACAGTAAATGATTCAAGTAATCCACGTCAAAGTGAAGGTGCTTACTTGTAACTTGGAGACTGTATAATGGTTATGTAAGTAAAGGTCCACTTCACTCCCCTGCATCTATGGTTACATACAAGCACTGATGAGGTCCACTGGGACTTCTACTTACATCAGCATGATCATATACTATCCTACTTGATTTGGGCAGTGAGCACTATTAATAGCTCAAAAAAGGGTAGCGGGATTTTTTAAGTGCGTCCTCTTTAAAGGTGTACACAGCTAGGAATCTTGTGGTTCCAGTGATCACTTGGCTATTATATTCCTATATTCTTCCAGTCCACGTTCAAATGCAGCAAGACTTCAAGAAAGTACAAGACAGCAAGTGTCAATGTTGGGTTACCAAGTTCCAGGCCTACTGACTATCGAGGAGCCCAACACTCTCATGTGCATATTGCATCTTGCAAGTACCCAGTGTAAGTAAGTAAGTTAATATCAGCACTTTATTCCAAAGGCATGGAATTCTGAAGTTGTCAAGTTTAACAGTATCTTTAACATTAATTTTTATTGAGGTGGAATGTCATCTTGTGTTCAGGTCATGGGAGGGTAATGGCAGGTTTGCAGGTTTATAGAAGATTGCAGCTGAAACAATAAGCTTTATAAATGGACACAGGTCTGTGTTTGTTACAAAACTCAACTGCATGGTTGGGGGGGGTTAGGACTGACAAATGACAAAAGCTTTTTTTATTTTTTTAGATGTGTTTCATTTTTAAAAGGCTGTAATAAAACATCAGCCCATACCTCTCACCTGTACAGATTTTCGCAGATCGCTCAGACTTTTTCCACAATTTTGGTCCATTTTTCAGAAAATTGTGGTTTTCTAGAAAATCACTGGCAAATCATTGAAGATTTAAGTCATAAAATGACAGACATTTGAGTTTCAGACTTCATACCCTTCAGAAAATTTATGGTAATACAAAGCCTGTTATTCTATTTACTTTGTAAGCCTGCAAGAGCAATATTTTAAAAGTTGTCCCTATTTTTGGGCCTTTGCCCCCCCCCCCCCATTATTTATGCCTTTGTCCAGATTTTTCTCTCTAAGGGGTTGAGAGGTATGCATATCACACACTTAATGCTTTCTAATTTAATACCAGGGTATCTCTTAGAGATTACAAGACCATTTTAAATATGTACAGCATGTTCTAATACATCCAAATATCAGTCAACATCCAAACATTTTTCAGGTTGACTAGCTCCATGGCAAAGTGTTAAGGCCATGACTTCAGATTCAGTTTGGTAGTGGCCCAAATGGAAGAGACTGGCTGGGGGGACAGTACCACACAGAGGGGAATGACAGGCCAGTCCACTGCAAGCCCGTCACCCACAGAGGCTGTGCATCAGTAACACTGTACACATGGTAAACGATGAGCACCCAAAAAGAAGCACACTGGCTTTGAAGTGAGGGATACAATCATTTTAAAAAAGATCACACATCCAGGTCTGCCATTAAAGGTGCTCTGCTGGACTAGGGTCTCACAGGGTTAGGAGATGCTGTGGTAGGCAGAAACCCTTGATAGATTCCTGAATGACTAAGACCCCCACCTCCCTCCAAGAAAAGAGACAAAGTGGGGAAGCTGATGGTTATTAGCAGGCACTGGGGAGAAAAAGTTTCTTCCCATCTCTCTGTGAAGAGGTTTCATCTCAAGCCCTGTGGGAACTATTAGGCTTCAAAACCACATACCCCTCATCCAGCCATCCACCTCATAAGCTAAATACCACCACACTTCGTTTCATATGAGATGATGGCAAACAGCCAGGTAAACACTAGCCTTGGGGCTGGCTACCAAGTGTTCCATTTGACACAAACTGCTTTGGTGGTTTCTTGAATTAGCCTGTACAAAAATGATCACACCTGGAGACAGATTCAGATCACAAACTGTTACTCTTGCCAAAAAAAAAAAACTATTAAACATAGCCTGGACAACTTAATCCACAAAAATACATTGCTGTGCATGAAGTTTTAGCAACCTCATTAATGTAAACAAATATTTATGCTGTACATAACCATTACAAATATAACTATGAATTTAGTTGCAGGCCAGGAGAGTTGCCCAGCATATGTAATTCTACCGTACCCTGCTGGGCATTACATTATCTAAATCCCACCACTGAACCAGAGACCCCCAGCACAACAGTCAAACCACTACCTCTGACAGCAAGCAAATCTACTACCTCACAATAACTATTACTCCAGATACAAGTTACTCTAAAGCATAATTTTTTAAGAGCAGAGTAACAGTATCCAGTCCTGCCTTAGTACCACATTTACAGGCCTTTTACCTTGATCAGAAATGTTATTCAGACTGGACCATTGTGGGAAAGCTCGTTTTAGAACAGAGGTGTGCACATCACATGTTGCGCACAGAAGCCCAAAACATAATGTAAATGAACTGTGCCAGCAGTGAAGCTGTGCAGGACACCACTCAGTTACAACACTTTCACTAAAAATGCTCAGAATAAGATGCTTGCTAAAAGCTGTAACGTGACTGGACAGTGGTAGGCTTCCACAAAGTTGAAAAACAAATTAACAGGAACTATCTTTCTTAAGTTCAACAGTCCTCCTACAGTTATCTTCTCAGGTACACTGCTAATAATGACTGAATAGCAGCAGTACCAGGATCCTGATATGCACATCAGACTGCAAAGTAATGATGGATTTTATTTTAAAACAGGCTATACAAAGGGATGCACAATGGTCCATGCCTGCTTGCTGTTTAAAGCCAACAGGGTATAAGCTGACCTCTGCAATAACCTGCTGCCACCCACATTCAACTTACACCAGTCAAAAGAATGATGTTGTTATGAAAGAAAAGGTGCCAGCATTCTTAACATGGGATGATGGAGACCTCTCACTGAGACTCAGTATGATGAAGGAACAGCCCACCCCCTTAAATCAATGCCCTAACAGCAAGCTCTGTCTTTCTTAGCTCCTAATCAAAAAAATGCAGACCATAATTGCATGCAAACCTCATTAAGAAAACAAGAAAAGGAAAATACATGCATCTGCAGGATAGCAGGGAATGAAAAGATTAAAGAAACTTTATACGAGATAACCTATTTCCAGCTGATGTACAGCTACATTAAAAGTGCATTCAGCTTGTTTAGAAAAATTGTTTCTAAATGTCAGAGTACTTTCTGCCTATAGCAGGCCTGGTGACATCTCAAGTTATTCAGTGCAGTTTCAGCCCTACATTAAAGTTACACCAAAATAAAAAGTAATGAACCAAACCTAGTATCACAAAATACACATGAAGACAACTACACTGGAGTACACTTAGCTAGACTCTACATGATTTTGTGGTTCAAGCCCTTTACCTACCAGCCATTTGCCAGAAGGCAATAATTTACAAGTCACATCAGCAGCCAATGACAAAACCATGTTAAGATACTGCAAAAGTTGAGCATTTTAATTGGCACTAAACACATCTATATGGCAAAACAATCATTGTTAAACTGTATGAAAAAAGGCTAATCTGTACTGTCTCAAGCATGGGAGGTAGCGGGAATGAAAAAGCCAGAGGACATGCAACACTTGCAACGTGGACAAATGAGAGGACTCAAATCACTCATCCTGAGCATGAAAGCTCAGTTGGAGGACTATACTCTCAATAACAGAAAATGGTCAAAAATACAAAGCCATTTCATTAGGAATTATAGTACACTACAGTACAGATAGGGAATAAACCATAAAACAATTGCCAATCTTCAGCTAAACATTTCCAGCTTCAATACATCCACCAGCAGGTGGAGGTGCAGCCCACCCCAACACAAGTCTTGCGATAAATGTCTGTACACCTACTGATATACTCTCAATACTTTTAGCCCCAGAAAATGCAAACAGAAATGCACCCATAAATGCTTGAACAGACTAGTATGAACAAATACCCTCTGAAGAAAACTAAGACGTAAAATATAAGGAAAGCAACTACACTAAAAACAATAGCTTAAGCCATACATCTAATAAAGTTGTAACAATAACCACATCCTAAAATATTTGCGTGTTGGGACTACAATAATTCAGGGAATTATTCCACTTGAGAAGACTAAAAAAATATGTCATATAAACTGAGGCCTTCAGCCCATCCTGCCTATCTACCTGCACAAAATAAGACTGTACGTTATATGCAGGGGCCAGGGCAAGAACCTACGCAGGTGTGATCCAGAAGTCAAACACCTACTGCTGACGCACCTGTGACTTGCAGCTATCTGTAGTGTCCATCATAAAAATCCCAGTTGCAGGAATTAGAAAATGAATGGGAGAGTAGCAGGCTGTGCCCAATCATAATCATTATCCCCCATTTTCTACATGGGGTCAGGGTGCCTTGTCAACTTTCACCATCTCTCTCGATTCAATGCCACTCCTACCTTCGACACTCATTCCTGACTGTCACAGGTCTTCTCCCACGTAAGACATTCATCTCTTTGCTGGATGCCCTTGTTTTCTCTTTCCTTCTTCCTGTCTGCCTCAAATCTTCACCAGACTGTCTTCTGCTTTTTTGCACATGTGCCAGAAATACTAATCTGTTGTCCATTACCTTTTCTGCAATTGAAGCAATTTTGGCTTCTGCTACTATGTCTTCATTTCTTGGTCTGTCCCCCAGTATGCATCCTATCACCTGTCTCAGGCACTTCATCTCCATCACCCCTAGCTTCTTCAATGGTTCTGCTTTACTGCCCAGGTTTGTGTACCATACAGTACTGGCCGCACCATTTTGTATACCTTACTTTTCAGCGACTTTGGCATTCTTCTGTCACACGCTATCTTACACACTGTGCCAGTTTGCTGCAGCCCTGCTGATTCTAGGTTTGACCTCCTCATTCAGACTTCCCTTCTCAACCACCTCTCCCAGATACTTGAAGCTGTTAACCTGCTGCACTATTCTGCCTTCTATCTCAATTCTCAGCTTCTTCTGAACCCCACTACTTGCAGTCATTACACTGTTTTTACTGTATTTTGTTTCAACCCATGTGTCTTCAGTTTTGCATTCCATTCTCCTATTCTTTGTTGAAGTCTTTACTCAGTGTGCCTGTAATGCCACATCGGCTGAATACAGCAACTCTGATCTGTCCCCTCCAACCTGTTTGCTAATGTAGTCCATCACCAGTATAATAGCAGTGGGATCAAAGCTAAAGCTTGGTGTGCACACACCCCCACTGGGAACTGAACACTGTTCATACTTATTCATTGGATCCTTGTACATAGCCGGCACTAATTCTACCAAAGTTTCTGGGAATTCAGATGACAGCAGTACTGCCCAAATCAGCTTTCTTTGGACCTTGTCATACACATTCTCCATGTCTAGGAATGTCCAGCTGGACTTTCCTCCACTATTAACTAGTTTTTCCTCATTACCAGAAAGATGCTTGTTGTAGGCTGTGCCCAGTCGACACTCTGCAAATGGAAGGAAGGTCTATAATACACCCTGCATGACAACTACAGTTCCTAGCAGGGTGACTGACGTGATCCCCGGGGTGAATTTCCTTTCTCCCATCCAATCGTCAAGGCTCCTTTGGAAGAGGGCCAAAGAGGCGCTCTGCTTGACAATGTTTGGGCAGTCTATTCCAGAGTCTGGGGAGTCTCTGGGTCAGGAACCTATCCCTCCAACATGTTTTGTTTATTGTGATGACAAGGTTTAGACCCCTGGAAAGTGTGGCTCTGTGGGATTGGGATTTCTTTAAGTGTAGCATGTCCAACAGCTCTGGGTCTGACATAGCCTTGTATGTTAAGCAGAGATCACCTCTGAGTAGACTACATGTGACAGAGTATAGCTGGAGTTTAAGGCGGTCAGCGTAGGGCATCTGCTTTAGGCCTGTGATTCTTTTAGTGAGGTATGTCTGTGGCCTTTCCAGTTGTTACAGATGTCTGAGAGGTGCATACCAAACTGGGTGTTGTATTCTATAATGGTTCTAATGAGGGATTACAGTGGGACAATTACCTCCTTTTTTCTGGATGAAAAGCCCTTAGTGATGAGGTGTGCCACACAGAAGGATTTCCTGACTGTTGTGGCAATGTGGTTATCGAAAGTGAAATCACTCTCCACCACGAACCCAAACTAGGTGGGGTCCAGTGTTTGAAGGCTGCCAATGTCTTTGTTTAGAAGTTCCATGATAATACGTTCCATGGCTTTGCAGATCAGGCTCTCAGACTGATGGGGTGGTAGTTCCCAGCATCCAAGGTGGATTCCCCCTTGTGGAGTGGGATAACTGTAGCTGTGCGCCACTCATTTTCAGGTAATTGAGACAAAATGCTTTGGTGTATTTAGATGAATGACCCCCCTCACAAATAGTTTCCCTATTTTACTTGAATATATTAAACAGTACAGAGCCATCTAAAAACAAAAAACATATATCCACCCTCACTGAGCGGAAAGGCAGACCTTAATTAAACAAGGAAAGCAGAGACCTGAGGCACAAAGCAGAAGAATCTATCACTTAGTCAACTAGTACTTGCTGGTTAAAACGCTTAATTTTAAAGATAAATAGATGCTCACTAAATAAAATGGGTCTTTCAAAATAAAAAAATTCTCCACTCTGTTAGACCTGGGGATGAAGCACCTAGCATTCCAGCTTATTTAGCAGAGTTCCCTGATAACAGCGATGTGCATTAATGACTTTAGTACAAGCAGATTGAACCAAAACAGTCTTGCCAAGTATGCACGGGGGGGGGGGGGGGGGGGTTCATGGGTTTGTATACAAGACTGGTCAGACTTGTGGGTTTGTAATTACTTGGATCTGTGGAAGGTCTTCCCTTAAAAGCAAGGAAGTGATTGCAGATGTTCTCCATTTACTTGGTACAAAACCTGTAGAGGATGAGACTCAAAAGTTTTGTTAGGGGTGTGAATAAATCTTGCTTCATGCTTTTTAAGATGCATCCAGGGATATTGCCAGGACACAGTGATGCAGTATTTTTAGCTTTCAGTAGCACTTTTAGGACTTTGTCTTGTGTGATGGCTGGAGGCAAGCCACTTTCAGATCTACCTTGAGGGACAGATCAGGGGAGATAGGAGAAAATGTGCAGCTAAATTTGTCAGTCAGTAAGGATATAGGAGTAAAGTTACAGCTAAATTTGTCTGCCAGCAGGTTTGCTTTACCTTCAGCCTCAATGTAGGTAAGAGCTATCATAATCAGCTCAGCGCATTACTGAGTAGTGCTTCCGAAATTATGAAAATAACTAAAATCTCTTATGACTGTCTTTGGCTTGGGTAGCTATTTTAGTCTCAGAATTGGCTTTGGTGGATTTTATTAAGCTCCTGAGTGTTCAATTTTGTGATAAGGGTTCCAACATTCTGGGAATTACTCTTCTTACTTTTGGTCAAAATTATTTTCTTTTTATTACAAAGCTCATTAATATTATGGTCCTACCATACAAGTTTGTCTCTAAGGTTTCTCCACATTTGTTCCTATGGATCACTTGCATTCAGTTGAGTTAAGTGGGCTTGGTGGGGATCTAAAGCTTGCCAATGTATCACTTAGGAGTAGGTAGCTTGCTTAAAGAAACTTCTAAAGTTTCCCTTAGGTAGAAGGGATATCTGGTTTCAGTTTTATTTTGAAGGAGACTGATTTATGGCCAGACCAGGGGCGGCTCGTGCTACCGGACTGCCGGTCTGCAGCCCTCCCACCTAGACAAAAAAACAAAAAAAAAAATCTGTGAAACACAAAATCCATTCAGACTGCCTTTATCGGCAGTCCGAATGCAGAGACATAGGTACCCAGCAACCTGTGCTATACGATACCCAGAAATCTGTGCGGTCATGCGGTCGATGACCGCACAGAACAGAGGGGCTCCGGACTGCTTCCCTTGCAGTCAGGGCCAATGAGGAGTGAGCGGAGAGCTATCTCTCTCAGCTCTCACGGGCGTCGTGTAAATCAATCAGTTCGGCTGGATTATATGGCTTAGCTTCCCTGGCTTTGGAAATGTGTTTGCTGGTCAGCTGGATTATATGGCTTCCCTGCTTTGCTGGCTTTTACAGGTAGGTGCTGCAGTGTGTGTGTATATGGCTATGGCTTCCCTGGCTGGAAATGTGTTTGCAGGTCGTCGCTGGCTGGAAATATGTTTGCAGGTCATCGCTGGCTGGAAATGTGTTTGCAGGTCGTCGCTGGCTGGAAGTGTGTGTGTGTGTGTGTGTGTGTGTGTATAAAATGCCCCAGTTAACAAATGGTGGTGGGTAGAGATACTCAGGCTTGAACCCTGTACCTTGTATGGTGGTGTTAAGGACCTGAATTCCCTACCCACCACCATTTGTAAAAAAAAAAAAATCGCAGATCTTTGCCTCATATTTTATCTGATCTGTTCCTCATAATATCTGTGGTTTCTAAATATTGCAATGCTTGATATTTGATGATACACTGGTAGCATTGTTGCTTTACAGCTGCAGGCTCTTGGGTTTGATTCTTGGCTGGGGTGCCTTCTGTGTGGAGTCTGCATCTCATCCCTGTGTTTGTGTGGATTTGCGCTGGTGTCCTGCCATTTTACAAAGACATATGTCTGCAGTATTTCTCCCTGGGCCTCTGCTGAAAATTGTTTTTGTTCCATCAGAAGTAAAATTGACAGGCATTTGAATTTCAGACTTCATATTCTTCAGAAAATACATAGTAACACTTTTGGTACTGTATTACCCCCTTTATTGGCTTTGTCCAGGTTTTTTGTGGTAAGGTTGACAACTAAGGCAAGAAGTGAATTCACTGAATATGTCTGAGGGCTGTATTCTCCAATTACTGGGTTTGTCCAGGTGTTTTGTGCTAAGAGGTTGACAGCTATGGTGAGAACTGAATTCATTAAATGACAGCCATTTAAGTTTGTCTTCCTCTCTTTCACAAAGCAGCTGATTTGGTGTAGTGGTATGTTGCTCTGACTGTTTTGCACAGGGACCTTGGCAGTAAAATGTATGGTGGTAACAGCATTTTTCTTTCACAAAGCAGGTGATGTGGCATAGTGGTATGTTGCTCTGACTCTTTTGCACAAGGACCTTGGCAGTAAAACTTATGTTGGTAACATAGCATTTTATTCTAGCAACTTTCCAAGATTATACAAGCAATGTTTAATGTGTCCCTGTTTTTTGGCCGTTTGACACCCCCCCCAAATAAATTTGGCTTTTTCCAGATTTCTTGTGCTGCGAAGTTGAGATGTAGTTGAGTATTGAGTAGATTTTACAAGCAGCTGAGAGCTGCAGGGAAAGAGAAGTTTAGTGCTGCTTATGCTAAGTCAGCTTGCACTGTTAACAGAACAGGTTGTGAACTTGCTTTTGATGCAGAAGGTTGTTGGTTCTACTCCCACAAGGGGTGAATGCTGCCATACTGAAAAACTTAAGATACTATGAGCCTGTTATCAGTTTGCCATCCATTTCCTATTGCAATATTACTAGCTTATTTTAATGTAATATAGGCAATTTATTCCTCAGGGGCATCAAACACCTATTTTTCGATGAAACCATGAAATATAAAGGTGTTTGCTTGCAGCAACCTCTTCATTAGTTACAGATTTATTTAATGTGAAATTAAGATGATTTTTTTTCTTCTTCAGAGATTGTGCATATTTACTGATAATGGTGGACTGTAGAATTGTGCATATTTACTGATAATGGTGGACTGTAGAAGTCTGAGTAGACTTTTATGATGGAAATGTTCTGAAATGGACAGTTTTGTCATTACTGGTGCATGTGTTTTGCTTCATTGTTTACTGGAAAAATGTTCAAAACAATAGGAAGGTGCATCAATCTGCTCATGTATGTTTCATATGCAAGGGGCCTATGATTTGAAAACAGCCCAGAATTAATCTTTATCTGCCACTGGTAAAATGTATTTTCTTTGACTGTGGGTTTCAATGCTGTTTCAGTGAATGTGAGTTTCAAGGGTAGAGAAGTTCTAATACTAAGTTTGTTTAACATATGTCTTAGTGTTTGTGCTGTAAAATGCAAAATAAAACTTTCAAATGAAGTCCAAATCATCATAGAAGTAAATCAGTATGCACATTAGTGTTTATGGTAAATGGAGTGAAATAGCCAAGTAATGGATCATTGGAATGGCTGCAGGGGGAGGCTCCATTCGACCATGATTTTGAGAGGGGGAAGGGCGGCAAACTTAGACAGCCCCAGCTGAACTATACCTCCCAACTGTCCAGATTCTCAAAGAATGAATAGATTTTTGCTTCTTATTTTTGGTTTGTTCCTCATAAAATTTGCGTTTTTCTGGCAAATCATTTAGGAATTAAGTCACTAAACAAGGACACACTGGGTTTCAGACTTCATAACCTTCAGAAAAATGCATGCTATATGTTAAAACAATAAACCTGTTTTGAAAAAAAAGAAAAATGCATGCTAAAGTAAGACCTGTTGTTCCTATCAACTGTCTCAGTTTATATAAGAGCAATTTTTAGTACTGTTTATATGTTCCCCCAATATATTTGGCCTTGTCCAAATTTATTGCATTAACAGGTTGAGAGGTACATGCAAATAAATTGCTTTATAGAATTAGGCATAGCCAAACCTCTCAACTGTCCCTGATTTTGGCTCAAAATGTTGCTCTTCCCCTAATAATCCCTCCGCAAAATAGCAATTTTGGAAGAAAACATGGAGAGTTTTACAATTAAGAAATAACTATAATAATTAGAGTTATAGATTACTTTTATTTCAGAAATGCATGTAGATTCTTTTATTTTGTCAGCTGCTCAAGTTAGTACTAATATTAAAGTGTCCCTTCTTTGACAGGTTCCCAGCTGTATTGTGTGTCTATTTTATATTTTTACATCACATTTTTGGTCCATTTTTCATAAATTTCTGTTTTTTTTTTGGCAAATTAGTGACAAATCATTAAAGACTGAAGTTAGAAAATAATGACAGACATTTGAGTTTCAGATTTCATACCATTCAGAAAATTCATACTAATGCAATACCTATTCTATTATCTTTCTAAGTTTATAAGAGCAATATTTTAAAAATTTTCCTTATTTTTGGGCCTTTGTCCCACTTCTTTGTATGGCTTTGTCCAGATTTCTTGCTCTGAGGTTGAGAGGTATGACAAATGTCAGGGTCATCACAGTCAGCCACAGACATTTCAAATTGTGACATACTTGTTGCACCCCACTCCCCCATGTAGTGACTCTGGATGTGCCAAAGCAAGACAAGGAGTAGTTATGCAGTGTAAATGTGCAGAGTACCCCCCCCCCCCAATCCAAGGTAGACACAAGTACTAGAGTGGCTTTTCATCTGTCCTTGATTTTTGCAGAATGGTCTGGTTTCTGTCATTTTTTGTACTGTTGATTTATGCTTATTACTCAAACTGCCTGTTGCTCTGTGTTTAAGTAGCAATACTTTAATGACCATCAGGTAAGCTTGGCTGAGATTGTAAGATGCAAGTAAGCTTTAATAAGCATACTGTTACACTGAAAGCCTTTCTTTTGTTACCATGTAGAGAATACTTAACTAGATAATGTATAAGCCTTGGGTATTGAAATGCATATGACAGTATTTGTAATAAGGGACAGGATTACATTATTTTAAGAAGCTCATTACACTTGGAGATTTCCAGTCATCTCTGCAGGCGTTACCCGTAAACTAAACAGGATGCCAATCGTGTGGTCCATAACCTGTACAGTAATCCTTTTAAGCAATGTATCTTGAGCTTATTTCTTGTTTGCTTTTCATTTTTTACTTTGATCATGTTTTCCCTATGAAACAAGTAGATAGTTGTCAGGCAGCAGGTCTTTTTTGGATAAGGAACATTTTTACAAGTGGGGGCATCAGAGATTTCTACTTTCAGCATGTTACTTGGTACTTTAATAAAGCTGAAAATAAATTAGAACTGCAATGCAAGAAGTGGTTTGAGTGCTGCTTGTTTTTCTTGTACTTGATTTTGACTGGCATTCCATTAATGTATTTAAAAAAGTAATTTATTTTTTCATGCCTCACAACCTTTTTGTTTCCATGTAGATATTAAGTAAGCTGTCATGCAGCCAATGCATTTAAATATTTTTATTCTTCTACACTTCATTTTTTCTTGATTGGACTCTCATAATGACGGTTTGGCACCCACGGCAGTGTAGTTAGTTTTTGTGGTTTTGCGCATAGCTCCTCCCCTTTCTAGTTGGCTGCACCCCTTCCCATTGACCCCACCCATTCAGCTGTCTCCTGCAGCTCCCCTTTGATATGAAGTCACCAGCCGCCACTGGGCCAGACCTAACAAATGAGGATACATAAGGGATGGTGCAGGATGCTCACCAATCAGTAAGAAAGTACAGTTTTGTACCTACCATAAATGTAGATGTTCGAGTGCTAATACAGCTGCAGTCATAACAGATGGGCTCTCCTGCAGTCAGGCGGGTCCCTCGGTCAGCCGAATTCCATAGTCTAGGTCCAGCGTCGGTTGTCGTCGCTTCTTCCCTGACGTTAGTGCGACAGGGGTATAAAAGAACCAGCCAACGCCATTTTCTTCAGTTTTTCTTGCCCCAGATGTCAGGTGCCCCCAGAAGGAAGGCAATACATAAATTTGTGTAATAAAGCAATGCCATATAATCAAAATACAGTAGTTGCAAGCAAATACACCATAAATGAATACCCCAATCAGGTTGTATGAGGAGGTGATAGCCAATAGGCCTATCCCAAGAGGGGAAGGAGGGAGGGAAACCTGGACTGCAGCTGTACTAGCACTCTAACATCTACATTTATGGTAGGTACAAAACTGTACTATGTTCATCGTGCATACAGCTGCAGTCATAACAGATGGGTAGAATCCCAAAGCTAAGAAAGGGGTGGTAGGCACTAGGTGGAACTAGGAGGAGCCAGGATGCCCTGCAAGACTGCAGTGGCAAAGCCTGCTCTAGTTTTGGAGTATAATGGTAGGTGGTAGTGCTTGGAGAAGGTATGCACAGAACTCCAAGTGGCTGCTTCCAAAATATCTTTAGTAGGAACTCCTCTGAGGAAAGCTGCAGAGGTAGCTGTGGCCCTTGTGGAGTGAGATCTGATGCCTGCAGGTACAGTTTTGCCATGAAAAGAGTAACAAAAGTGTATGCAGTGGGCTATCCATTTTGAGATTGTCTGTTTGGAAATTGGCTTCCCTTGAGCTCCTATAGCATAGGACACAAAGAACTGTTCTGATTTTCTGAAAGGCTTTGTTCTGTCCAAATAGCGCAGTTGTCTGTGGATGTCCAAGGAATGTAGTAATCTCTCCCCTTTGTTTTGAGGATTAGGATAAAAGGTAGGCAAGTGTATAGCCTGATTCAAAGCTACCCTGGATACCACTTTTGGCATAAAGGACGGGTTGGTTCGTAAGGAAACTCTGTCCTGATGGAAGATGATAAAAGGCTGCACAGCCATGAGGGCTTGTAATTCCGATACCCTACGAGCTGAGGTAATAGCCAGAAGGAAAGCTGTTTTCCAGGACAAATATTGCAAATCTGTTGAGGCAGCTGGCTCAAAAGGAGGCAAGGTCAGCTTTTCTAGAATGAAACTGAGGTCCCAAGCAGGTATTGGTTGTTTCCTTGGGGGCTTTATATTCTTAGCCCCTCTGAGGAACTGTTTTAAGAGGGGGTGAGAGAATAAAGGTGGATCAGTGTTGTATTCTGCAGAAATGGCTGAGGCATGGATTTTGATGGAGGAGAATGAAAGCCCACTGCTTAGCAGCTCAGCTAGATACTGTAATATTTGAGGTAAATTAAATTTCCAGGATTCTGACCCTTTTTCTCATTCCAGGCACAAAACAGTTTCCATTTTGCGGAGTAAGCTTTTCTAGTAGATGGCCTTCTGGCCTCCAAAATGACATCCTGCACCTCCTTGGAGAGTAGGGCCTGTTGTGATGTTAAGGAATCTTCCATGCGGCCAGATTGAGTGTTTTCAGCTGACTGTGAAGAGTTTTGAAGCTGTGCTGAGTCAGAAGAAGAGGCATTAGAGGAAGGGTCCATGGTGGGGAATGCGTCAGGCTCCTCAGGAGTGGGTATCAGTGTTGTCTTTGCCAGTCTGGAGCAATGAGAATCATCTTTGGTTTGTCTCCTCTGGTTTTTAATAGAACTTTGGGCAGCAGAGGAAGAGGTGGGAAGGCATAAACTGTCATTGTTGTCCAACTGAAAGAGAGAGCGTCCACTCTCCAGGCCTTTGGATGAAAAGTCCTTGAGCAGAATTTTGTCAATTGGTGATTTTTGTGGGAGGCAAAGAGATATACATCTGGCCTTCCCCATGCTTGAATTATCTCTGTAAAAACTTGAGGATGCAACTTCCATTCGTGTGGATCTGTCATATTTCTGCTTGGGTTGTCTGTCAGTGTGTTTTCCTTGCCTGGCAAGTACTATGCTTGAAGTTCGATTTGTAATTCCAGAGCCATGTTCCAAAGTGACATGGCCAGCCTGCATAGGGGGTATGAATGGGTTCCTCCCTGTTTGTTTATGTACCATATTACTGTGGTGTTGTCTGTCCTTATCAATAGTCGACCTGGATGCAGAAGGACTTTGAAAGCTATAATAGCATTTATTAATGCTAGCATTTTCTTTTGATTGATGTGAAGGTGCTTTTCTTTTTGGGACCATTTGCCCTGAATGCACCGATCTGTCATGTGCGCCCCCCAGGCGTAGTCAGAGGCGTCTGTTGTGATGACTTGATTTGCTTGAGGCTTGCAGAATGGGAGACCTGTGTTAGTTTGGCATGCTTGAGCCCACCACAGAAATTCCTTTTGAAGACATGGAATTAGTGGTATTATTGTTTCCAAACTGTGGCTGTGTTGAGACCATAGGTTTTTCAGGTACCATTGAAGTTTCCTCATATGCAGCTTTGCACATGGGATTAGTAGGATGCAAGATGCCATGAATCCCAGAGCCTGCAGGATTTTCCTTGCAGTCAGCCTGGTGAAATTTGCTAGTGTTCTGAAGTATTGAGTTAGTTGCCCCTGCTTCTCTGGCATGAGGTTGGCCATCTGGATGTTTGTGTCCAAGTTGGCACCCAGGAAAATTATTTTCTGAGAGGGTATTAGCCTTGATTTCTTTTTGTTGACTGTGTATCCCAGAGAATTCAACAACATTATTACATAAGCCAGATGTTTCAGAAGTATGTGCTTGCTGTCCGCTTGGATCAGGCAGTCGTCCAAATATGGGTATATTTGTATCCCTTGAAGTCTGCAGTAGGCAATTACTGATGCATTTCGTGAATACTCTGGGCACAGTAGATAAGCCAAAGGGCAATGCAGAGAATTGATAATGGGTTGAACCTGCAAGAAATCTGAGGTATCTTCTGCAATTTTGTCTGATTGGGACATGCAGGTATGCCTCCTTGAGGTCCAAAGTTACCAGCCAAGACTCCTTGCCCAGCATGGGAAGAAGCTGCTGTAAAGTGAGCATCTTGAATTTTGGTACGAGTAAAAATGTGTTTAGGATGGATAGGTCCAAAATAGGTCTCCAATCTTTTCTCTTCCTTGGTACCAGGAATAGTCTGGAATAAAAACCTTGACCTTGTTCATGAGTAGGTACCTCTTGAATAGCTTTCATGTCCATGAGATCTGAAATTTGTCTTTGTGCCTCTGCCCTTTGATTGTGTGGCAGGTTTGGCATGCCTCTCATTTTTGGAAGGGTGTGAAAATGGAATCTGTAGCCTCTGTTTATAATGTCCAGGATCCATTTGTCTTTTGTGACAATATGCCAATTTTTTGAAAATAATGCCAGTTTTCCGCCTAAGGTGCTGCCATTTGAGCCTTGCTTGGCATGCAAAGGGGAAAGTCATTGGGCTTGCTTTCTGAATGGCTGTGAACTATCCTCACCACCTCTTTGTGTAGGAGCTTGCCATTGTCTGCCTCTAAACAATCCTTGAGATTGCCCTCTGCCCCTCGGGCACCTGTATCTACCTCTTTGGGGTCTGTCCGTGGCTGGAAAGGACCAATTTTTGGAAGGCCAATTTCTACTGAAACGTGGAGGTTGTACCTGTAGAAAATCTTTCACTGTTTGCATTGATTTAGCCTTTTCCTCCATTTTCTTTAGTACCTCCTCAGCTTTAACACCAAATAATACATCCTTTTGAAGAGGGGCATCTAGTAATTTAGCTTTGACATGATCTGGTAAGGTTTGTTCCTTGAGCCAGGCATGTCTACGTATCACTGATCCTGTAACAGCAGCTCTACATGAGGCCTCTAGAGCATCAAAACCACATTGCAAGGTATGTTTACCCACTTGTTCTGCACTATGCATCAAATCCTGCAACTCCTTCAAGTCTGGTTGTTCAGGTTGTGACATTTTACTTCTCAATTGTGATAACAGAAACAGTTGGTACTTTAGCATATGGAACTGGCAGTTTAATGCCCTCATGGTTAAGGTGGCCGAGGTATATACCTTTTTTCCCCACCTTTCTAAGGATCTGGAATCTCTCGGAAGGTAATGGATTTTTAGCAGTGGAGGCCTTAATTCCCTCGGGGCCCTGTGAGATGGTTTCTGGGTCAGCCGCATGGCTTTTGTATAAAAATTGGTGTGAGTCAGGAACCTGGTAGTACCTGTCAGGCTTGACTGGGGCTAGAGGTAAAGAATCCGGGTTAAGGCAGGCCTCCGAGTACACATCATCTAGTATGTCTAAGACAGGAGGTATAGCCAGAGGCCTGTGCTGAGGTAGCAAGAAAAAATCCCTAAGCCTTTTCTTGGAATCCGAGTACTCTTGGCCTTCCCAGTGGAAGTGTTCCCTTAAGGTATGCAAGGTTTCCCCAAATGAGTAATCCTCTGGGGGGGCAGAGGGAATGGACTCCTCTGCATCAGAATCTTCAAAAGGGGAGTAAGAATGTTCCTGTTCATCAGAGTGCTCTGATATAATGGAGGCCTGGTCAGAGGAGGGGGATTCTTCCTCCACTCTGGGCCTTTTGTCCGGGGGGGGTTGAGAGCCCCTGATAAGAGTAATTAAATCCTCAGCCATTTTAAGCATCTGTTTTTTAGGCATGGGACCTGGAGAAGGGCCCTGTGTAGCTTGTCTCTTAGAATGCATGGCTGCTTTAGACTTAGTGAAAGCCTTGATGGAAAAAGAAGAGGAAGGTCTGAAGACACCTTGAGAGGAGGCAGACCTGTCTACATTTTGAGATTCACCACCAAGAGTGGTTTCGGTATCTGTAGTCGGGGTGTGGGCCGAGGAGCCTGCGACCTCAGGCACAGAAGACACCGCCAATGAAGTGTCGTCGGTAGTCAGGGGCTGCGTAGGTGCCTCGCTGAGAACCAGACCACCTGTAGTCAGCTTTGGCGTAGTGTCAGTAGAGGCCGTGGACCTCGTGTGTTGGTCCTTATCTTGCGTTTTTTAGACAAAACTTGAGTCGGAGTATCCGACGACATAATATAGTTAAAATTTTTGCCAAAATAATGCTGGGCGAACTCCGCCCGACTCTTAATGGTGCGTTTGTTGAATGTAGCACAAAAACGACAGACCGAGACGTCGTGGTCTGGGCCTAAGCAAGGAATAGAGGGAATGAAAATCCTTATGCGGTATTTGCTTCCCACATGAAATACAATCATTAACTTTGTCTGACATCGGTCTGAGGCAAGAAAAGTTTCCCCAACGGGGTACTTAGCTTTCAAGAAGACTTCGGTTGCAAAATTTTCATAATTTCAGGAGCTGGCCGACCGGCACTTTCGAACTGCTTCTGCTTTGGGCACCGCGTGGCAAGAAAGACTGAAGAAAATGGCATCGGCTGGTTCTTTTATACCCCTGTCGCACTGACGTCAGGGAAGAAGCGACGACAACCGACGCCGGACCTAGACTTTGGAATTCGGCCGACCGAGGACCCGCCTGACTGCAGGAGAACCCATCTGTTATGACTGCAGCTGTATGCACGATGAACATCAAGATAAAAAAGATGTTATTCCCATCTATTGTGTACTCAAACTGTTCTAGGGCATTTGTACTGACAAAATTCAGGAATATCTTATGAAGGCTTCCTTCAGTTTAAGATAAATAGATCAATTTTTTTTTTTAATCTTTCACTTAGCGCATCAAGGATATATATGGTGAGGCCAAACATGCCTTCTAACATGTTCATGATATTGCCACCAGCAGGCGAAGATATGTTCAGCAAATCAGCAAATGGTGGAAACAAAAATGGTTGCATGCATGTCAGCTTTCCAGTCCATTCAAGGACCAATCAATGGCAGGGCTTGTGGGGGAAAAAAAAAAATGAAAATCTATACATGGTACAACCAAATACACCACAGCAAATAAGAGAACATACTACCTAGATAACATAACATGAAATAAAAGTACTGGAAACCAAGCTTCATAAAAGACCAGAATCCTAAATGACTGACCAAAATGCTAAGGGTAGACAGTGGGGTTCAAGCAAATAAGGGGCTAATTGCTTTCCACACCAAGAAAGGCTACTACTACATTTTATGGTTAGCAAAGGTAGGAATGCAAAGGAGTGTGCATCCACCTGATGTGTTTTTTTTTTTTTAATTTGCATTGGTACGGAATATGGATAATGCGCAACTGACACACAGAGTCATCTTCAAACGCTCTGACTTGCTAGCTTCTTCAAACCTTTGCTACCACCCATGGACTGGATAAAGACTTGAGGGGGTGCAGATGCAAAGACTTTTACTTCTTGATCAAACTTAAACGGCAGATGTGGGCAGTGATTTCATGACTGCATGAAGTGACAGTGGTAGCTACTCAAAAATATTCCAAACAACAAAGAAAAAATGCCAACTTGTAACACTTCCACATTTAACAGTGGTTTCAGTTCAAGTTTTGTTCCGATGTAGAAAAACATCTGAAGATCTCACAGAAGGCAAACTCTGTGGCTGGTATGTCTTAACTTAAAATTCTAGTACCTACTACTTAATCTACCATTCTTTGATCTGCTTTAAAATCCCTATCATCTACTCCCATAGCTGAAGTATGTACTAAAATATACTATACCACTACTTTGGTTTAAGCACACTACAAATAATGTTCATCACAACAGATTTTTAAGAGAGAGACCTGAAGCAGTATAACAAATATGGTTTACAACCCACCATGGTTAAATTACAGGCCTGATTTTTTTTTCCCGGTTGGGATACTAATGGATCCACCTTTTGGCAGAAATGTAGCTAGGGTGGAACAAAAGGGACAGCCACCCCAGGTGCAAGGTCTTAGGGAGCACAGAATATGACTATTGACTTATTTTGAAAGTCCAGTTGTTTGTAACATGCTATGTAAGGTAACCTTTGATGATATTCAGTTATTCCAATACAAAAAATTAATTCAGGACATCCCTAAAAAGGGCAGTTGTTAATTAGCTTAGCAAATTCTCCTCCTTTAATACTTAACAGCATCTTACTTTTTTAAATGCTGCTAATTTATAAGTATGTGCAATGTATCAGAAATCTACACAAAACACTGAGGGCAGATGCCATGCTAAGTTACTCTACAAGTGAAAATAAAACTACAGACCGTCAGTGTGATCAGATGTTGTAAAGGTGCTGTCTGTACAATTCAGTTGCATATTTTAGTGTTCTGTCATAGTTTTAATACACATCGCAGCACTTTGTAAATGAAATGCCACAATGTACTTTCCACCTCATCTTACCAAAATTATATTTGTGTTTTTTTACTAAAAGAATATACTTAAACTTTTATTGACTCCCTCACTGACATCAGTAGAGTTATAGTGTGTAAAGCATACATACAACAATGGATAGAGACCCAAGCATGCATTGTAGACTGCCCATTTAAGTCTATGAATGCACTTGCATGGACTCTCTACATTGACATCAAGAGTTAAAATTGTATGACCTTCTCGGTGATGGCACAAATTTACTAACTAAAAACTTAACACTATAAACAAGGCACTGATGAGAAAAGGATGATGCTGAAAGGCACCACACACTGTTGCAACAAGGTAAAACTGAAAACACTGATGGAACACAACAGCAATCTGTTAACCTGCAACTGCACTGGTGGTTTACATATGCAGACTGCAGTTACTGGTGTTCAAGAAAAAAACATTATATACAGCCACTACTCTGATGAATAATTCACTCTTCTTTTTCTATTTGGTCTTAATTTTGTTTTTAGCAATTACTATTCTCTACCACATTGGCTAGCTTACCTGCAGTATCAAAAACAAAGTTTATAAAGCAAAAATGCAATTTTCTTGAAGGTACACCATATCATGAGAATTGGGCATAATGGTTCACAGAAGCACAAATTTCTATGTTTTTGCTAAGAGTGTATTTCATCCTAGGCTAATTAATAGTCTATGCATAAAATCCAGACAAAGAAAAATCTATACTTCTGCATAATGCTAAAACTGCCACCTAAAGACAATAAGGGGTGGGTCATCATCACCACCTTTAGATCAGCACTTTAAGGCATGAAAATTGTACAACAGATCAAAACACCCTTAGCAGATATACAGATACAGATAGTAAAATGGAAGTAAGTGCACAGAACAATTTTACTTGAGTAAAACATTTTAATATAGCTTTCACTATGCAGTACAAATATGCAATTCACCATGATGCATGGCACAAATTCATAAGCCAAAGGACCTGTTTATAAGTACTAAACTCACTTGCTAACTGTCCCCCTTCAGAAAATATTGCTCTCCGGTATGTGTGCCTGAAATATATCGTCACAATGGGGGCTTTAACAAGAATACCACAAATAAATAATGAAAATGCTGACAATGCAATCAACCACCCAAATTAAGTCAATGAGAATTCCCACACATTATTTTTGCCTGGCTGAACCTTTTGAGTACTGACTGCAAAGGTTTGCTTGCCACAAAACATTTTGGTAAGAAAGAAACAAAAAACCTTTCCTGTCTGATAAGCCTCCAGGACTATCATTGAAGCCCTTTATCAAAGCAACTCATTTAAATCAAATTACAAGGCCAAAAGGTAAGCACATCATTTAGAGTATTCCTAATTGATGCCGCAGGCTGCCAGCTTGCTGTAATGCTGCCTGTTTTCTCAAGCTGTCAAGCTGTCACTCCCAGATGACAGTCACTCCTATAATGGAAAGCGAAACATATATGAAGCAGGTCTGACTAAGAAAATGTCACTCTTAGCATTTTGTCCCATATGAATTTCATTTTCTTTGCACCCTGTCCAACCTGTGCTAACTGCACCTGGTTCCAAAATAAAGAAAAAGATGCCCTCAAAGAATGAACTGCAAGAAAGTAGGCATTAATTAAGCTGTCAGACAATGTCATTTATTTAGTAACAAAATAAATATACTGGAGGTCTCTCTTCAACAATGACTGGTTATAGCCCTTGAAAGTAAATATATCATGAATTTTACATAGCTGATGCATTTCTTTGTGAATCAGCACCGGGGGTAGAGGATAATTAACATGAGGGGCAGTAGACTGAGTTTGTCGAGGCTGCCACTATTCAATCATTTGAAGTAGAACCTGAGTGACTTCTAAAAGGGAAATGCATTGCTAAGTAATAAAGCAGTAATCTACAGAAAACATTAAATTACACTGAGCCGAGGCGCAACCAAGGTGCCCCAATGCCACGCAGCTCTGATAATACAGTAATAAGTACAGCAGACTAAAGAAATATAACATATGGACAAAGTTGAAGGAATTTTGTAAAAAATGGTTCTGGGGGTTACAGAGCATAATATTAACAGAGTACCACCACAAAAACATCTGATGACAAATTAAATGGCAGTCCAAAGGAATTATGTATACATAAATTTGCACTAAACTATCCCATGGCTACAGAATCAAAGTAGAATAAAAGTAGGTAAACAAGCTGGCATAAGAAAAACTATAGAGGCGAATGAACTGAATTTAAACTGTTTAAATGGGTCTATATTTAAATCCATTACATCGAATACCAAAACAGCGACATGTATTACTCGAACCGCGAAAATACCGAACACTAAACTGCAAAATTTAAAATATTGAACGTTCATAGTCAGCCAACCCCACCACCAGCTACATACTACCTACCCAAACAAAATAAATAAACCACATACACTAACCAAAACCTACCTAACCCTAAAGTAAAGCACCAAAACTCAACTTCTAACCCTACACTAAACCCCAAATACACAACTATCTATGCACTACCCTTAACCCCTCCCTAACCCTAAGGTCCGTTACTACCACACACTTCCCCTAAGGAGATATATCCAAACAGAATAAATACACAAATACATTTAACAAATCCCTGCTTCTAACACTACACTAAATCTTACACACATTATTTGTCTATACATTTACCTTAACCCGCACCCAAACCCTAAGGTCTGTAACTATCGCACACTTACCTTACAGAGCTATACCGCAGACGGGCCAACCAAAACACTGACATTGACTATTTTTTGTTGTTTCGCACGTTCGATGATTACGTATTTTTGTGCAATACGTGTCGATTTCGTATTCGTGTAAATGGAGTTTTGACAATCTAATAGGAACCCTTTTAAACACAGGAAGACAGGCCACTCCATTACATTCGCCTGCCTTAGCAGTACACTAATGTTTTATTCTCAACTATGGAGATGCAAATTGTTGTCTGCAGTATGGTATAACTTCAAAATGCATTGGTGTCTTTTCGAAATCAAAGTAATGTTTAGAAGTAATCACAATAACTAAGCAAATTTAATTTGCCTTTTGCTAACCAGATTAACCCTGCTGGCCCCATACCCATTTTAGGGGTGGGGTGTTATACCCATATTTACAGAAATGATCGTGAAAATGATTATGCATAAAAAGACTGTTTATAGATATAGAGCGCAGTACGGATGAAGCATTTTTCATTCTGTGTGTACAGTTTACAAGCCACTCATAAAATGAAGAAATTCCTAACCAAGGACTGATATTTCATCAGTAGCACTTGGTATACTGACATATGCATAATGCAGTCAAAAAGTAAGAAAACTTTACAACCTCTGTTGGCATAGAGGGATAAATCCCTAACTACAACCCAGGTGACCTACATTAGATGAGTGCCAGGGGGTGCAGGGTGAAGTTAGTGAGAAGGATTGGTGAACCTACCCTTGGGGAGAGGAGTAGGACAGGACTTCCCTACAAACAATCCTTCCAAGGAGGAGTGCAACGCTTGGGAGGCATTGTACTTAAGGATATTCAGCTCACCAAACTACTAATGCTGTAGAAACCCACAAGTGCATGAAGAGGTAAAGTGCCCCCCACCTGATGAAATAAACAATATATCCCACACCCAAGAGGAAGGGCTTGGACTTAAAAATGCTCTCATTACCAGGATAATAGCAAGAGAATAAGCAACACATCTGGCTGCAGGGATGATGCCTCCCTCAAAGAGCTGTGGGAGATTTTATGGTCATCAGGCAAAGGAACATAAAGCAAACAAGATATAACCAAAAGATTTATAATATGAAATGTGCGTGAAGGACATCTACTCTGAAGTTGTACATGTACAATATGGCTAAGAAAGAATGTGACCGGTCAAATTATTAGCAGCAAACTTGCTGATTATAGCATTTCAACAATCTGGCCTTGTTTTTAAAAGTGGTACAGACTTGGGAGTCTAATCAATTAAATAATGGGAGATTGTGTTGTGGCAGGAGTTCCACCCAGAAAATGCCTGTGAAATAACACTTTAGTAAGGGATAAACTCAAATAACCAACACTTTGAAAAGTTTGTCAGACAGTTAGGATGGTTATTGAAAAAACAAAACAAATGATGGGATAGTAGGAGTTAATCTTCACTGGGACTAGTAATAGCAGTGCAGTGGATAGGATAATAACAGCATGGTACACTATATTTAAGTTAGCAAAACGCAAGAGGTAATCCAAGATGAAAACTGGTGAATATGTAAACGTCTGTAGCATGATGGAATGCTTTTATAACTGGATTGAGTGTGAAGTATTACATGCATGTTACTTGTTTAAACATCTGTGTTAAGGGTACAACTTTGCATTCACAGTGAAGTCAGTTGAGAAAGTCTGACTGGGCCAGGAGCTCATTTTCAGTGGAGGTATGAGGAGAAAAGCTCCAAAGAAATATAAGCAAAATAAAATGACAGCAGAATGGTATACATATTGTAAGATGCAGAATGCACATCATCCAGTTAGTCTATACAAAGTATTCAATACAGTTTTCTAGTAGATACAGATTCAAAACGAAAAACAAACATTTTAGTAAAGATCACTGCAAGAAAAATAAAATTAGTACTGTGTACATTAAATAATAGTTATGAACAAACGAGATTTCCTCTATATACATGAGTAGGAGAAAATGAGGTAAGTAGACAGTGGGATGAGAGAGTCAGATACCTTGTCAATCAGGTTTGGGGCAGGAGCAATGTCCGTTTTTGGCTAGATGTTCAAATAGCAGTAGTTGAAATTGGTAGATTCAGGTGTGCTTTGGAGGGTGTGGGGTACAGAGTTCCATAATTTGGCTATTTGATTTGAGAATAGGACTTCACAGTGTTAGCTTTAACTGTGAGAAAGTTTGTCTGCAGATCTTAAACTTTGTGGGCATGAGTAAGGAACAAGTTCCTTGAGGGATGGTCAATTGTCAGGATGGAAGATGATACTGTGTGTGAATTTTAAGTTGGTAGAGATGGAGAAGATTAGGTAGCTCGAGCCAATTTAATTTATGTAGAGCAATACAATGGTGGGTTTGGTGGGGCAGGTTGGCTGCGAAGCAGGCTATTTTGTTATAAGTTTCCAATTTGGTCAAGTCTGATTTAAGTTGGTAAAGAGGGGGAAAAGCATAAAGAAGCAGAGAGAGGAGGAACATTTTGGATATGGCTAATCTGGTATTGTCAGTGAGGAATGGCTTGCTTCTGTACAGTGAACCAAGTTTGATATGAACTTTCTTAATTGTGATGGCTATTGTGTTGGTCAAATCTGATTTTGTTGTCGATAGTCACACCGAAGAGCTTTGTATGCTCAGCAGGTTGGATGATTGTGTTTGTTTGTTGAGAGAATGGTGAAAGGAGGGATTTTAGGTTACTGGCAAATAGCATTAACTGTCTTTTTGGGGTTGTGGATTACTTGTGATTTACTTAGATACTTTTCAATATCATTAAAAGCTTGTTGGGCTATTTGCAGGTCTGGTAAGGTATCTGCTGAGCAGATTAAAGTTGAAGTATCCATATAGTGAACGACATTAGTGTGTGTTGTGGATGAGGCTAGATCATTAGAGAAGTTGGTGAAAAGAAAGCGCTAGTATGGATCCTTGGGGGACTAGGATGTAGTAGGAGTGCGAGTTCGATTTCAATCATACTATTTGTTGTCGGTCAGAAAGATAGCTTAGCAACCAAGACAGGGAAGTCTTTGACAGGTTTAGTGAGGCAAGAGTATTAAGGAGTTTCTGATGGGAGACAGAGTTGAACAATTTTGACATGTCTAGGAAGACTGATGCTAATTGCTGGTTTCAATTTCGGAGTTGGTTGATGGTGTTAGAGAAATTAAATTAGGGCTGTGGTAGTGCTGTGTTTCAGTCTGAAACCATTTTGAGAGGGAGAGATAAGGTTGCAAGATAGCAGGTATTGTAGTAATTGAGCGTGTATACATTTTTCCAGAATTATGATAGGGGGAAAGGATGGCTATGTGTCTAATTGTTTAATTCTGTTGATGTTCCTCCTTTATGTAGAGGGGTGATATGGGAAAATTTTCCATAATTTTGGGACGTATTGTTTTGCTTCAGACTTATTTACCAGAACAGAGATAGGCAGAGCAATGGCATCAGCTGAACGTTTGAGGAACTCATTGGGGAGTTGGTCAGCTGCTAAGGAAGAAGGCATCAGTTTTTTCAGCATCATTCTTATGGTGCAAGTTGGGGAAGGTTTGAGGAAAAGGGTTGTTGCTGGTTTTCATTCCCCGTTACTAAGGAGAGGACAGCATTTATAAAGTAGGTGTTGATTTGTGAGGTAATATTCGCTCTCTGGTTATTGGTTGTGGCTTTACCTGGGTGGAGAAGCGAGTTAATTGCCTGCCAGTACATTTTGGGATTGGTTTCATATTTGTTTTGCACAGATGTAGGGGGTTTTTTTGTCTAGTTTGACAGTTTTTTGTATGATTGTGGAGCTGCTGGTATGCTAAACAGTTTTATCGTCTCTTGTTTTCTGGTATTGAAACCAGGTTTTGTCCCTTAGTTTTTGAAGTCTTTTGATATCCAAGGCAATCTCTTAGTTTTAACACGACATGTACAAGTTAGGGTTAAGCTATTCAGAATAGCTAGAAATGTGTCACTGAAGTATGTTATGGCCTGGTCGAGTTGGAGATGGAGTGGTATCCAATTACATTTACTGACCATGTCTAAAATGCTTTGTTGGAGAGGTTTTTGGTATTTCATAGGTCTTTGGTCACTTAAATTATTTGGAAGGCATCCGGAGAAATAGTTGTGGGTAGTACTTTTAATAAGTGACCAGTCTAAGACAGATTCCCTTTTGCTATGTTTATCTATTCGAGTGGGAAACTGGATGGTTTGGGAGAAACCATGTAAATTTATGAAGGTGGGGGGGGGGGGTTATCACCCAGTGCAAGTGTTCCAGTCTAAGTAAAAGTCGCTTGTGATAATGGTTTTGTGGGTGTAAGATGAGGCTGTCCAGGCTAGGAGTTTCTCAATGGCACTGGGAGTATTGTTGGGAGATATGCAAGTGGTTATTATGGTAACATTTTTCTTTGGGTTGATTCTGAGCTGTGTTAAAATGACTTCAAAGTTGTTATCAAAAAGGTATTTGATGGGTGGGTAGTCTATGCTTAGGTTATCTTTATATAAGACTGCAACCCTGCCTCCCTTTTTCATGATCCTGTCTAACCTGTGTACGCAATAACCTTGTGGGAGTATGTCTGGGTCTCTCCTATGGGGTTTTAGCCAAGTTTCTATTGGTATAAGAAGGTTTGATGAGTACTGTGCAATGACTGCATGAAAGTCTACAATTCTGTTAACTAGGCTTCTCAGGTTCATGTTAAGAATGAGAAAGTCTGAAGTTTTAATGTGAGGAAGGGGTGAAATGGTAGGCATGATGGTATGTTGTGCAGTACGTGGCCCGGGACTGTGATGTATATCATCACTATGGAAAATCTGTGATAATATGCATGCATATTTGTGTGACAGTTTGGAGAGTATGTTGAGATGTTTGCGGAAGTGGTTAGTGGTACTGCCGACAACTATGTTTGAAGTGGAAGTATGCAATAGGTGTGTGACTGTAGAGTTGGGATGAGATGGCAAGGTAGAAGGTGAGGAGTGGACAGTATTAGTATAATATAGTGTGGGGCTATGGACATGTTGCATCTGTAGGCAAGTGTAGGACGTTCGATATTATGGAAATAGCAGCAGGGTATAGAGTATGGGCAGGAGAAAGAGCATGGTGTGTATTTTTTTTTGGAATGCTAGCTTAGCTGGATGGTGTGATAAAGATGATTTAGGGAAAGAGGGGTGTTGGTGTAGTGTGACAGGAGTACAGTGATTAAGAACCATTGCAATTAAGTTGTGTGAGGGGAGGGAGGAGTGTTACAACTAGTGCACTGGTTAACTGAGGTGTGACTGCCAATTGGGGAAGTTAGGGGGAGTGGCTAGTGTTTGTACAAGTCTAGGTGATTCAGGGGTGGGTGGAAATGGGGGTAGAGTAGGACAGAGAAGTGAGCCCAAGCATAGCAAGGACAAACGGAGCAGGCTGGCCCCCCTTCAGAGAAGGGTGTAGAGAAAAAAACAATCAGTATGAGAAGTGGAAACCTTGGCGCTGTAAGGAAAGTGAAAGCAAGGAAGAGGTAGAGGCAGAAAGGTAGGAGTGTAAACAGATAGTTGCAGAAACACTACTTTTATGGCCTTGGTGTGCAAGTAAATCAACAAAGGAAGGCAAATCTATCTGGGGACAGAATACACAAAGTAAATGGTACTACCCTTAATTTACAGGCATTCCAATGGGGAGGCAAATTTATTTGGGACATGATACAGCAAGTATATTTGTTAGGTGAACCACCTAGTGGCAATAGATAAAGCTATAGTTGGCTGGGGTGGGGGGAACCCCTGCAGGTGTGCACGCTGGCCAAAACAATGTTTAAAAAAGAACTAGTAAAAATACTAAATTTGCTATAAAAAGAACAGTAAGCATCCAGTCACAATGTTTAAAAATACCTATTAAATGACAAATTTGCTGATAATAAAGAATTGTAAACATTCAATCACCTATGCAGACTTTCCTGGCGGGTATCCTTACTGAAAAGTATTCTTCTTGGCTTGAAATAACTGTAGGGAGAATCTGGACCATAGCAGTGGTTTTATTTGGCAATGTTGCAAATGTTTTTTTTTTGGGGGGGGGGGGCTGAACTGCGATGATAAAGGAAAACCAAGTGTGCTGTAAGAGAGAGATAAGTGTTGTTAGGAATATGGCTAGCTACTAAATGCACAACACCTCAGTGAACAGTAAAGTAAGAGGAGTAAGGGTGAGTTGACAAGAGTGTGGATGTGTGTTGTTAGGAGAGGTATACAGGAACCTAAAGAGGCTGTAAGGGGATCTGTGGTGTCCGTGCAGTGAGTATGCAAATGACAGAAAGACAGAAGTTCAACAGACTAATGGTACAGACTGCTGACCTCAAGGCTTGTAGTCGATTAGATAGCAGGCAGAAATCATATAATAGTAACAGGAAAACAGTCATCATTTCACCAAATAACAGTGCAGCAGACCATAATTGGTTAGAACACATTTGAAGATAACACAGAACACACACGTATGCAGGACTGTAATATTAAGTAATACAGAATAGCACTGATCAATACAGACTGAAGAAGCTTGCCAGTTGCCAACAGGCAACAAGCGTTTCTGTTTCTGACAACTTAAAACACCGCTTTAGTAAATAGAATATGTGCAGTTGCAACTTCTACAAATAACTAGGGAAAGGGTACTGTAGGCAAGTACACAACAGTCAAAACTAGTTAAGAAGTATTACATTGCATGAGTCGCCAGCCAAAATACATTGTAAGCATAACATCATATTTAACAGCAAACAGTTTATGTAGAAGAAGCAGCCATTGCTTCAGTTAGTCCCGTAGACCATTGTAAGCATAACAGCATATGTAACAGCAAACAGTTTCTGTAGTAAAAGCAGTCGCTACTTAAGTTAGCTCCCTAGACTAGATACAGTTAGATAAGTACTTCAGTTGGAAAGCATAAAAATGCCTATTGACCCAGGTGCACTACAACATTACTTGAGGATGGATTAAACAACTGCAGGCACTTACTTGCGGGTGTGCACTCTGAAAAGGGGCTGGGAAGAACTTCCTACCTCCCTGCATGTTACACAGACAAATAATATATATATATATATATATATATATATATATATATATATATATATATATATATATATATATATATATACACACACACACACACACACACACATATATATGTAGCATGCACATGGCATGCATAAACTTGGATACTGTTTAGTTATTAGGATATTTAACTAGTAAACATTAATACATTAAATGTTGTCTTTCAGCTTTTCCTGGTTAGGGGTCGCCACAGCGGAACTCAGGTCCGCTAATGATCGACAGTAGACTTTTATGGTGCCAAGTTGCCAGCCCGATGCCCAACCTTCAGCAAAGGCATGCCCATTCACGTATGTCTTTCAGAGGCCACTCGACTCCAGGGAGGACATGCAGAATCCACACAGAAGGCACTCCAGCAGAGAATTGAACAAGAGAACCTCTTGCTGTGAGGTAACAACGCTACCGCTGTACCACCGCGGATACAGTATTTTAACAGATTTCCTCCTTAATGTAGTTAAAAGTTAACAAAAAACATTCACTTCAACATTTCAAATAATTTGCTTACATACTATGTGACAGAATGCATTGCACAATTTGCTATCATGACTAAAATGGGCAGAAGACTTTATTGACAGTAGAAAATATAGAATGGAATGTAAAGTGGGTTCACTAGGGGAAGGGACAGCTACAGAGATGAGGACTAGTCTAGTAGTTTAGTGCAGAGGATTACAGCTATAAGCTAATTCTTAGTTTCTCCCATTAGGCTTTGTTTCTTCTCTGTTTATGTTCCAAGAACTTCAACCACAACCATTTAAATCTTCTAATCCCAAGGAAAAGTCACACATGCTAATTTCAAGTCTTCTAAATGTTACCAGATATTGACAGAAGGTAGGACAGTGATTACAGGGAAGTATGAAGAGGTCCGTTTCTACTACACAATGATCCAGGGCAAACCATTCCAACAAAAGAGGACTCATTTGGTTGAAATTCTCCGTGACCCAGCAAACTCAATGCCTAGGCATCCCTCAGACAGATCCCGACCAGAGGAGCAACAAGGCTTCCCCCTTCTGTGGTGCTTAGCAGGTTAGTATTTAAATCAAGGTGGACTGTGGTGAACTCGCTGCATTTTTTTGTGTGCATGTGTGGGGGGGTATTCATTATTTCTACAGTGGAAGCTATCTACTCTTCTTTTGGGAGTCAGCAAAGGTTTCATTAATATCAAAAGAAAACAGAAACAAACAAAAGAAAGTCGCATATAGACAGCACTTTTTATATTCCAAGGCATCATAGTAAAGCACTTGGCAGCCACATAAAAATTGGATAAAACAGTGTCACCAGCTCTACTTGACAAGAGGTAAGCAAATACTAAACTATGGTAACTTTGGCTAGCATATACTCCAAGGAAGTTTGCAATGTGGCACTGAACTAACATGGGAGTAGCAGACATTAAATCAAACAAAAATGGCTATGTGAACCGAAACTTTTGTGAAAATAAACATGTTTCTTATTCAAGAGTACAACTCATGTTATTGGAAGCATCACTCCAACCAATTTTTTGGGTCGTTAAAGTCCAGACAGCAATATAGATCACTGAAGTCAAAGGCAAGTATTAGATACCTTTTCAAATGAACTGTGTTGCTAAATCTCAGCATTGCTTCCTTACATAAACAGTGAATAATGAGTACAGATTTGATCCCAGTTGTTCTCATTAGGGTGACATATAATTATAATTTAATATCCAGTTAGGTTAATAGTGCATCTACCATGGGATGGGTACGGCCAGTCTAAGTAAATGGGATGGATTCATTCTAGCACAAAAATAGGAAACTCTCTTGGCTTAAAATGTCCCGCAAAAACAGCCTATAAACCTATGAAAATTAAAAGAAATTCTAATAGTGTGAGATACAAGGGTTGACTTCACACAGAAGCCCACAGTGGAATATGGCCAAGGCACTACAACATTGCCAACATCTGCACTGACAGTCAAAGATGCTGACAATGCAAACCCTTACCTAGAGCAGAGATGGGAACAGATTTGTTGTTTTCCTGTTTCCAAAAGATCATGCGTATTTTTTCCACAAAATATCCTAACATATTTTGTCAACTATCAAGGGAAAAAAAATCACAGCTATCCCCCTAAAAGACCTTGTTATACTGCAGTAACCATGGATATAGGGAAACCTTTTATCATGAAGAAAAATCACTAGGCCCTGAATTTATATTGATTAGGCTTCAAAAAACGAGCATTTTAGCTGCAGTTTTTGCTTTCATTTTCTGCTACTCAGGATAAAAAATCCTTCGCTACAACAGCATCTGAATTATACATTACAAGTCTAAATGGATAATATATTTAATGTGCATCTGGAAATAACTATACGTAGAATTTCCTGTAGTTAAGACCACAGAATGACCCCTAAAATGATAATTTGAAATACTGTTCTGAAAGTCAATATGAAATCCTGATTCTGTTACTTAAAAACTCTGAGACAAACTCCTTTATAAGACTAAATCTATCCCAATAAATGGCGACTTAATGGAGCAAAAGCAGTATTCTAATTTTATTTTCTCTCCCTGCAAATTCAAGTATAAAATGTTTTGCACAGAAAAGTGCTACTTTCACAATCATTCCTCTTATCTCAGTAACAGAAACCGGGTTATTAAAAGCCATAAACAGAGGTACAATTGCACAAGCATATTTAAAGCTCTCTGTTAATGTTCATGTAATACCACTGTGGCAGTATGAATCTCAACATGTAGGAGTAACGTTGAAGATGGTCTGTCGTCCAAGCCACAGGGCAACTGTCTCCTATGCCAAAAACATCAGTAGGACAAATGGCAGAAATAACATCTGAATTCACACCTGCTCCAATACTTCTGTACGCTTGTGTATGCATGCGTGTGCATATTATACACACCCACACATATATATATATATATATATATATATATATATATATATAGACACACACACGCACATAACACACAAAGGTATATGTACACAGACATATACACACAAACTTCACAGGCCATTGAAGTTTGCAACAAATGTGGTTATCTACACCCAATGGTCTATGTTGTCCACAGAACAAAACTGAAACCTAAGGGGATACAGTGCATTGAAGTGGAACGCACTTCTCCTTGCAAAACAAGCACCAAACAGGAGTAGATGGGAAGGAGGTAGAGAAAGGAAGCCTATACTGCAGCAATAATTTTGCTGAAACATCTACACTTATGGAAAAAGCATGTTCACAAAGACAACAAATTCACTTTAAGAATCACTGTTTTAGTACTTTCCATTTATTTTACTTCAACTTGGTTTGTTACAGGCACATTCTTCTGCCAAGACGAGGACAAAATACAGGTATCATCATATAAATACATAAAACTACACAAACATCTAGAATAAAAAACAATTATAAATCACATCATGTGGGAATACTACTAGTACGGTAAAGAGCGAATGCCTGTTCCTGTTATACTCTGTGCTATGGGAGTTGGATGCCTTGTGAATGTCATGCAAAAGTTCCGGAAATCAGGCCTGTGATGGTTACCATATATGATATGATGCATATATTGCAGCAATAATCCCTATAGTAATCGCAGCTTCCTAGTATTGCTAATACAGAAGATGAACACCAAACTTGGCTCTCAAACTTGATTACTTCTAGATTTAAGTAGAAAAGCAAAAAGTATTTAAGGATATGCACCAATTTAGGGATAGGTTTTAAATAGTGGTGCTATTAATGTAGAAATCAAAAACAATTTTAGGGTGGATGGAGCAGAATTTTGAGTCAAAATTAGGGGTGCCCCTACAAATTAGGGATAGCTGAGAAATATATCACTTAAACCAGTAATTGCAGATGTGTAGTACTTCAATTCCCACACTCACTACTGTCTTCATCTGCAGAAACTGAAGTCTGTACTAAACTGAAAAAACAAAATTTTCACTAGGCACTAATATTCTAATTTAGTAACTGGGATACCCCCTCCCTTGAAAAGGCTACTCCCCCATTAGGGAACAGACTTGGTCCCCAAGGAACTCAAGATATCATTTCCCTGAGCAGATTGCCTTTTAAAACAGTTAAGAGTTAGAATGCATTTTCCAGACCAGGAACAGGCTTTACGGAAAGTGTCTGCCCAAGTTAGTTAAAAAAAAAAACTTATCGATTTCAAAGTAGCTCTTTCCTAAACATCTCAATGAATCTGCATGCAAATGGCTTTAGGGAAAATGAAAACGTATATTCCAGCTTCTTCAAACTCCTGCTCTCCACAGCCTCCTAGCCCCTTTTGACAATTTTGTGGCGACAAAAAACAAGGTGCTCCTGATTTCAGCCAGTCTCCAAGCTCCAAAATGATGTAATCTTGTAAATTTGTGCTTTTCTTTTCTATTTATAACTGCAGAATTAGGTTTGTATATCTAAACTGCTTCACTATTTATAATGCTCACGTTTCAGCGTCTCTTATGTAGTCACCCTGCTCACCAATAATTTTATTTACTTTGTGGCTATGTAATATCTACAGTGTTTAACTTTCTATTCAGACACTGTATTGTACACCTCTGTCCAGGTCTTAGTTGAACAGTCTTCATATCAATCCACCTACCTCATTATCAAACGGTAAATATGGCACCAAGGCTTTCAGGTTAGAGTTACAGGTCACTATGGCAGAACTGGCTTTGAAAATGGTTCACATGATTGCTCAAATACATACTAAAGATCTGCTTTTTTCCTTGGTAAAGAGTGTCATAATTCAGTGCGGCCATGTGAATAAAATAGTATTATGGAATAAGTATATAAATGTAGGAAGCTCAGAAGGACAAATCTGTCTCAAGTTTCCTTGTAAACCGTCAGCTTTAAAATACATGAAATCTTGCTCATTTGCCTTAAAACAAATGAATAAAAGTGGCTTGACCACCAGGACAAGGTTGTGGGTTCTTTCCCCCGACCAGACAGACCGACTGCTGAAACTACAGTGCAACATAAGAGTATTCCAGAGCAGCATTCTTCAGATGAGATGTCAAACAGATTCCCACCTGCTTGAGCTGATGGCAGCTGAGGTGGATGTAAAGGATCCCACAATACCAATCGACTGAGCACAGGAAGTTGCCTGATGTCCTGGCCAAGTCTTCACCAACATTATAAATACTACCTTGAGTCTCTCCTGTAAGGATGCCTAGTGAGACTAAACCAGTCAAAGGACAGTAATTAAATAACTAAATAAAAGTTTAGCAACTGAAAAATTTTGCATTAAAGAAACAATCCTTGATAGGGTAAAATCAGATATAGTCTTCACATGCTAGCTGTTGGGCCCTTTCTAAGGTTATTTTACTTTATGTTATCAAGGAAAGAGGATGCCAACACTTGTATGGTCTGTGGGTCCACCTAAGGTGGGGAAATGCTCACTGTTCCCCATTCCCACAGCTACTTTATGCAAGCAACATCAACAAGATCAAATAACCAGAATCCTTTTTTTAACAGTTAACTGTGAATCAAATCAGACAACTTTAGATATCAAGACACTCATATCATACACTGGGTGCCAATAAAAGCAGTCAAAACTAAGTTTCAAAGTTGTACCCCAAATCAATGCTGAAACCACAGATAAAGTAACCATATTTCACAATGACAGTGAGAATCTTGAGATATACTGACAAATGTGGACAGACTTCACTCTGCTTCTTCCTACAGAGAAGAGTCCTGGTCATTAAGGAATGTTAAGAACGATGGCAGTCCACAAGTAGTCACGTATATGAACGACTTTTGGAATGTTCATGATGCATCTTATGCAAAGTCAACTTTTTATTCATTAAGTACTCATCTCCTGTAAATAACTATGCTCTTATGTCTTTCAGATGCAAAGTTGTCATCCTACATTGCTATAATCCACTCAGACATCCTGTGTTTTTTTTTTTTTTTAAAAGAGTGTTAAGATTTTAGTAGTTTCACTTGTAGAAATGACAGGCTACTTGGCTTGAAAGGCACAACCCAAAATAGTTCACACAGGCTTCATAGCCATCTTTTATAGATTTTTTGAACTTCTACAAGAACTGCTGAAAAAGACCTAACTGATCCTAGAAGGCACTTCTGATGAGATATGTAGTAGTGGTCAGTATTGCAGGTTGAGATAAATACTACTACAGACAATAACCTTCTGCAGCGGACATTTTTCACTAGTACTGCACACCTTCTCTTTCTGCCTCTCAGCATTCTGTAGCACTGTTCTTTAAAATGACAATACTACAATGCGAACAGCAGCCATCTCCAGTCTTACTTTACTTGGCAACCAGATCAGAGTTCTGGCAATAAGTTACCAGCATTTGCTGACCAAGCAACCCTCACCCAAGTTCTCTTAGTTTCTTAAGCCAGAGTCTTCAGACTAGTGAAACAATGATGTGCCTCTTTCTACTGCTCAAAAAACTGTACGCAGTTTAAGGATTACAACCTTTTAGATGTGATGTCCCCTCCTCAATATTTGCAGGTCAACACAGGTATATTCACGATACACCTTCATAGAAGAAACAGTTTCTAATGTATTAGCCTTCACAAATTGTGCAGACAAAATAAAAAGGAAAATATATAGTGTATTATTCGATGCATGCAATACCAATCCCATTTTCATATACACGACTTCAATAATTTCTTACGTTTAAGCAGCACAATTTTTTTTATTTCATGATTACAACCACAGACTAATGCTTCATAAAAACAAAACATTGGTCTCTCTCTTTTTGTTTGGTTGAATAAACCGAGACAGGCATGATACATTTAAAATGTAAAATGAAATTATAGGTTCTAAACAGAGAAGCAAGACAGCTAAACAAATGTTTATAAAATAAGTGATGTGAAAATCTTGGCACAGTTTCATGTAACTGACTGGTGATGACAGCACTAATATGTACAACAATTGAAAATGTTCTTAGAAAGCTTCAAAAAGTCCATGTATTCTTACAATGCAAGTTCTAGATTTCTGATTTTGACCAATCAACATTATCACACACCTACAGCACAGTCACTAATGCTGACAGAACCTCTTAACTGCTACAACGCAAGTATACAGAGAAGGGGGAAAAAAAAGCTAAGTCAAGTCATAATTGCTAACAATCATCATAGAAAACCCTGACTATACCCAATATTTTGTAAAGATGAAAGGTTAATCAGTCTCCGAATTTATCTAGTGAAGCGGCAGAAATAAAGCAGCAGCTGTTAAATTCAAACTATACACAGTAATGATGAGCACTATTGCAATCTCACACACCGTTCTCCTTCATCAACCAGAATGAAGACATGAAGCACAATACAGCTCTACTTCAAAGCGAATGATCTGAAAAGACATTTCACCGAGTATTTTCTCCTTGGAGAAAACTACATCGTCTGTGACAATCTCACCCCTTTAAGCATGCGCCAAGGGTTGCCCTAACTATTGTGTTTTACTTCAGAAATCTTACAAATCTCGTTGCCTAACAAACTTCACGCTAAACTAATCCTGCTGCTTATGGAACACAGATGCATTTAATCCAGGAGTGACTATTTACAACTTATTTTGCTGAATGCCTGCCCTTGGGGCAGTTAAAATTGCATTTCCCCTTTATGCTTTCTTTTAAAACATTATTCATTCAAATGCAAGCAGATAAAATCTTTATTTACTAACTGAATGAACAAGTCATGTGCTCCATCAAGTACTACTGCTGCCCAATGTGTATAAAATGCAATCAAGCTTCAAAAGTCAGTTGAACAATTTAGTCCATAAAGCCACAAACGTAACAGGCTGGTGACATCTCCCTACAAATAGAGACAGAAATGAAACAGCACAATTCTAAGAAAGCAGATCTTTCAAAATAAAGTCAGGAGTTCTCAACCCTATTAAATCAAACGGCAGTAACCTCAAGTAGAAAGGACAGAATTCAGCAAATAAAATCCTTTGCACCAAAGTTGGCAGACATTGTTTTAACCAATGCAGTCCACATTTTTCATGAAGTTTCAATTCACTCTTATTCAAGGCAATTTATATACTATACTGTTATTTAATGGTGGCTTTTTATTTTGTAACTATACTGGAGATAAAAATGAAAATTATGTACTTACCGTAACGATAGGCCTGTATTTTCTTCTTTTTGTTTGGCTCAACATGTGGGTTGTCAAATCCAGCTGGATCCAATCTCGGCACCATATACCAAAGATTTGGATCGGAGAGCGTTGACGACTCCTCAACCTACAATTTCAATCTTTTGCCTAAATTACTTCAGATCAAGTTTGCTGACTGACCATATTTTACACGCACACACACGTTTGTGTGCGTGCGTGTGTCTGTGTGTGTGTGGTGAGATGCACTGGATCAGACTGGGTTCCAAAGGAAATCTGACCAATCCCTAGAAATCCAAAGACCATTTGGTAGCAGGAAGGAGGGAGGCAAGTTTAAGTACAACGTAACCTTCGTATCAGATGTCTTTTTTTTTGTCTGTTTCAACACGTGAGATAGATTTCCAAGCTATCCAACAGTGACCTGGGTGGATCCAACAGTCCTGGACTGCGCATCTAAATTGCAGTTAGATACAAAGGTACAAGTTGAGGATCAAGATGCTGCTACGCATATGTTGCTGAAATGCTTTCATTTTGAAAATACAACACAGGTTAATGAAATGCAGTCTGCATTTTGTGTGTGTGACCTTGGACAGGGATTCTCTCAACTTTTTCTTGGAGAACGAGAAAACCAATTGATCTGATTTTCTGAAAGTCTTAGTGCACTGAAGGTAGAAACCAAGTTATCTATGCACATCCAAAGTGTGTAACATATGTTCTCCTTAGTTGGTAAAACTGGGAAAGAAGACTGGCAAGTCAATATGTTGATTCATGTTAAATTAGGAATCTGCTTTAGGATGAATGGAAGTATTTCTTCTCAAGTAAACTTTTGTCATTAAGAAAAACAAGAAAGGGAGCCTTGCACGAGAGTACTTGAAGGTCTAATACTAATTTAGTAGATGTAGTGGCATGAAAGAAAGTTCATATCTATGGATGCTGCTTGTTTGAAGGGTTTTTAGGTTAAGAACTGAAGTAAGATGGTGACACCCCAGGGAGGAATTGATCAAAATGTTGGGTCTCACTCTCAGAAAAGCTTTGGGGGGAGCAATCAGAGGGTTTTTGAACTCTACATGGAAGTTTGAGATAGCTGTTAATTGTATTTTAATTGAGGAATAACTTTACCTAGCCATGAAAACTTTTGCAAGATTTTTGGAAGAGGTGGTGATAAGGGCTCTAGTCTATTAGAGGATGCCCAGATGGAGAAAAGCTTCCATTTGATTTTGTAAATTCGTTTTGTAGAGTTCCTTTGAAATGAAGAAATTTGTACTACTGGGGAGAAAGTTTTGCAACTCTGGCAACTGTTAGTTTTGGATTCTTGAGGGCTGGTAGAGGTAGCCCAGAATGAGGCATCTGGAAATTAATCCATAACCCATAAAGGGGTGAACTAGGTGAGGCCAAAGAAAGGGGAACCATACCTGCCAAGGCCAGAAAGGAACTATGAGGATTACCTTGGTCTTGCACTTCACTGCTTTCTGAATGAACCTAGGAATGGGGGGGTGTAAAGGAGACCTGGAGGCCAAGGCTGAACTAGAGCATCTGTATGACTGTCCCTGTGGAGGGATGACTACAGTAACTTCTGCATCTGTTCTTTAGGTAAGAAGCAAAAATGTTGCATTAAGGTTGGCCCCAGTGGCTGAAAATCTTCATTGCCACTGTTTTGTTCAGAGACTACTCATGAGGCAGAAGTACGGTTCTACTCAGTTTGTCAGGATGTTGGAGGCCCAGGTATATGAATTGCTGCTAGAAAGCAGTTCAAAGACATCGCCCATTGCCAGATTTTCATGGCTTCTCAGCAGAGAGGGTACGATAGTGTTCCACCATGTTGTTGAGGTATCGAACCACAGACAAATTGTGAGTGTATGGCAATCACATCCTTGGGTAGATGGTCCTGTAGTGCCTGCAACTTATTTAGGACCGCTCGACTCCATGACATTGATGTGAAGGTTGACCTCAATTACAGACCACATTCATTAAACTACTCTCCCTTCAAAATATCCCACCCTCCACCCATGAGGACAGGCATCCAAGGTGACTGTGGCTCTGGGTTTCAGAGGTTGAAAAAACTACCTTGAGTAACAAGAGTTGAGCAAAATCCATCACAGAATGTGGTCCCTGTAGACCTGCGTGACTAGTATTCTGTAGTGATTGGGATGAACTTTGAATCCACTAACAGCAAATGCTCACTGAAGGACTCGTGGTATCTAGCTAGAGGGGCCATCACAATAGAGGAAGCCATTAAACTTGTGAGGTGTAATATCAGTCGAGCCTGGGGTCTTGCATGATATATTACCCAAATAGCAACTAATCTGACTAATTTGACTCATGCTGATTTAGTTTTGCTATGTGGCAGCCTATGAATTCGGTAGGCGGTAGTGTGCTCTTTTTGGTGATGAGATAGATGCCCAGGTGGGCTTACAGTTGTAAAAGGAATGACTGATGAGAAAAATAGATCCCTGGAAGTAGCAGTTAGAAGTCAATCAGCTAGATATGGGAAAACATGGATCTCTTGAAGCCTGAGATAGGCTGTCACAGCTGCCATTATCTTGATGAACACGGTGGGGGGGGGCTATGGAACTTCTTGGACTGCCACTGGATCTTTATGTGATACTAGGTATCTTAGAGATCTATATAGCACATCCAGTCATCTTTTCTGAACAGAGAAAGGCTGGAATGCACACTGAAACCATCTAGAATTTTGTCTGTTTTATGAACTGATCCAGATTGCCAAGATCCAAAACTGATCTTGGGTCCTATGTCTTTTTTGGCACTAAAAAGAAAGTACAGTTGTGTACACTTACCATAAATGTAGATGTTAGAGTGTATTCACTGTTGCAGTCCTAACAAATGGGCTAGCCAGCTCCCAGTAGCCCTCGGTCGGCCAGAATACCAAAGGTAAGTAAAAATTATGTTGGTTGCCATCAGTTGTAAAGAACGTCAGGGCATCCGATACAAAAGGAGGCAGCCGACGTCACTTCCTCGGTCTTTCTTGCCAAAACAGTCAGGAGCCCCCAGAAAATTAGACTTAAATCAAAAACCAATTTCACAATCAACAAATTAAGCCTGTACCTCAGGAAAAGAGAATAGGCAAGGACCAAAAAAGGGGGAAGGAGGGAAACCAGGACTGTAACAGTGAATACACTCAAACATCTACATTTATGTTAAGTGTACACAATTGTACTATGTTCATTGTGTTTCACTGTTGCAGTCCTAACAAATGGGTTGATTACAAAGCCCAGAGAAAAAGGAGGAACCAACAGCATCAAGGGTTGGGGATAATGCCCTGCAACACTGTAGTGGCAAACCCTTCCCTGGCTCTGGAAAACGAAGGCAAATTATAATGCTTTGTGAAAGTGTGAACAGAAGATCATGTGGCAGCCTCCAAAATGTCTCTAATAGGGACACCCCTTAGAAAGGCTGAAAAAGTGGAAGCCGCTCTAGAAGAGTGGGTCTTAACCCCTTGAGGTGGAGCTTTGCCATGAAAGGAATAACAAAAAGTAATGCAATGTGCAATCCATTTAGAAATGGTTTGCTTAGAAATAGCCTTGCCCTGGGCTCCATGGGCAAAACTGACCAATAACTGTGCTGATTTCCGAAGATTTTTAGTCCTGTCCAGGTAAAATCTGAGCTGTCTGTGCACATCAAGAGAATGTAGGATCATTTCACCTCTATTGCGAGGATTAGTAAAGAAGGTAGGAAGGTGTATGGACTGATTAAGAGTCAGGCTGGAAACCCAGCTTAGGCATAAAGGAGGGATTAGTTCTTGGAGAGACTACCTGCATGGAAAATAAGAAAAGGCTCCACAGCCAGAGCTTGCAGCTCTGAAACCTTCATTGCTGAAGTTATAGCCAAGAGGAAGGTGGTCTTCAAAGAGAAAAATTTTAAATCTGCAGAGGCAGATGGCTCAAAAGGAGGAAGAGCAAGTTTATCTAGAACAAAATTAAGATCCCAGGCTGGAGTAGGTGCTCTTCTGGGAGGTTTTAAATTGTAAGCACCACTGAGAAACAATTTTCATTAGGGGATGAGAGAAAATGGGCTGTTCAAGAGAACAATGAGCAGAGACGGCTGAAGCAAGGATCTTGATAAAGGAAAAAGAAAGACAACCCTGAAGCAAATCAGCCAGGTATTCCAGGATCAGTGGAAGGGTAGGTTGAGAACCAGTCTCCCCTCTAGCCTGCATCCATTGAGAGAACCTTTCCCATTTGCCAGCATAGGACTTTAGTGCTAGGCCTCCCTCAGCACATCAACCACCTGTTGGGAAAGGGAGGAAGAAAGGGAAGAAGTCATGCAATGAGCCATGCTGCCAAATGGAGAGACTGAAGATGAGGCTATAGAATGTTTCCCCTTTCCCGAACCAAAAGATCTGGCTTCAGATGCCAAGGAGGAAAATGGGAGAGACTGTGAAGCAATGGGCACCAATGCTGTCTGGGCCAGTCTGGAGCTATGAGAATAGTCCCTGGATGTTAGTCCATGATCTTCACTAATACTCTGAGAAGAAGAAGGCGTACACTGATAGCAATGTCCAAGGGAAGGACAGAGCATTCACTTTCCAGGATCTGCTGTGCTGCTGTCTGGCGCAAAAGAGAGGTAGCAGATGGTTGAATGGGGAGGAGAAAAGATGACCTGAAGCGTGCCTCAATGTTGAATGATGCTGTAAAAGATGTGCTGTTCAGCTGCCACTGGTGAGAATCCAGGGTTTGCCTGCTCAACTGGTCTGCCAAAACAATGAGCCTTCCTGGAAGAAACTGAGCTAGGAGATGCAGGTCCAGGGATGCTGCCATGGACCAAAGATTCATGCTTTGCCTGCACAGGGGGTAAGAGTGAGTCCCTCCTTGCTTATTGATTTACCACATGACCATGGTGTTATCTGTTTTAACAAGCAGGGTCCCTGGAGAAACAAGATGCTTGAAAGCTTGTAAGGCCTGCTGAACTGCAATCCACTCAAGATTTATGTGCAGATGCATCTGCTGGGCATTCCAACATCCCTGTATGCATCTGCCATCCAGGTGTGCTCCCCAGGCATAGTCCGATGAGTCTGTAGTCAGAACTTGAGTGGCAGGTGGTGTCCGAAAAGGCATGCCTTTGTTTTGTAGACAGGCTGTTGCCCACCATAAAAACTCTGTCTGCAGAAATGGAAGCAGAGGAATCATCATATCCAGGTCCTCTGTGTATTGACACCAAATGTTCTTGAGGTACCAATGCAATTTCCTCATATGCAGTCTTGCATATGGAATCATGAGAATACAAGATGCCATGAATCCCAGAGCTTGCAGGTATTTCCTTGCAGGGAGCTGGGAAAGGCTTGCCAAGTCCTTCAAGTAAACTAAAAGAGTGGTCTGCTTCTCCTGGGTGAGATGTATCATCTAGGCAGCTGTGTTCAGACTCGCTCCCAAGAATGTTATCTCCTTGGATGGTACCATTTTTGATTTTTCCACATTGAGAATGTAACCCAGGGAAGACAGAAGAGTCTTTATGAATTCCAAATCTTTAATAGCTGTTCCTGAGAACTTGCTCGAATCAGACAGTCGTCCAAGTATGGGTAAATCTGAATTTTCTTCTGCCTGCAAAAAGCAATGACTGGGGCCAGGCACTTTGTGAAGACTCGGGGAGCAGCAGATAAGCCAAAGGGCAGCTCAGAGAATTGATAATGTTGCTCGCCCACTATGAAATGAAGGTACTGCCTGCAACTTTCCCTGATAGGAATGTGCAGATAAGCCTCTGAGATCCAAGGTTACCAGCCAGGAATCCTTTTCTAGCAGTGGTAGCAACTGATGCAGAGTGAGCATTTTGAACTTTGGAATTACTAGAAAACAGTTCAGAATGGAAAGATCGAGGATAGGATGCCATGTGCCTTCTTTTTTTGGAACTAGGAAAAGCCAGGAATAAAAGCGCTGAGCAGGAACCGTTTCTATTGCTTCCAGGTGAGACAGACAGAATTGTTTTTTCTACTTCTGCCCTCTGGTTTGGAGGAACGTCCGGGAATCCCTTGGGAGCTAGAAAGGTGTGGAAAGAAAACTTGTGCTCTAGGGACACCGTTCTGGGCACCCATTTGTCATCTGTGATAGTGGCCCAGACATCTGCAAAAAGGGCCTACCTTCCTCCTAAAGGACTCTTCAGGCAAGCAAGAACAGGCAGAAGTTGTAAAAAGTAATTGAGAGTGTGTTAACTGAGATGCAGGCTTGGAGCTTCCCCCCTTAGAAGTGGAAGCCTGCCAATGCTTAGACCATTGAGGGGTAGCCGCCTGCTACCTAGAAGATTTGTAATTTAGTCCTGGAATGGTTCTGTCTGCTGGTATAAGGAAAGGTCCAACTCTTGGAAGGGTAATTCCTGCTAAAGTGAGGGGGTTGAACTTGCAGGAAATCCTTAACAGTTTGCATGGACTTAGCCTTATCCCCCATCTTCTTCAGTACCTCCCTCTGCTTTGCTGCCAAAAAGACCGTCTTTATGCAAAGGTACATCCAAAAGCTTAGCCTTGACAGGTTCTGGAAGAGGCTGTTCTCCGAGCCAAGCATGCCTTCTAATAACAGATCCAGTAGCTGTAGCCCTGCTGGAGGCTTCAAGGATGTCAAAACCACAATGCAAAGAATGTTTACTGACCAGACTGGCGAAATTCCGTAAATCCTTTACTCTCTGCCAAAAGAGGTACACTTGCTATCCTAGACTTAGTAGCTGCCAATGTGTGCTGCTGGTACTTCAGCATATGAAAAAGACAATTGGTAGCCCTAATAGCTAGGGTGGCAGAGGTATAAACCTTCTTGCCCCACTTATCTAGGTTCCTAGACTCCCTGTCATAGGGAACAGGATTCCTGGTAACAGTGGCCTTAACTCCTTTAGGGCCCAGAGAAATAACCTCTGGATCCGCCAATGGATTCCTGAAAAGAAACCGATGAGAATCAGGGACTCTGTAGTACCTATCAGATTTCCTGGGAGAGGGAGGAACCAAATTTGGAGACCAGGAATTTTCCAGAAAAACATCAACAACTTCCAACACAGGGGGAATAGCAAGAGGCTTATGCGGAGGTAAATCCAAAAACTCCCTAATCCGTTTCTTGGATTGGAGATAATCCTGACTTTCCCATTTAAAATGTTCTCTGAAGGTATTTAAAGCATCACCAAAAGAGAAATCCTCTGGAGGAGAGGCCGAAGGGATGGACTCCTCTGCATCTGAATCCTCAAAAGGAGAAAAAGCCTGAGAAAATTCCTCATCAGCAGAAATGCTGGAAGAATCAGAACTTGAGCAGGAGAAAACCTCAGGAGAAACATCTCTACTCCTTTTAGAAGGAGGCTGAGAAACCCTAATAAGAGTCAACAAATTAGCCATTTTAACCATTTGGGATTGAGGGGAACAAGAAGAAATTGGAGCCTGGCTTTTCACAGGCTTATGAATGAAAGATTTACCTGCAAGCCTGAAGGACTCGGGGAGGTCTGGCAACCACCAAAGTTGCAGCAGAAGTCAAAGGAAGAAGTTTGCTGTCAGAACGCAAAATGGAGGCATCGGACACCGGAGTCAGCTTAGCGGTTCTGGCTCTAGCAGAAGAGGCGACCGGCGACAGGTCGGTAGGCAAAACGGAGGCTAAAGGCCTAAGGGACTCGCACTCAATCAAGGCCGGTGGTTGTACATCTGCGGACTGCAGGGACTGCAAAGGCATCTCAAGGCTACCGCCTGACTACCAACTTATCATCAGAGGATTTAGCTTTCTGAGGCCTGTCACAGTCCTTATCCTTACGTTTCTTCGGAACATCCAAAGACTGAAGATCGGCAGATGCCATACCAATGAACTTAGGCCAAACTTCAAAATGCCTAGCCAAAATCTTAGCCAGATGGATAGTATGCGGATTAAAGGAGGTACAGAGATCACAATTGGGAAGGTCATGGTCAAGGCCTAAACAAATAATGCAATAAGAATGAAAATTTCTATGGGGAATCTGCTTTCCACAGGTAAGTCAATTAACTTTTTCTGACATTCGTTAAGGCAAGAAAAGTGGATCCCTCAATGGAGTACTTAGCTGTAGTAGACTTCAACTCTTGTAGTCTGAAACCAACAAAGGTAAACTGCTGACTGGCACTCGTGCATGAAAAGCTTCTGCTTCGGGCTCCACAGCAAGGAAGACTGAGGAAGCGACGTCTGCTGCCTCCTTTTGTATCGGACACCCTGACGTCCTTTACAACCTACGGCAACCAACGTAATTTTTACTTACCTTTGGTATTCTGGTTGACCAAGGGCTACCGGGAGCCGGATAACCCATTTGTTAGGACTGCATCAGTGAAACACTATGAACATCTTGGAAAAGACTCCAGATTTTAGCTGGTCTTGGGGGACTGGGTGGGTGACTTTTGTCCAGCAACTTTAGAACTTCTGTTGTTGCGGATTCCAACTGATTGGGCGAAGTGTCAGGAATCTTTTGTTTTATTTTTGGGGGTTTCAAAAAAGGGTACTGTAGAACTTCTAGTAAGGATTCTTAGCACTCAAGCATTGGGAATTTATGTTTTGCCAGGCTTGACCGTGTAAGGAGAAGCGTCCTCTAACTGCCTCAAGACTGCAGCAGTAAGGCAAGTATTCAGGAATACTGATAAGGTTTCTCTGTGAAAGATTCACAAAAACCTTAATTTTATGGACCTCCTTTGCCTCTGAGGTGACATTCTGTGGAGCTGCTTCCACCTCTGTCTCTAGGAGGCCTATCCCCAGTGGTGCCCTTGAAATTTGTGAACCACATTTTCATTCCCCCTCTCAGATTCCTGGAGAAGGATCTCTGCGCAGTTGAAAAATGGATTCCAGTGGCAGACAAGATCTTATTGTCCTGTTCATTCCTGGTAAGAGTACACTTGACTTTAGGTCCAAATAAAGAGGAACCATCAAAAGTGGTGTTTTTGAAGAATGTTTTAGAGCTTTCTTTAAAGTTGCAGAGCCAGTCAGGCATGGCGACACATTGTAATACCTGTATTAGCTGCTCGGGCTACACCATCCACTGCATTAGATGGCAGTCTCATGGAGACTATAGGGTAAAGTGGAAATGCAGTTTTGTTTTATATCCACATGTATGTTTGCCCACCAGAGAATTTGAAAATTTATGAAAGCCCGAAGAAGTATGTTAAGTGAGCCATATAGTTCAGCATACAAATAAAAAAGGTGGCTGAAGCACATGTTTATTGCCACAATCCATCCAATTCATTGGACTCCCTGTTAGAGAGATGGGCAGAGGAACTCTTTAGACTATCTTTTCTACTAACGGCTGCTGCCACCATGGCACCTACAGGGGGACCCTTAGCCCAGAATTTCCTTTCTTTAGGGGCAACTAAAATGTTGCTTTTTCTAGGAATTGGCTCAGACTGAGTGATGTCATTGACTAAACTTCTGAGGGGGCTATCCAAGACGTTGAAGGGACAGCCCCAAAGGCCTGGAGAAACACAGACTTATCAGGAGAAATTTTGATGGACCATCCTCCCACTTTGCTTCATCAATTCAATGTCACTGAATGAGATGTCTTCCAGGGGGTAACTTTGAGAACCTGTCTTCAGACTCAGGTAAGTCAATATGCTTCCTTTTACAAGTTCTCTTCTGGGGAATGTGCCTTGAGACTCCCAAGTGGGACACATCAGAAATGGACAAGGGACTTAAGTGCTCATTGGTGTCAAAGCCTAAGTAGTCCATTTGTTCCCCATCTACCTAAATGTGAAGAGGAAGGCACAATTTTCAGAGGAAGTCTGAATGGATCCAAACACTGGGAGTGTACCAGTCATCTTGTTCTGGTGAAAGCCCTCTATACAGCCTGAAATGCAGACTCAGCCAATTGAAATGAAGGACCACCTAGGTTAGATGGCTCAGAAGCTCTCAATTCCAAGGGGTGAAGGCCCCAAGGTGAACCTCTGAACCCAACTGTCCAATGCCGAAATCCCAAAAAGCAGTGACAGCTCCAAAATTCTCACCACCATTAGAGCAATGACACAGACACTGGCTCAGAGACTCAACATCACCCAAATGCATCAGAGTCGAGTGAGTGAGGGAAGATGTCGAAGGCAAAGTATCGAGGGCTATAGACTCTGAAGCTGGCACTGTGGAAGACTGGTTCCGATGTACACCAGCTCCAGGAATGAAGATGGTGTAGGAAGCTAAATAGGCTGAGCAGTTGGGGTAGAAGCGTCTTATCCTGGACCTTCAATCAAGGATGGAGATGGGAAGGACTCCCAGCTGAAACTGTGTTCTCAGAAAAGACATAATTCGGTCAACATCAAATTCAGTGAAGCTCCTAGTAAATTGGACAGATCTTCAGGATGAAGTTAGTGATGTAGGCCTTAAAGTATCTTTATAATACTGAGAATGAAGCCTGGTTCTTATTGGCACCAGAGTATAAAAGTCTGGATCCAATCAACATTCAGAACCAACTGTCTTGCTACTTTTGGCACCACACCCACAATTGCAGTGGAGTTGGGAGACCTTTTCTTAGCCTTCTCTGAGCGCTCAGTTTTTTGTCTTTAGATTTCTCTAACTTTTCCTGCTGTCTCTCTTTAGATTTCTGACATTCCTTATTCCTTTTCTTTATTCAGAGGAAGGGGAGAAAGTGTACGCCTTTGGGTCTGAAGACATTTTGGATGCTGTCTGTGAAGAAAGCCTTTCAAAATCGCCATCTCTCTTCACTCCCAAGGACTCTGGTACTGAAAGCGACACAAATGGAGCATTGATCTAGTACATGGGAAGGCCCCAAGCAGTAAATACACTGCGAGTATGCATTCTGAGATAGCATTTTCTGCCCAAAGGAAGAGTACTTTCTTAAAACCTGTTGTTGACAGAGAAAGGTCAAATAACCTGATTCATCTAAGACAAAATTCAGTAAACTACTATTTTAACTCATGAACCCAGAATACCGCCACAGATGGTTAAAAAGTGTATGGACTTAAAAGGTGGGGATCCTTAAGGACTCTTGGGATTTCCTAAGGAGTGTTACAGACTATTTGTACCAAGATCTAATTTGTCACACTGGACATACAGTATTTAACTTTATACCCCACAAACTAGGGTTAGATTGGTTCAAAGAGGCGTTCCGTAGTAAGGGGGGGCTTTGACAATGATAACTTAATGGTCATTTTGGACCTTATGGAGATGGTGCTTAAATAAAACTTTCTTTTTTTTTTTTGAAGGTGAATTTTTTTTTCAGTCCAGTGGGGTAGCCATGGGGGCATGCTGTGCCCCCATGTATGCGAATTTGGTTTTATACTTGGGAGGAAAGGTTTGTGTTCCATTCTGATTATGTACAATATTGGAATTATTAGACGTTATTTGGATGACATCTGTATTTTGTGGAGCGGGACTAAGGAATTACTTTGAGTTTATCAACTATCTAAATGTTGCCACTGAATTTCTAAGGTTCACCCACAATATTTCTAGTGAGAAATTACAATATCTGGATGTGTTGTTGGAAAAAATTCCCAGAGGCAAGAAAATTTAAGTCTAATTTGTTCAGGAAAAGTACATTTGCTAACTCCTATTTATTTTTTTACTAGTGCCCATCCTTTCAAGCAGAAAAAAGGGATCTTGAAGGGTCATTTAGTTAGGAGTTGTAGAATGACCACCTCTGATAGTGATTATGGGACTGAGAGCTTAAGGATAAAGGACATGTTTTTGGAGAGAAAATACCCAATTGAGCTGATAGAAGAAATTATGGATAAGGAATTATGGATAAGGTCAAGCAGGAAAAGGGGGAAGGTTTGCACCTATATTGGGCGTTCCTGAACACATTAGCACTGACCGGGAAACCGGGAAAGGCACACTAACACAGAGATTAATTGGAGTAGTAATTTGGTTCTGAATTTTAAAAGAGATGCACCCATGATCAAGAACATTGCTACTAGTAACTGTAACATGTTCGGGAACTATTCTGATCTAGACAAACTATTTAAGGACCCCCTTAGAATCACCTATAGCAAGGGCAGAAACATTAAGGATATGTTGCAGGGCCGCAAAAGGAAACCTAAGAGACAAAGACAGGGAACTCAAGTGTGGCTCTTGCTCCCAATGCTCACACATTATACAGGGGGATTCAGTATTTCTGAGAGAGAGAAACCTAGAACTTAGGACCAATGCCTATTCAAACTGTGACACTACAGGGGTGATTTATACCACTATTTGCAAAGAATGTGGTGCTCTCTATATTGGAAAGACCACTAGGAAGTTCAAAAGGCGTATTTACAAACATCTTAATGATATAAGGAAACATGATGAAAATAACACTCTGTATAAACACAGCCCAATATGTAGCAGGGCATCCTTTGGTTTCTGTGTGTTAGAAAAAGGAGAAGTTGATCCCAGGGGAGGTCCTTGGGAAACAAGAATAGAATTCTGAGAGCTGTTCTGGCAGTTAAAACTGGAAGCCAACAAGCTTCCAGGTCTCAACGAGCATCTTTCTTTAGCTCCAGTGCTTAAGCTCCGATCTGCCAAACTTTGAATTGATTTTTGGGGGGATTTAATATGATGGTTTTAAATTTTTTGGTGAAAATAATTTTAAACAGTTTTTACAAGGTTGTGTGTGCTTACATATTCCATATATTTTATATATTACGTATTAAATGTATTACGACTATGGTTTTAGTATTTTATATGGGTTTTATAAAATGTTTTTTCTGTATGAATTTTTTCTGGCACAAAGTAGGGACTACTAATATGATTTAGTCGATTGATTAATTTGTACTCAATTAAGTCAATAAATCAACTGTGGTTTGTTGAAATAGAGCCAGCTCTTTTGGTTTGGTATTATCTGGAAGTGCTGTGTGGCAGGGACGAAAACGCGGTGATTTAGTTAAGCGTTTATACCTTTTCTGAAACTGGTTATACCTTTTTCTGCATGTGTATCTGGAATAAACTGGGTTATGTGTATGACGTGGAGTGATTTTTGTACACTAGTTCTCCAGGTGCCTTGATTTTATATAAACACACAGAAGAAAACTGTTAAGTGTAGAAAAACACACACCAATCTACATAAAAAGTAGATATGTTCTAACAGTATCCTAATGCAACAAGCTATCAACAATTTTGAAGTGAGGAAGAAAAATATTCACTTATTGTGAATAAAAAGAGTGCTTTATGTCCATGTGCTTGGTTTACTCAGGTGGCAAATAAGATCAGAGGTAATTCATGCAAGATGGGGGGGATTGTGGGTAGGGGTGGAGTCTCTTGAATCCAAAGCTTTGGTATATGGTTACGAGGTCATATACAGCCAGAGCAGATGACCCACATGTGGTATCAGACAAAAAATGACATTGGATCAGATATTTTCCACACCTACCCAATCACTTAGAAATGGCTTCCCATATGATGTACAGACGTCTGATGAAGGGTTCTTTGAGGTATTAAAACCTGACTTCTGATTTATTTTGTCACATCTAGGACAGTATAGTACTTAAGTAAGCATTTTTTTCTGAATCTTGAGTTATCAGGATTGCAGACCAAAACTTAACCCAATTCTGAGCATAAGCTAAAGCAACGTCATTTTACTGCACCATTTTAATTAAGCTGATAAAAATGCTATAATGAACAAACCATGCCATAAAACTCTGGTGGTCAGCTAGGGCCAACTGTTAGAAAAGGCAGAACATATTCAGAGTCCAATACCAACTTTGTTCAACTTAGATTTTTTTTTTTTTTTTGCACAAACATCATCCAAAAGGTGTCACCAAGGGCAAAGCTTTTGAGTATGAAAACAAACTCCTTCTCCAGTCCTAATCTAAGCAATTCTTGTTATAAACAAGTACACATCTCTTGAAAAAGCCTTACCAAATTAGCAAGTAAGAAGGACATGCCTGAAATTCTGACAGCCTTACAAAAATTAAAACAAAAATCAAATTCCAGGGAATGTACATTTCAGCACATTAATATTATTTGTGGGTGGTTGGGGAAAAGTGGTGTTCCATGCATTTCATCTATTAAGGAAAGGCTTAACTGGCAACAACATTAAAACAGTTAAATCCACATATTTACAGGGAGTTCAAACTAATCCATGAACATTATATGCAGTTTGAAAACTCAAATGCCTGCCATTGTTTACTGACTGCAATGCACAATGATTTGCCAGAAAGCCACACATTTTATGAGGAACAGATAAAACATGTAAAACAAAAATCAAAGACTGTTTCATGTAAGCATTAGCCAGAGAATAAATATTCCAACTAATTTCAGAAAATGCACACTAGTCCTGTAAAGCCAAACCTAATTAAGCAAATGAAGAGGATAAGTTGCTGTCATCTACAGTCAGTTCCAGTTATTTAATGACAAATTCTCAGTTTGCCGAAAACCACACATTTTATGAAACAAAGACCAAAAAACTTAAACAAAGTGGAGATGGACTGCAAATTCAGAGAGACATGTAGCCAAATCTGCAAGAATTACATGTGTTACAGGCACAGAAAGGTGGCAAAAGAATTTCAGCTTTAGTCCATGATAACAGAACCATTACCAATGGAAAGTAACTACAAAACTGTTACATCTGAATATACCACAGTCAATACTCAATGAAATAAATATTGCATGAGTAGATCTGTCTTCTACATACGAGTTACAATATGTAATGTATAATGCAGGATTACTTCAAATTGTGTGATCTTTGTCTAAAAAATCTGGTCTTCCTTTGTACATGGCAACAAAACAATGTCTGGACCTGTTTTTGTAATCAATGAATTATTCTTACTTAATTTTGAACAATGCACATCTGTCAAGGTAAGGTGCTGTGGCCTCTGGGACCTATGCTCCACCAAAAAGATCGCACAGAATTTGGCATGGGATATGTAAATAGGGGTACAGCTCCACTCCCCTAGTGGCTTGCAATGAACATCTTACCTTCTTGACCAGACAGGGAACCAACTTTGACTGTTTCCGGGTTACAAAGATAGCATTCGTGACAAGTTGTGAAAGAGAAAAAAAGAGGCCTCCACACCCTTTCCCAAAGACAAGTTCAGACTTTTCTGTTATAAAGAGAAACGTGAAGCATGCCAATACATGATCAAGCACAAAAAATTTGCATCTTGCCCTTTTTTGTCCGTCTGACAAAAAAATCTTCAGATGTTCTTGAAACAGATTTGGCAAGATGCCATTTTTTTTTTTAAATGAGGTAATTTCCCTTAAACTCAGTGAAAATGTACTTAAAAATAATCATGGCAGCCCTTATTTGAATTAATGAATGGAAAGCTGAATTTAATTACCAAAATTTCCACAGTACTTGAAAAGTCTGTATGCACTTCCTGTCACAAATTGCCCACAAAGTAAAATTACAAATTACAATAACCAGTGATTATCTAATTGTATGCATGAAATATCCAACAATCTGATAATCAGCATTTAGCTAACACTTCACAGAAAGTACACAGCACTTTCATTAGTTTGCAAGCATGTCTTTTGTAACATACTGAGGGGCTACTAATCTGAATATAAACACTGGAATAAACTTGTCTAATCCTGAACCTCACAATCCTAAACCAATAAAAACGCTGAAATACAAAGTCAATATACTGAATTAATCTAAGGATTCTGAGTCAATAAGGTTAGACACAAATCTGTTGGTCACACTGCTTTCCCTGCAAGTAGCAAGTGTGTGTGTGTGTGTGTGTGTGTGTGTGTGTGTGTGTGGGGGGGGGGGGGGGTAAATCTAACTTCAATTTAGCTGTTTCACCTTTTCAACACTACTGTTTTTTTGTGAAATGTTTCAGTATGGCCCTAAACTCAATTAACTATGCTGAATGGTTATGGAAACTTACTTTCATTATAACACCATACTACCCAAAGAAATGACAGGTCATCAAAAGGAACCTGTAGGAAGCAGAGCTCTCAATTATCGGTCTCTAACAAAAGGACCTCAAAATTATCAATCTCCCTGGAGACAAAGGAAAAATGGATTTCTTTTAATTCTCAGCACCAGTGGGGGCATGCCTGATTTAACCTCACACATGAAGTAACAAATTGATAAGTATCCCATGGTGTGCGACTCGGCAATAATATTTGGAGCATCCCATGCCAGTGGAAGTACCAATTCAGGAGAAGCCTGCATGGTGGCCTAGCATGCATGCTAGGGAATGTTCCCAAGCATATGCTCACAATAACAGATCTCACCAATATCAAAAGGCATGAGCACAATCGCTTGGATCATCTAACTGAGGTCATGAGTAGTGAGAGGACTCGTATACATCTCAGCTCCAGCCAGTGAGTATTCCTTCCTACAGGAAAGGAGAGGGCTGTGGCCTCTCTAATGTACAGTTCAGCCATAAGCCTTCACAGAGATTCAGTGGCCCACTCATTAACCATTGGGATACAGACATGCTCCAGATGTAATGCACACTGAGGAGGCAGACAGGAGAGTTCCTTTCACTGTCAAGTGATGACTGGTTAACATCTACCCCTTGATAGTCAGGGGTGACTGTCCATTCCTGGAAATACCTGTCTAAGGACAAGCATTGCTAGATGCCGGATGCTTTAATTTCTCTCATTTGCCAGGCACTGACCTGAAATCAAAGATACCCATTGCCTGTCACTAGGCTAGTCATCCTCCAGAGCTACTGTCTTCTGGAAAGTAACGGAGGTTTCATACCTTCAGTCTGCTTTTTCAGCCAAAATGACTCTAGCCCTGGTATTTGAGAAAGCGTTTAATGTCACGTGCCTCTCCAAAGCAATATAAACAGTGTCAGGGTAGGGGTCCTGCTTTATGCTATTATGACAAGACTTATTCGAGTCAGGTAAAGAGCAAAACTTTCCAGTGATGTACATCAAGATTTAGATGTGTGCAGGTGACAGAAAAGAAATGGGGAGTGTAAGGGCTGTAACTCCCACTGACACCTTCTAGTTCCCCCCACCCCAAAAGAAAATGAGCAGTACATCAGCCTGGGGGTATTAAAAAATAAGTTACTGAAAGAGCCTTCAATGTCAAATTCACACCTAGTTTAACCACTTTCGTTTCTTCCAAACTTTCTTCCATCCATAGGATGTGGTCTAATAATCCATTTACCATAAAAAAATAAAATAAAACCTGCGTCTGACAGCCAACCACAAGCAGTACAAAATACATACTATTAACCTGCAGAATGCCAGCACTTCATGTTTTTCCAGGTTACACAGCCAGTTTGCTAGGGACATGTGTAGAGGCTCATTATAGGCAGCATGAGTCATATGGGTATCTGCCTCCCTCCCTGTGCCTTGTGAAGCTATAAATGTGCACACTGCATGCCAAATCAAGAGCATAAACTTCATTCCCATCTGTTATTCAGCATGTGTATCCTCTTGCAAAAAAAAGTTAGTGTTACGCCCTAGTCTTCAAAAGTTTGATAATCCACATTTCAGATTCCATACATACAGGACCCTTGGTCAACACGATTTGAGATTAATTTGAAAATAAAATTAGTTATGCAAGTCTTTATATAACTGACTTCTGGAACTGCAGTTCCACTTTCATTAACAACCAATGCTCTGTTAACGCTCATTCAGATTTTACACACACATCTATATCTATATATACATATATCCAGATATCTATATGTACACACACACATATACACATTATACAAATACATATAACCTTTACATGAGAAAATTTACAACACATACACTCCTACTGACAGAAGTATAAAAAGCTAGCAGCTTGTATTACACTAAGGGTGGAAAGATAAAGTTACTTACAATTTGCTGATATATACCTTCATTTAAAAAAAATGAAACATTGTAGATGCATGGAGCTGGGAATAACAACAGATATTCAGAAGCAAGTAGTAAAAGAGGAAATTAAGTTAAAATAGCATTTTTAAATTTGTTTCACATTGCATCTGACTACTGCTAGTTGAACCCCAAACCCCCTATACAACCATCATCTTCCCCTTCCCCGACACCTGTCCAACCTGCCCTTTCAGTCTGGGACTCTGAAAAAGAAAATTCCCAGTTTGTAAACAGGCAGGAGGGTTGGATAGCCTGTGCAGTGATCACAATGTTCCAAGCATGATTCCAACATGCCCACTGCCCAACCCTTTGTCCCTCCCATTTCCCAAACACCATTAGATCTGTATATGTCTCTGAACTAGCACCACTGGTCTATCAGTTATTGCTTAGCTTTATGTCTAAACCCTGTGCCTTCCTCCCAGGATAGATGAGCTGGCAAAATGTGAAGAGTAAAACAACCTGGGATATGTATAAAGCAAAAATAAAATGTAATGACAGAAAGCAGAATGATCTTAACCCCCAACTAGTCCATTTTAACTTTTAATACACAAGTCCATCTTACAACACACCTGCAGTAGGTCAAAGTTGCTGAAAAGACCTTCTTAAACAGCGCTTTTTAAATTTCAGCTGGGAGCTCTTAACTAAACAAGCAACATATATTTATGCATTTACAGTAAATTATGAAAAGTCAAAAAACACGAGTTAGGAAACAGCAATGCAGTGCAGTACAAAAGACTGCTTTAAACAGCCACGTGTACAGAAAACAGTGTAATGTACACGTAGAAAAATGCATGGTACTGGCATAGTCCGCTTTTAATAGTGCATAAAAACTGAATCACTGTGGTACTTTTAGCAGCTGCAATAAAAGCATATGACATACCCAAACTGGAAAGATTAAAGCATCAACTTTTGTCAGGTATGGGATGTATTTATTTTTTTAAAAGGAAAAAAAAATTCTTTACGTAATAAAATATTTTCTAGCTTTAAAAGGAATGAAAAGGAAGTCTCCAAAACCATTTTTGTCTTCTCAAAAATTGCAGCACCAGTAACGTATTGAATGGCAAGAACAGAATAGCAGAGAACATTGGGTACTTGCAAAAGCATCATCTGACAGTGAACACTACTGTGAAATACCAATGCATCGTCCTTCATTGCTACTGTTAATGCAATGCCACGAAAGACAGAATGCTTCCAATCACTGTGGCAGAAACTTTTTTTCTGTACTGTAACAGTTGTAGCACTGTGTCCTTTACACCTCCCAAGAGAGGTAACACTCACTTCAGAAGAGGTATTTATGGTCTGCTTCGAAAAAGTACAGTTGTGTACACTTACCATAAATGTAGATGTTCGAGTGTTATTCACTGTTGCATTCATCACACTTGGGTTATCTACCTGAAGGTAACCCTCAGTCAGCCTGAATACCAGAGACTTAGTATTTGTGTCGGATGCTGTCACTTCTTCCTTGACGTCAGGGGTATATAAAAACAGGCAGCTGACACCATTACATCAGTATTTCTTGCCCCAAATCTCAGGAGCCCCCAAACAGGGAGCTAGGATATGGTGGGGAAAACATTACCAGTAAAAAGTAAATACCAATACCAGAAGGAATAGCCAGAGAGAGGAGAGATGGAGAGGTAGAGAAAACCAGGGGGCAGGAGGGAGGGAAACCAGGACTGCAACAGTGAATACACTAACATCTACATTTATGGCTAAGTGTACATAACTGTACTATGTTCTTCATTTTTCACTGTTGCAGTCATAACACTTGGGTTGATTCCCAAAGCTGAGGAAGGATGGAGGCAGTCAGGAAGAGTTATGGCTGGCTAGCAGGCCTTGCAAGACTGCTTTAGCAAAAACTGCCCTGGATTTGGAAAGATAGGCAGGCGGTAATGCTTGGTGAAGGTGCTTTCTGAACTCCAGGTAGCAGCTTCCAGGATATCCCTGGTAGGATGCTGTAGAGGTAGATGTAGCCCTAGTGGAATGTTGGTTTTCCACGGTGCTTGTAGCAGAAATGGATGCAGTGCGCTATCCATTTGGAAATTGTTTGTTTTGAAATGGCCTTGCCCTCTGCCCCTGTCACAAAGCTGACTAGGAACTGGTCAGATTTTCTGAAAGGCTTAGTCCCATCAAGGTAGAATCTGAGCTGTCTGTGCACATCCAAGAGAGTGCAGTATCCTTTTCTCTTTATTTTAAGGATTAGGGAAGACGGTTGGCAAATAGATGGATTGGTTGAGAGACACTGGACACCACTTTAGGCATAAATGAAGGGTTAGTCCTGAGGGAAACCCTGTCAGCATGGAAAATAATGAAGGGTCCCACAGCCATCAGTGCTTGTAACTCACGCTTCTAGCTGAAGTGATGGCTAGAAGCAAGGCCGTTTTCCAACAGAGGAATTTTAACTCTGCTGAAACAGCAGGTTCAAAAGGGGGAAGCGTGAGCTTTTCCAGTACAAAGTTAAGGTCCCAATCAAGGGTGGATGCTCTCATTGGTGGTCTTAAGTTGTTTGCCCCTCTCAGGAACTGTTTGATGAGAGGGTGAGAGAATAGGGGTGGCTCAGTATTGTAATGAGCCGAGATGGCAGAGGCATGGATCCTGGATGAGAAGGATAGGCCTCTGTGTAGTAGTTCTGCTAGATAATCCAGGATTAGGGGTAAGGAGGGCAGTGCTGTGTCCTTTCCTTCAGACTGAATCCAAGAACAATACCTTTTCCATGTTTCTGCATAGGATTTCCTTGTACTGGGCCTTCTGGCTTCAAGAATGACATCCATCACCTTGTTTGCTTAGAGTTGCTGGTGTAGTATTTCAGGAATAAGCCAGACTGCAAGATTTAGGGTTTGCAGTTGTGGATGCAAAATATGTCCCTCCTGCTATGAAAGCAGGGTTGGGTTTTGGTGTAGGTGCCAGGGTGGCATCGTCAGGCTGCACAGGCGTGGGTACCAGTGCTGGCGCAGCCAGTCTGGGGCAATCAGAATTGTCCTTGGCCTGTCTTGTTTTATCTTGAGCAATACTCTTGAGAGAAGGGGCAGAGGGGGAAAGGCACAAATTTAGAGGTTTTCCCATTGAAAGGATAGGGCATCCACTTTCCAGGCCCTGCTATGAGGGTTCCTGGTGCAGAACTGGTTTAGCTGGTGGTTGTAGAGGGAGGCAAAAAGATCCACCTCTGGGGTCTCCCATTTCTGAATCAGAAGGTTTAAGGTGCTGGGCTCCAATTTCCACTCGTGTGAGTCTAGGGGATTTCTGCTTAAGTCATCTGTCAGTGAGTTTTGTTTGCCTGGCATGAATTGATCTTGTAAATGGACTTGGATGTCAAAGGCTGTGTTCCACAGGGCCATGGCTAACCTGCAGAGTGGGTAAGAATGGGTTTCCCCCTGATTGTTGATGTACCACATAACTGTGGTGGGTGTTTGTTTTTATCAGCAGCTGTCCTGGCAAGAGTAGGTATCTGAAAGCTGTCAGGGCATTCTGTACAGCTAGCATCTCATTTTGGTTAATGTGCAGATAAATTTGATTTGGGGTCCAGTGGCCCTGAATACATTTGCCAGCCATGTGAGCCCCCCATGCATAGTCTGATGCATCTGTGGTCAGGGTCTGGGCAGCGTGGGTTTGAGTAAAAGGCAGTCCCTTGTTGTGGTTGCATGCTTCTGCCCACCAAAGAAACTCTGTCCTTAGACGAGGTATGACAGGAATGACTGTTTCCGGGTCCTGAAAATGTTGGCACCAAAGAATTAAGTACCACTGAAGTTTCCTCATATGCAGTCTTGCATATGGAATTAGCAGTATACATGAGGCCATGAACTATAGGGCTTGCAGTATTTTTCCTGTACATAGCTGGGCTCTGGTGGCCATTTGTTTGAAATAGTCTGTCAGATGGACCTGCTCTTCTGAAGTGAAGAATGCCATGTGGGAAGTTGTGTCCAAGCTTGCTCCCAGGAATACAATCTTTTAACTGGGTACCAGTTGCGATTTATTTTCATTGATGGTGTACCCAAATGAAGTGAGAAAGCTTTTTACAAATGTCAGGTGCTGAAGCAGCAATTCCTGACTGTCGTCCTGAATCAGGCAGTCGTCCAAGTATGGGTAAATTTGGATATTTCTCTGCATGCTGTATGCAATGGCTGGAGCCAGGCATTTTGTGAATACCCTGGGTGCAATAGATAAGCCAAGGGGAAGTGCAGAGAACTGATAATGCATAGACCCTGCCCTGAATCGTAGATATTTCCTGCATGACTCCCTTATGGGGATGTGCAGATAGGCTTAGGCTTCTTTTAAGTTTAAGGTGACTAACCAGGCATCCTTGGCTAACATAGGGAGAAGCTGTTGCAGGGTAAGCATCTTGAATTTTGGTACCACCAGGAGGGTGTTGAGAATTGAAAGATACAGGATTGGGTGCCAAAAGCCTTCTTTCCTGGGTACCAGGAAGAGTCTGGAGTAAAATCCTTGACCCCTCTGTTCTACTGGAACAGGATGAAAAGCTACGGTATTGAGCAGAGAAAGTACTTTATTTTGAGCCTCTGCCCACTGGTTTGGAGGAAGGTCTGGAAACCCAACTGGGGTTGACAATGAATGGAAATAAAATGTCGACCCCTGGGATACAATGTTGAGGACCCATTGATCCTGAGTGATGGCCATCCAGTTTTTTGCATGAAGGGCAAGTTTTCCTCCTAGGGGCACAAGGAATTGGGCAGGGCTAGGAAAAAGACTGAAGTCATTGTGAGTTTTTTCCATAAGGAGGTGGCTTACCACTCCCTGCATTAGGGGTGGAGGCACTCCATTGCTTAGTTCTCTGCATACCCCAAGACTGTAGTCTGGGTGGTCCGTTTCCCCTGGGTCTTGTTTGGGAAGGTGTGGAGGAGTCTGGAAAGGACCAGTGGTTTGAAGAGCAATGCCTACTGAATCTAGGGGGTTGCTCTTGTAGGAATTCTTTAACAGTCTGCATAGATTTAGCTTTTTCTTCCATCTTTTTGAGAACCTCTCCTGCTTTGGTGCCAAACAGTTCTTATTCAAAGGAGCGTCTAGTAATTTAGATTTGACATGACCTGGCAAGATCTCCTACTTCAGCCAAACATGTCCTCTCAGTACAGAGCCAGTTACTGCTGGCCTGTAAGATGCTTCTAGGGCAAAGTCACACTGCAAAATATGCTTACTAACTTGGTCTGCAGAGTGCATAAGCTCCTGCAATTCTTTGCTTTCTGCACAATCTGGAAAAGTTGCCACTTTTTGTTTAATACGTTCCAGAATATGTTGCTGGTATTTCAGCATGTGAAACTGGCAATTCAATGCCCTGACAGTAAGAGTTGCAGAGGTATATACCTTCTTACCCCATCTGTCCAAAGCTCTGGAATCCCTGTCTGAAGGGGTGGGATGTTTGGCTGTATTAGCCTTAATACCTTTAGGCCCCTGGGAAATTATCTCTGGGTCAGTAGGATTCTTGAAAAGAAACTTGAGTATCAGGTACTCTGTAGCACCTGTCTGGTTTCCTTGGGGCAGGAGGTAAAGCATCTGGTGTAAGACTGGATTCCATGAAAACATCTACAGCATCCAGGCCAGGGGGTGTAGCTAAAGGCCTGTGCTGAGGCAACTCTAAAAATTCTCAGTCTCTTTTTGGACTGAGGGTAGTCTTGGTATTCCTAATGGAAATGCTCTCGTAAAGTATGCAAGGATTCACCAAAAGAAAAATCCTCTAAAGAGGAGGCAGAGGGAATGGATTCCTCTGCATCTGAATCCTCATAGGTGGGTAAGGGCATGTCTTCATAATCAGAAAGGTCAGAGTTATCGGACTCCTGGTCTGTAGAACCTGAAGGGGATTGGATTCTGTCTCTTTGCAGGGGAAGGCTGGCTTCCTCTAATCAGCACACTAAGGTCTTCAGCCATTTTAAGCATTTGTTTTTGTGGCATGGGTGCCTGAGCATGCACTTGGGTCAGTTTTCTAGGCGTAGTGTTTACTCTGGGCCTAGGAAACTCGGTAGTTTTGGTTAAAAATCCTTGGTTTGTTCCCAACATCGGTAGAGCAAAAAACTGCCTCAGAAGCCGGTGCCTGCACAGCGGCTCTAGACCAGGGGTGTCCAACCTTTTCAGTTGCAAGGGCTGCATTGAGTCAACAGAAATGGTCTGGGGGCAAACGGCAAGTGAGGACCAAAAAAAAAAAAGTCTCTCACATGAACTGAAGAGCAAAAAAAAAAAAAAAAAAAAAAAAAGCAACGTGTCATAAACTAATAGCAAAGTCAGCCCACTGGCTGTATTGTAGGTGAATTTGAACAATAAATAAATTAATAAATGCATAGTATTTGCCCTAAAATTCATAGACAGATAAATAGACAGATAGATACACGGATGGATGTAGGGTCTGTACTAAATAGTAGACTCACACCTCATTGGCCATTCAGTATACAGAGGAAAATCCATAACTATCACACCATCTGTTGCATATCAAAATCAAACAAACAGGTAAGAATAAATAAACTAAAAGTGACCCTCTCATACCACTATCACTTTATATATATCAACTCAAGACATTATACAACAATGGAGGAAAAGGCAGAGTCCCTTATTACACTGTGTGATCTCACACTGAATGCACCTTGTAAAATAGTATAAGTGAATTAATTTGTTACATTCACTTACATTGCTAACAACTCTCCATGTGCAGAAGATAAACAACTTGTGTCCATTAATATACAAGTAAACTTTGATTTAATGAAGCTAAACATTCTTGTCCAGCTAAAAGACACACACACACACACACACGTCCCAAGTAACATCCAAACATTCAGACCAAAGGGTAAGAAGGTCACAAAGAAATTGTTCAGTTAAAGCAGCAAGAAAGACCCAATCACGCTTGAATCTTCACTGTATAAGTTTAATCCCAAGTCAATAACACCAAACACAACTAGAGTCAGACCTGGTATGTTATCATTTTTTCCCGATTTCAACAGTACAGTAGAGGTGGATTGTTCTTCTGTACTTTAGAAACAGAACAGCTTGAAATTAAGCTTGATGTCCATAAATATTATGGAGCCCGTGAAATATCCCAAATAATATTCCAATCAAAAAGTAGAAATAATTCAGTAAAAACTGCAAGAATAACCCAACCAACCTAACGTCTTCACTATGTAATACCTCAAACTTCCATAGTGTTTCAGCTACATAGATTCTGAATGCCCTTGAGTCCCTTTTACTTTTCTTTATGGATACATGCAACCCAGTAAATACAACCCCCACTAGCTGTAGACATGCCATGTTTCTGCCTTTTTCTGACCTCATCAGGTGCAGACTTGCCATGTTTTGGTAATTATAGATATAGATATTATCTATATATTTCTCTGTGTATGGTTTACATATCGACACTCATACTCCAGTTTGCTTACCTGCCAAGACGTGGACAGTTTTAATAACAACCACCTTTGAAAAAGTAAAAGTAACAGCTCAATTGATTTAAAACAGCACAAGGAAAAGATCCTCGCATCTCTTCTTAACATGTGCTTCCTTTCCATAGATTAAATATCTTAACAGCTCTTAACTGCTTTTGTTATTGCTTATTCTTTTTTCGCTTCTACTCATTTCTGTATGCATCATCTTGTCACATACTGCAGAATTTCTCTGCCTAAAAGTCTACTAAATCATCCCAGCTGACATTCTCAGTAAACAAATGTACAAGTTCTAGTAGCTAAAAAAAAAAATAATCTGTCCACTTTAAACTCACAAAATGACTTACCTTTTGCTATGTTGTAGTGTAACTGTACTCCGAAATAAAATAAATCCTCTCTCCACGATCTCGCTCCTTCCTTCAGCTTTACCAGAACTATAAAAAATGACCGAATGGTGTTTTCGCGCATGCGCATACCAGCGGAACGATGCTGGTATGAAAAAACGTGAAAAAACGAAAGTTGGCGCATGCGCAGAACAGCAAAAGTACGCGAACATGTAAACACACGGAAAAAAAGTTAAATTAAAATTCAATTTAAATTTAAGGGTCGCGGGCCGCATGGAAGAGCTCTGAGGGCCGCATGCGGCCCGCGGGCTGGACACTCCTGCTCTAGACCAATCCAAGGTAGAGACATCTGCTGGTTCATTAGTCGAAGAAGCATCTCGTGGCATACTAAACTCCGAATGGGTCTCAGCAGAGGCCTGCGAATCCAATGAAGCAGGCATCAGGGGCTGCAAAGGCACTTCACTGAGTACCGGCAGACTGGTGACTAGCTTAACGGAAGTGTCGCCGGCAGTTTTGCCCTATGCGGTCTGTCTCTGTCTTTATCCTTACATTTTCTGAGAAGATCTGTAGTCGGATGGCTTACCGAAGTCATTTCAGAATACAGAGATCGACAGCAAAAGAATTTAGTGACAAAGAGAGCCCGACAAATGGTCTGTGCGTTAAACAAGGCACAAAACCCGACAGCGAGGAACATCGTGGTCTGGGCCTACACAGGTGACAATAAGAATAAAATTCTCTGAGGTATTTGCTTTCCACAGGCAAGACAATTGTTAACTTCTTCTGAATCTGCTAGAGCAAGAAAAAAGGATCCCCCAAGGGGGTACTTCGCTTTAGAAGACTTCAGGATTATTCAACTAGAAAACAAAAAATTCAGGTAGCGGCCAACCGGCACTTGTGAACTGCTTCTGCTTCGGGCTCCTCCTCAGCAAGAAAGACTGATGTAATGGTGTCAGCTGCCTGTTTTTATACCCCTGACGTCAAAGAAGTAACAGCATCCGATGCAGAAATACTAAGTTTCTGGTATTCGGGTTGACTGAGGGCTACCTGCAGGCAGATAACACAAGTGTGATGACTGCAACAATGAAACACGAAGAACATCTCAGTACTTTAGCGAGCTATGGAACTACATTTGAGGGATAAACTATGTGAACTGCAGAAGAAGTGTTGTTCACTCCTCTCATCAGTTCTCCTTCAGTACAAACTAACATGCAGTAACAAATTGCACACAACCTAATTTGGTAACCAATTCTATAACATCATACAGACAACAAAGGATTTTTCTTACCTTTTTACAAATCATTACCATTGGCTAATAATGTACAACCTTTACTAGAAGCATACACAATGTTTCTTGGGCAGGAAACAATCCCACTGTAGAGATGAATCAGATTTTGCACCCAGCCTTCTGTAAATCTTATACATTCTAACAGTTCCTTCTTCCATTTAAGCTCTGTATGGTCTTGGTAAACTAACCATTCCTCAAGCTGCATGCCTTCAGGACAATCATGTAAATTTGTGTATTATAGATTCAAACATGTGGGTGTGCTGCTCAGAAATGTCATTTTTCTAAAACAAGTGCAAAGCAAGGGAATTAAAGTCAAGCGTACATACGCAACACATGTGCATGTTAACTAGAAAGTAGACGACACACAGTAAATGTTTGCAGAACTTGCTCTGCTATTCACAAAACTAATTAAATGTGACAGTGGGAAATTTTAACATGTACTAAAGAAGTTAGTTTGCCATTCTTTCCCATTCAGTAAATCTATAATCTAAAATGAACTGAACAAAGATATACAGTCTGTGATCAAAAGAAGCACATTTAAACCAGTATATTAGTGGAGCTCCTAAAGAGTTGTTTAATAGTTTAACTTGCTGCTTAAGAAAACGTTGCAGCTTAACTGACTGATGGCAAATTCCTACGCATCATACCACTACAATGTATCACCTTGATGATGGAAGACTTGAAGAAAAGATCTAATTATACAGCTGACAGTTTCACAGAGTCCTACAAAACACACCCTCTTCCTTTATTCAAGTACATCCCCCAAACATGCAACCACAGTTGCTATACTTCTATCTACAGCCTTTTGCAGAGATAGATGTGGAACACAGCACTTTGGAAAATTTGGTACACTAACAAAAAAGCTTGGCAATAGCCCTGCATGGAAACATCTCTACAGAGAAATTCAGTGAAGCAAAAAAAAAATGCCACAAGTTTTTTTTTTTTTTTTTTTTCCATGACTTACTTGCTGTTTACGCCACAGACAAGAATTTATACAGGACAGCAACAGTACTCTGACCATTTCCGACAATAAATGCACTCCTTTCAGAGTAGTGCATTGGTTAACAAGACTCAAATGTTGAAACTAAATTTTCAATACGGAAATAGTTGCATTCTCTCTTCATAATAAAGAATAAAAGAGTAATCACATGAGCTAGATCTGCCATTTTAAAGAAAGCATTTCACCAATCATCCTCCTTAAAATATATAAAAAAAATATTTAAAAAGGGAGCACAAAAAGTTCACCAGAGCACATATTTTCCTTTCTGCTTATTTAAGGTTAATACTATATACGAGGTATGCTCCTATTACGAGTTCAATGCTCATATTTTAAACACAAGCTAGGGCTACCCGTACCCCACTATAAATTAAATGTCCAACTTTATCTGAAAATGACTGAAACAGATGACTCTATGCAGTGTAAGTCTACATCACTAACAAGTACATAGGTTAAATTTACTTTCACTCAGCACCATCCATTCAGAATTAGCAAGCTCCCACAGGGATCCTGCAACAGCAGCTCCATGAAGTTACAGCAGACTAGCTAAAATAAATACTTGAATGAGATAAAAACCAATTACAATAAAGCTGAAATGAGCAATGCCCAAGATGCAACTAATGTGTACACTAGTGAATAACACACTAAGTAAGCTGACACTGGCAGATTTTTCTTAACAAGAAGTAAACAGCTCCCGTTAAGGGGAACTGAATACATGCTAACTACCATTTACCAAGCAGTTCATAGGTTTATAGATTTATACTAGGCTATCTGCCCTAAGGCATTTAATAAGCCTAGCCCAAAGTTTTGTGGCTTACGCCACCCCTTATATGAAAAAATACTGTGCCCATTAGTTTGTTGTGCCTCTGTCCAGCAGTGACACAGAGATGATTCCCGGGGTAAACCTACGATCTCCCATCCACAGGTCAAGATTTCTCTTGAACAGAGCCAGCGAGGTGCTCTGCCTCACATGGACCGGGATTTTATTCCACAGCATAGGGAGTCTCTGAGTGATAAATCTATCCCTCCAGCACATCCTATTTATATCCGTGCTAAGGTTTAAGTCGCTTGCTCTAGTGGTTTTGGTGGATTTGGATTTTTTGAGGTGGAGCATGTCCATTAATTCCGGGTTGGACATGGCTTTGTATGTCAGGCACATGTCACCTCTGAGCAGACGGTATGCGACTGAATAGAGCTGGAGCTCTATTCAATCTGGCAGCATATGACAGATTTTGGAGTCCCTTTATCCTTTTGGTGAGGAACTTTTGGGGTCTCTCCAATTGCTGCAGATGTCGGGTGAGATACATCCCTAATGGGGCATTGTACTCGATCATTGGTCTGATAAGTGAAGAGTACAGGGGAACAATGACCTCACTAGATCTGGATGTGAATCCCTTCATGATCAGGTGGGCAATGTAGAAGGTCTTTCTAACCACTTTAGCAACGTGAGTGTCAAAAGAAAGGCCACTGTCAACCTGGGTCCCCAGGTCCCTGATAACCTCTTCTGTGCTTAGTGGATTGCCACCTATATGGTAGCTTGGGGTTACCTTGTTTTTCCCGAAGGGTATGACTATACATTTTTTGGCGTTTAACTTCAGGCCATGGCTTTGGCACCAGCCATCTGTTTCCATGAGTCCCTTCTGAAGGATATCCGTGTCCGATGCACTTCCCACTATGGAGCCCAGTTTGTAGTCGTCTGCAAACTTTGTCAGCCAAAGTCCTCCCATGTTGGCCTGTACTTCTGAGAAGTAGATGCCGAACAATAGGGGGCCAAGGACAGAGCCCTGTGGGACACCACTTGTGACCGGCTTGGAGTCTAACATAGCGCCAGCAACTCTAACCCTGTGGGTTCTGCCCTTAAGCCAGTTTGCAACCCATCTTGTGACATATGGGTTTACATTTAAGCTGGTAAGTTTTTCTACAATACCTGAGTGGGGTATTGTGTCGAAAGCCTTTGCAAGGTCAAGATAGGCTGTATGGACTGCCTTTCCCTCATCAATGGCCTTGGTGACTGTTTCGAAGAAGTCGACCAAGTTCAAAAGGCATGATCTGCCCTTGAACCCAAACTGGGTCGGGTCCAATGTCTGCAAGTCCCCTATATCTTTGTTTATGAGCTCCATTATGATCCTCTCCATAGCTTTGCAGACTAGACTTGTTAAGCTTATGGGGCGGTAATTACTAGGGTCCGTAGAGGCACCGCCTTTGTGGAGTGCATCTTAACTTCTAAATTCTATTTAACACAATCTGTTCAGCTTAATATGATGCATTTTTAATATCTTTTGCCCAATGCAACAAATTAGTAGCAGTGCAAAAAAGTGCATTTTGTTTGAGTTCTTGCATCAAGGAACAAATTATCTGGAGCACTAGAGGCAATATTCAGGACAGAACTTTTAACTACCACAATTATTTTACATCAACTCCTGCAAGACTTGTGCAGGCTAGATGTTATAGCTATAGAATGAACCTATGGTTTTGCAGGTAGACTGAAAATGAGTTGCAACTCAATGCAGTAAGCCAAACAAGCTCTTATGAGTAGGGCATAAAAACACTACTGGGTTGCAGGTAACTTGGGTATGCATTGCACTGACAGAAAATCACTTTAAAAAACTTGAAACCTCTAGCCAAAGTAACTTCTAAATTCTATTTAACACAATCTGTTCAGCTTAACATGATGCATTTTTAATATCTTTTGCCCAATGCAACAAATTAGTAGCAGTGCAAAAAAGAGTTTTTAATATTTGCATAAAACTCCCAAGTTCTTAGATGAATTAATTATATTCTACTCCACAGAGGCAGCAAGAAAAGGCACATCTGTACAAGACTCACCATAAAAGTAGATGTATGAATAATAGGATCATTGCAGCAAAACTCGCATATTTGCATTAGAATAAACCACAGACAGATGACACTTTCACCAGATCTTTACAGCAGACATCCACCAGCATCTGACATTGCGATCTTGAGCTGTACCCATTAAACAGCAGCAACTTGTGTCCTTTCCCCTGGTCTGTTCTGCTGTCCAGAACAACGCAAACAGACTATACCAGAAAATGCCAACAGGCAAAAACAGTCAGTAAACAAAGGAATGCACTGTATGAAGGATACACATACACATGTACATTATAACTAAAAAACATCCCCAAGTGAAATGGAATAGGAAAAAGCCTTGCACTTAAGTCTGAACTATGATCATGCATCAAACTACATCAACTGACTTTTAGCACTATGAGAGGAGACATTTTTACAACAATCACAAACCAACTCAAAAACTTTTGCCAGACCCATTATGCACAACACTGGGGAGGCAGTTCTTGCAGTACACTTCCTATTATCTGTACCTGTAGCCATAGTGAGTTACTGACAACTGTACAATGCAGATTGCAAGATCATTGCAGGATGCATTTATCTGCAGTTGAGGATTACAAAACACTGCAGGTCATAGGTCCCATAAGGGAAGTTGGTCAACTGCATCCCATATAGGATTAGAGATTAAACGTGCTATGCCTAAAATGAATGCGCAATTTGTAGTGTTCTGAGAATCCAAGTGTGGATGGCCGCAACCTCACAGATGCTCTGGACTGATATACTGCTGAGGAAGGGTGCACTGATGCAGCTGCTGACCTGGTACGATTGGCCCTATTCACAAAGAATGTTCTTTTCAAAAAATAACTGGCAAACCACTTGGCTCTGTGGAGTCTGCTCATCCTTTACATATCCCCCGTATGCTTTTATCACATGCTCATGTTTGTTTACAAATCCCAAAGATGAACTGTAGGTAAAATAGTGTCAAGCAAACTGCTATTAGAGCTGTGCATCCTGTGATGATGAGCTGGTGCCATATCTAGAATAAGTACCCATGACTTTTGGCCACTGTCAATGCCCCTGAGATGTTGAACTGAATAAAGCAGAGAATCAATATTTGGTTACTAGATTACCCTGCCTTTCCTTTAAAGAGTAAAAACTCATCCATTTGCCTACTGGCCTTTGTAGTCTGCAAGTATGACACTGGATCTCCGTGTACAGCCACGAAAGGTAAAATTATTTCCTCTTATTTTCCTTCTTGGGATGTAAAATGCGAAGTTGGACAGACTGAATCATGGTAAAGTCTAAGAATAGCACAATAATCACACATTAGAGTCTAAGTTTTGAAATCCTTACGGAACGATAAGGAACTAGTCTTTCAAAACCAGAAAATTCAAGTCACACTGAAGAGTCAAAAAAGAGACCTGGAAGTCAACTTCTCGAAAAGAGAAGTTAGATCCCATGCCAGAGCCAAGCACAATGTTGCGGGTTTCTTAAAAGTTAAATGCCTTTTGGAAACTACAGCAAGACTGCTTTTATAGTTGAAGGAACTTCAAAATGCAAACAAGCAAAAAACTCAAAGTAGTACTTCAACAAATATATCAAACCACATGACACCAGGTAGTATAACATCTAGAGAAACCCCAACACACTCTACATTAATAGATGTAATTCTTACAATGAAAATCCAATCCATTTGGAAAGACAATTTGCTATTTGGCTTTTTACAATCTCCTTAAAACAGTAGAACCCTAACTAGGGAAAAAAACTTGACTTACTGGAATTAACTAGTGATTCTTCAGGCTGATCGCATGAGAGTGGATTGCTTTTTCCCTCTTAACACCATCAGAAGCTCTTTTGGAATCATATAGGTTGGGAGGAAATGTGTACTGAAGACCTATATTCTATGGAAATGTTAAGGCATTTTGCTGCCACTAAGATGATGAAGCAAACAGTAACTACACACTACGTGCTGGGCTATACACATGAAATACGCACACACAGCTTTATAGACAACCCTCACTTCTATTCTACATTCAGGAACGCACTTCTATCAAGACACCACTCATAAAAAATCAAAACTGATGTTCTTGTCTTTACAGAACCTGATTAGATATTCTGCTAGCTTAAAATACAAGCTGCTTGTAGGACTGACTATTACATTGTCAGCCAAAAGCAAGTTCTCTATCAATTTAATATAATACAGCAACAAACCTAATTTTACCACTATTGCTTAAAAAAAAATTGGCCAAAAACATTGTCTAGAAGGAATCCAGGGCCACAAAGAAAGACAACAAGTTTTTTTACACTTATACAATTCTTCATGAGCACACACACCAAAGTCCTCATACATGAAATTTTTGAAAGTGAGCCCTTCAAGTGAAATCTTGGGAATCCATGGTTACAGTCTACATTACAGACAGGGCAGAAAGAGATGTGGATTCTTGGATAGCATCTGGATTCACTACTTCAAGTCATTTGTCAATAATGAAAGAAAGGTAGACTGAACTCCGGTGGTTGGCCCTTGTGATTTGTCCAGTGCCTCAGATGTCACTGGATTTTCATCCAGTCACTTGCAACTTGCATAATGGAAGTAGAGTTGTGCAAGATCTTAATATAACCGCAGATGTCCTACATCTCACTGTTGCAGTTTTCTTTACACTTGGTATATCCTGACAAGGATAGCCTAACATCCAGCCAGGATACCAAAACCTTTACACCTTCCAGGCATCATACATCAGATGCATTTCCTACACGCAAAGCATAAAATACATATCTGATGTACAGATGCCTAATCCTCAGAAGCAAAGTGCCCCAGGAGATCCACATAAATAACATGCCCATCCAAGAACAAAATTAAAAGAAGGATGGAATAGGAAATCCCTTGGCCAGGATTAGTGTAACAAAGTACAGGGGGGGGGGGGTAGGAGGGAGGGACTGAATACTACAATACTGAAGTAGGACATCTACTGTTTTGATAAGATCTTATACAACTTACTACATCCTTCCTAATCACTGTTACAGTATTCTTTCCCCTTGGGATAGTACAAAATCTACTGGAAAGTATGGGAGGAGAAATGCAGAGTAAAGCCCTCTAGAAACCCATGAAGGACAGTCCCAGCAAATCCTGTACTTATCTGGAAATTAAATCCAACTTATGTTTGGCAAAAATGTGAAGAGAAGGCCAAGGAGCAGTTTTTAAGATGGATCTAGTATCCATATCCCCTAAAAAAAAAACACCAAAAGATGCAACTGTCCTGGTAGAATGAGTATAAACAGGAGAGAAAAATATGCTGACCTTGAAAAGAATGGCCAAAGGAAATATCCTTAGAAATCCAAGAGGAGATGGTTTGCTTGGACACTGCCAAACCCAATTTCCTGGCATGAAAAGAAACAACGTTGCTCAGATTTTGTTGCATTTTTTGTTTTACCTAAATCTCTGTTATCTGTGTAAATCTGAGGGGTGTAACACCCACTCACAGACGTCTGTGGAGAAAGAAAAAAGGAGGGAAGATGGACTGATTGAACGTCAAATCATTAAATCACCCTGAGCATAAGAGGAGGACTGGTATGAAGAGACACCCTTGTTCTTGTGAAAAGCCAAAAAAGGAGGAACTGCCATGAGAACTTGGAATTCAGAAACCCTTGTAGCAGAATTAAGAGCCACCAACAACATAGTCTTCCAAGTACAAGGCTGCAGGGCAGGAAAAAAAGAGCAGGCTCAGGGGAGGGTCATTTTTTTCAAAAACAAAATTAAAGGTCCCAAAAAAGGATGAATAGGCTTTATTGGAGGCCTGATATGAAGGATGTTGTGATGATGTGAGGTACTGCCAGGTATGCCAGGAGAAGCAGGGCAGTGGATGCACAACACATGCCAGCACAGTCATCTTGAATTTTGTAAAGAATTGTGTCATTTGTATATCAAACTGATTTATACGGATGCTTGTTTTGAAAAATGTATGAACAGTGAACCCTGCTGGGCAGAAAAAGAAATACACATGTGTTACTCAACTGTTTAAATGTATATGTTTTAACAGAGGATACTGGAAGAGAATATGTTAATTTCAAGCTACCTAACGCTGAAAATAGTTTGAAATTAAATTACCTGCCTTAGGCAATAAAATTTGTATCTTACAGTTCTCGATGCAGCCAGAGACAAAGTCTGTACTAGGAAGCTTTCTGCATTGTCTTTGAGGTGAACTAATTGCTGCTCGGGAAGGGTGAAGGTTTGAAATTGCTTTATGATTTCCAAGAGCTTCAGCAGATCTTAGCAAGGCTCTCTTGTATGTATATTATTGACATGTGTGCTAAATCCCGACAGCTTCTAGCCAAGGGGGGTATCGTGGGAACCAGAAGTCAGATGACCAGATATATGTGATGTCATTCTGTAATCTAGGACAAAAATGTTGCTTAATCCTAGATGAGACTGAAGTTTCATGACAGTCTTTTTGTAACCCAACAAGGAAGAATCCCTTATCTACGTCACCTTGCCTTGTTCTAGGAAGTAAGCAGGGAATAATAAATCTTTAAATCAGTCAGGAAAATACAGTGATATTGGTAAAGTTTTGTTTTTTGTAACTGTGTGAACATGTACACCTGTGTTATTTAATACTTCCTGTGAACGAAACCCTGGTGTTAACTGTAAATATATATTTTGTATGTTCATGTTCTTTTATTTACTATTAAATATATTTAAACTTTTCACTGTGGCTGGTCTTTTAGAGAATATTTTAATCTCTGGCCACTCCTGAAAGCCTTCCACATTGGCCAAACACTACCATTTGTATTAATATTAATTTCACTCAGTATAGTTAGGTACCCCTGCAAAAGCCTTACAGTAGCTGGCTTTGGAGTGTCTTGTGGCAGTGTAACTACCTTATAGTCTGGGCAGAAGGGGGCATAGCTAGTAAATCTGTGCCAGCCTTTCCAGTGTGTGTGTGTGTGTGTGTGTGTGTGTGTGTGTGTGTGTGTGTGTGTGTGTGTGTGTGTGTGTGTGTGCGCAAGTTGCTTGGAACAGGGGCATGAAGCATTTGTTTCTGAGAGAGAGTGGTGAAGAACTTGGCTGGGCACTCAGCTAAGGTCTCAATTCTACAGCTTTGCTAGTGGGGAGTCTTACTGGGGACGTGGAGGGAGACGGCCAGAGAAACCCAGATGCATTTGAAAATACTGGGTGTAGCAATTTTTGCTCCAAGTGGACTTCCTTCTCCAGTGCCAGTGGTGAGGATTCAGGCTCCTTGATTACTGGCCCAGAGTGGAGACATTACAGATGTTTGGAAATTGACTTCAAAACTAGAAGCCAAAGGTAAACTCAGAGGCACAGGGAAAAAAAGGGCAAATGACGAACTAACAGAATAGTGTGCCAAACCAGTACTGAGCAATTCACACAAAGGGCTGTAGGGACCCCCACAGAAAAAGGGTCAAAGACCATACTTGAGATACCAAATAGATCTCTTTTTTCAGACACATACATTACTAGTACTGGGTTTTATGGCCTCCTGCAAAACCTGAAGCATGTCCTTAGAAACCTGGTGCCTGAAAGGAATCAAAACCACATTACTAAAAGTCAATCCACGGTACCACAAGACCAGGAATAAGTTGGAGTTCTTGTAAAATCTATTTTAATATAGGCACAAACACATGAACGCACACATTAAAAAAACAGCATTTTTGTTTAAATCATTTCATCAGATGCGGGTCAGAGAACAAAATAATGTCTTTTATAATCCCTCAGGAAAGTCCAACTTGGTAGAAGCCCATCTTCAGTGGAAGCCTGTACAGAATGGTAACACTTGACAAACTTTATTGTAGAAAAAGATTAAGCGCTTTCACCCTGTAGCTCCCAGGGTTTCATCATCATTACTAAAAGTGTCAACTGAAGTGTAGACAAATGAAGATGAAAGAGACCCCTTTGTTTTGTGAGAAAATCTACCCAGAGAGAGACCATGGGATGACTTTCCCTGGCCAAGTGAAAGAGAGGGAAGAATCGGTGCTAACTGGGCCAAAAGGATGTCACCAGCATGATTTTAAGCCTGCCCCATGTGATCTTGTGCAAGACCATGCAAAGTAGAAAACTATGACAGGCATATAGAAATATCTCATTCCAAGAAAATGACATGGTGTCCAATTTCCAAGCCATTGAACTTGGAACACTGGAACAGAACTGGGGAATCTGTCTGTTCAGAACAGAGATTAAGAGATGTACTGGAGAAGTACCACATCAATGTATAATGTCCAGAATCACCTCCCTCTGAATCATACATTCAATAAGGCTATATCCTGGACCTGCTCAAAGAGCATGCCATTAAATTGTGCTCTGAAAGGATATAAACCACTCGAAGGGTGATGATCAGATGACAATCAGACTGCAAAATCCCAAGCCTGAAAAGCCAGACTGCAAAGAAGGTAACTTCTAACCTCTCCAAAAGACTACCCAAGTAAAACCTGGCTCTGCTCCTGCACTACTCTGGGCTGAACTAGCCCCTCCCGCCTTCCAACACCAGCATACTTTGACTATGTTTAGACAGAAATAATTAGTAAAATTTCTTAGACAAATATTTTTGCCTAGGCTATATTATCTAGCCATCTTTGTTCTAAACCATGCAGTGTGTTTATCATCATCTCTATGAACTGCAGTTTGTGAATGATTTATTGAAAATGGCTCTTTTTCACCTCATTATAGTTACCAAATATTTGCAAGATGTATAGGTTCACATTGTATGAACTGGAGCTGAATTGTTACTTAGCTTTTACCTGGTGTCATTCTTTTGCATTAGACTTTAAAAATGTAACTAACCACATTATGTCAATGTGGAGCTTTTCTCCCTGGGCCTCCTCTGAAAATGGGGTATTATCCCAGTTGGATCTTGCTGGTACACAAATACCAAATAAAAATAAAAGTAAGATTTTACACCCCCCCCCCCATTTGCAGATATACCGCAGGACTATGGTAATGTCTGTAAAAACCTTCAGAGGACTTAGAACCCAAAGAGAGTGAAAGGCCTAAGAGTTAGGAATAAAGCTAGGAAGATTTGATCCATTATCTGTTGATGGGACCAAATACCCTGGACTTTCAGATTGCTTGAGGAAGCTCCCCACCCTCGACTGGGAGCATCTGTGTACAGCTCTTGAGCAAGAAATCTGTGGAATCCAGCAACGAAGTTAGAGTTTAAAACAAGGTAACAGCGGAACGTTTAAAATTTTCTCATGTGAAGTTCAACAAAAGGAACCATGGCAGTGGTCGGTGCCATCAATCCCAGGCTTGGAGGAATTCTGTAGGAAGAACTGGAAGACTAAAGAGGAGAGTGGAAAATGGCAATTGAAAAGAGGATCTTGGAAGGCAGAAGGTAAGCCAACAATGAGATAAGCGTGAATCTAGCAATCCAAACAAACTTTAGTCCTAAGATGGTGTCAATGCAGCCTATTTGAGATGGAGGATCAATCCCATGCTATATGGTACAAGTACAATGAAGTGTTGATTTTGAGGCAGAAGCTGCTGAGAGTGGGTTTGAATCAGGCTGTCATCAAAATAAGGGAATGTTTGAATTCCTGAAGTCTGCAAAAGGCTACCACAGCTGCAAGCATTTGGTAAATACCCTTGGAGCTGCAGAAAGACCAAAAGACAAAAGCAGAGAACGGATGAGAGGAAGAAACAAAGGTAAAAAAACTTCCTGAATAGAGGGTGAATAGGAATATGGAGGAAAGCATCCTTCAAATCTAGGGAGGCAAGTAAGGCTCGAGGAAGCAAAGAGGGAAGAGGTCTGAAAAATCACCTTTCTCAATGTTCCTTCCTTCAGAATGTGTTGAGATAGGATAGGTCTAGACTGGGACTCTGATACCTTCCTGGGAATAAGAAACTGTAAAATAAAACCCTGCTCCCCGCTGAGACAAGAGAACAGGTTGATGGTTCCCTGTTTCACCAGAGGTCACAATCATAGTGAGCTGAAATTGCTGCAGCATGAATCTTAATGGAAGAGAAGGACAAACCTTTGTCCAATAACTCAGTAAGATATTGAAGAGCCACACTCAAATTAGGCTCAGAAATCTCCAAATTCTTTGCTGTACTCCAAAATAAAAATCTCTTCCATTTTTCTGCACTTTCCTTGTACTAGGTCTTCTAGCTTCCATAATCACATTTAAAACTTGTTGAGGAAGTTGAGACCTGCTGTGTTTCAACACAGAATATGCCAGGCTGTTAGATGAAGAGAGTGAAGCTTGACATTGAGCAGATGACCGTCCTTCTGAGATAACAGATGGGGAATCAGAGGTAAAGGCCATGGAGGCTTCCTTACCAGACTCCGTAGTAGTGGGTACCAGTGTTGCCGAGGCCAATCTGGAGCTATCAAAATCATCCTTGGCCTGTCTTGTCTGACCTTTAATAGTACCTTTGGAAGAAGAGGCAGAGGAGGAAAGGCATACACATGAAGGTTTTCAACTGAAAGACAGAGCATCCACTTTCCAAGCTGTGTGATGAAACCCCTTTGTGCAATACTGTGGCAGCTGGTGGTTTAGTGGAGAAGCGAACAGATCTATGTCTGGAGTTCCCCATGACACTGTCAATTTTTGAAATACATGAAGATCCAGTTTCCACTCGTGGGGATCCATGATTTGTCTGCTTAACACATCTGCTAAGGAGTTCTGTGCTCCCGGCAGAAACCTTGCCTGAAGAGTTAGTTGCAAGCTTAGCGCAGTCTCCCAGAAAATCATTGCTTGCCTGCATAGAGGATAAGAATGTGTTCCCCCTTGCATGTTGATGTACCACATGACAGTTGTGTTGTCTGTTAGAATCAACACCTGCCTTGGAAGAAGTAACTCCTTGAAAGCCATTAATGCAAACTGGACTGCTAACATCTCCTTCATGTTGATATGTAGATGCTGTAGTCTGGCAGGCCACTTGTCTTGTATCCACTTTCCATTTAGATGAGCTCCCCAAGCAATGTCCGAGGCATCTGTCGTTAAAATCTGACTAGCGTCTGGCCGGGTCACAGAGAATCCCTTGTTTAGGTGACATTCCTGAGCCCACCACAAAAATTCTTTTTGAAGGCAAGGTATTATTTGAATGACAGTGTCCAAATCCTGGCAGTGCTGTGTCCATACATTTTGAGATACCATTGTAGCTTCCTCATATGCAGTTTGGCATTGGGAAGCACCAGAATACTAGATGCCATGAACCCTAATGCTTGAAGGACTGTCCTTGCAGTCAGCACGGACTGATAAGATAGTTGATGGAAGTAAAGTGATAGACTCTTTTGTTTGTCCGGGGTTAAAAAGGCCATCTGGGCTGCTGTATTCAGTCTCACACCCAGAAAGCACATGTCTTGAGAGGGTACTAGACTGGACTTTATTTCGTTCACAGAATACCTAGGCATCTGCACTGCTATAACATATTCCAGATGCTGTAGAAGGTCTTCCTTTTCTTGAGCCAGAATCAGGCAGTCGTCCAAGTAAGGATAGATTTGAATTCCTTGAAGCCTGAAGTAAGCTATCACTGGAGCCAGAACCTTTGTGAATACTCTGGGCGCAGTAGATAAGCCAAAGGGCAATGCAGAGAACTGATAATGAGAATTTCCAGCTCGAAACCGCAGATACTTCCTGCAACTTAGCCTTATAGGCACATGAAGGTAAGCTTCCTTGAGATCTAAAGTTACCATCCAGTGATCTTTGCCCAGCAGAGGTAAAAGCTGTTGTAACGTCAACATCTTGAACTTGGGAATGTCCAGAAAAGTGTTGAGGAGAGATAAATCCAAAATTGGTCTCCACGTGTTCCCCTTCTTTGGTACTAGGAACAGGCGAGAATAAAATCCTAGGCCCCTTTCTGATACAGGGACTGGCTGAATGGCCCCATCTGGAGTAACTGAGAAACTTGCTTGTGAGCCTCTTTTCTTTGTGGAGGAGGAGCGTCTGGCATGCCTTTGAAAGGGGCATTGTATGGAAATAAAATCTGTAACCGTGGTGAATGATATCCAACACCCATTTGTCTTGAGTAATTAAATCCCAATTTTCTTTGAAAAGAGACAGTCTTCCTCCCAAAGGAGCTGCCAGGCGAGAATCTACTGGCAGCTGAAAAACAGGTCATTGGGTCTGTTTCTGAAAGGACTGACCCCTGCCCTCACCAGAAGTCTGAGCAGGTGAGCTCCCTGGTCTGAGCCTAAAAGAACCTTGAGCCCTGCCCCTACCACGTCTAGACCTACCCCTAGACTGGGAATCATAAGCAGGATATGTCCACCCCTTAGTAGGCCAATTTCTACTAAACTTGGTGGCTGCACCTGCAAAAATCTTTAACAGTTTGCATAGACTTAGCTTTGTCCTCCATTTTCTTTAAAACTGCTTCCACAGGCGATCAAACAACACATCAGACTGTAAAGGAGCATCCAAAATCCTTGTCTTAACATGCTCAGCTAAATTCTGATCCCTCAACCAGGCATGCCTGCGAAGAACAGAACTAGTAGCAGCCACCCTCGAGGAGGCCTGTACAGCATCAAAACCACATTGCAAAGAATGCTTACCCACTTGTTCAGACACATGAACCAAATCCAGCAACTCTTTACACTCAATACCTTCCGCCAAAGCATCCACCTTAGATTTTAATTGTGAAATGAGATAATTCTGATATTTTAGCATGTGAAACTGACAATTCAACGCTCTCATGGCTAGAGTGGAAGAAGTATACACTTTCTTTCCCCACCTATCCAAAGCCCTTGCCTCTTTATCAGTGGGAACAGGATTTTTAACCACAGAAGCCTTAACACCTTTAGGCCCTTGAGAAATAGTTTCTGGGTCCACCCTAGGACTCTTAAACAAATACTTATGAGCTTGAACCCTATAATACCTATCAGGCTTAACAGGAGCAGGAGGCAAAGAGTCACGTTTCACGGAAGCCTCTGCAAAAACATCTTCCACCACATTCAACACAGGAGGAATAGCTAAGGGCCTATGCTGGGGTAAAAACAAGAATTCCCTAAGCCTTTTCCTGGAATCAGAGTAATCCTGGCCTTCCCATTTAAAGTGCTCCCTCATGGAATGCAGAGTCTCTGAAAATGAGAAATCCTCAGGAGGAGAAGCTGTAGGAGTGGAATCATCGACATCAGAATCAGAATAAGTAGGATACTCCTGCAAGTCTTCCATGAAGACTCTGAAGCCTCTGAACACTGTTCAAAACTATCAAACTCGGTTCCACCCTAGGCCTCTTATCAGGAGGGGCATAGAACCTCTAATCATAGTAATCAAATCTTCTGCCATTTTAAGCATATGTTTCTTAGGTACAGAACCCGAAATGCTAGGAGAAGCCCCCACTGAAGCTGAACTTGGCCTACCTCTCAAAGAAGTTTTGGCAACAGAAGGAGAGGCTCTAACTACCTTGGGAAGAGAGGGAAGAACAGTTACCTGAGAAGCCCCCTCAGCCTGGCCTACCTCCTGAGAAGGGACATCCTGTAACAGTAAAGTTTCTGCCTGAGACTCCATGGAAACTCCTGGCAAAACCTCTGGCTCCACTGAGCCTTCTAAAGAACCGGCGTCCGGGACTGCGGTTCATCAACCCTAAACTTCGCTGTTTTGTCCTTGCGCTTCTTGGAAGCGGGCGTCGGAGCATCCGGCGGCATTTTATAATTAGCGCTTCCCAAACACCAACCTGGCACAGTCTAACCTCCTCTTAATAGTGCGTTTGTTAAACCTAGCACAAGGCGGCAACCAACAGCGTCGTGCTCAGGCCCTAAACAAGGTATACACAAGGTATGGTAATCCCTATGAGGTATCTGTTTCCCACAAGAAATACAGTTATTCACTTTTCTGACATCCGGTTAAATACTGAGGCAAGAAAAACCAAAATGTTCCCCAGCGGTGCCAGCCAACTCTGTTTGGTCTGAAACTCCGGTTTGAAATATTTCAGAACGCCAACCTGCACTCGCCAAACCGCTTCTGCCTCGGACCATCCGGCAAAAAAGACTGAGCATATGGCGTCGGTCATGCGCGTTAGTACCCTGACGTACTGACGTCAGTCTAATGCGCCCTGACCGACGTCAGCCTTATACTCTGGTATTCGGGCCGACTGGACGGCGGACTATACCCAATAGTAAGGACTGCAGCAATGGGGAACGAAGAACATCCACATTACTAAAAGTCAATCCACGGTACCACAAGACCAGGAATAAGTTGGAGTTCTTGTAAAATCTATTTTAATATAGGCACAAACACATGAACGCACACATTAAAAAAACAGCATTTTTGTTTAAATCATTTCATCAGATGCGGGTCAGAGAACAAAATAATGTCTTTTATAATCCCTCAGGAAAGTCCAACTTGGTAGAAGCCCATCTTCAGTGGAAGCCTGTACAGAATGGTAACACTTGACAAACTTTATTGTAGAAAAAGATTAAGCGCTTTCACCCTGTAGCTCCCAGGGTTTCATCATCATTACTAAAAGTGTCAACTGAAGTGTAGACAAATGAAGATGAAAGAGACCCCTTTGTTTTGTGAGAAAATCTACCCAGAGAGAGACCATGGGATGACTTTCCCTGGCCAAGTGAAAGAGAGGGAAGAATCGGTGCTAACTGGGCCAAAAGGATGTCACCAGCATGATTTTAAGCCTGCCCCATGTGATCTTGTGCAAGACCATGCAAAGTAGAAAACTATGACAGGCATATAGAAATATCTCATTCCAAGAAAATGACATGGTGTCCAATTTCCAAGCCATTGAACTTGGAACACTGGAACAGAACTGGGGAATCTGTCTGTTCAGAACAGAGATTAAGAGATGTACTTGAGAAGTACCACATCAATGTATAATGTCCAGAATCACCTCCCTCTGAATCATACATTCAATAAGGCTATATCCTGGACCTGCTCAAAGAGCATGCCATTAAATTGTGCTCTGAAAGGATATAAACCACTCGAAGGGTGATGATCAGATGACAGACTGCAAAATCCCAAGCCTGAAAAGCCAGACTGCAAAGAAGGTAACTTCTAACCTCTCCAAAAGACTACCCAAGTAAAACCTGGCTCTGCTCCTGCACTACTCTGGGCTGAACTAGCCCCTCCCGCCTTCCAACACCAGCATACTTTGACTATGTTTAGACAGAAATAATTAGTAAAATTTCTTAGACAAATATTTTTGCCTAGGCTATATTATCTAGCCATCTTTGTTCTAAACCATGCAGTGTGTTTATCATCATCTCTATGAACTGCAATTTGTGAATGATTTATTGAAAATGGCTCTTTTTCACCTCATTATAGTTACCAAATATTTGCAAGATGTATAGGTTCACATTGTATGAACTGGAGCTGAATTGTTACTTAGCTTTTACCTGGTGTCATTCTTTTGCATTAGACTTTAAAAATGTAACTAACCACATTATGTCAATGTGGAGCTTTTCTCCCTGGGCCTCCTCTGAAAATGGGGTATTATCCCAGTTGGATCTTGCTGGTACACAAATACCAAATAAAAATAAAAGTAAGATTTTACACCCCCCCCCCCCATTTGCAGATATACCGCAGGACTATGGTAATGTCTGTAAAAACCTTCAGAGGACTTAGAACCCAAAGAGAGTGAAAGGCCTAAGAGTTAGGAATAAAGCTAGGAAGATTTGATCCATTATCTGTTGATGGGACCAAATACCCTGGACTTTCAGATTGCTTGAGGAAGCTCCCCACCCTCGACTGGGAGCATCTGTGTACAGCTCTTGAGCAAGAAATCTGTGGAATCCAGCAACGAAGTTAGAGTTTAAAACAAGGTAACAGTGGAACGTTTAAAATTTTCTCATGTGAAGTTCAACAAAAGGAACCATGGCAGTGGTCGGTGCCATCAATCCCAGGCTTGGAGGAATTCCCCTGTAGGAAGAACTGGAAGACTAAAGAGGAGAGTGGAAAATGGCAATTGAAAAGAGGATCTTGGAAGGCAGAAGGTAAGCCAACAATGAGATAGCGTGAATCTAGCAATCCAAACAAACTTTAGTCCTAAGATGGTGTCAATGCAGCCTATTTGAGATGGAGGATCAATCCCATGCTATATGGTACAAGTACAATGAAGTGTTGATTTTGAGGCAGAAGCTGCTGAGAGTGGGTTTGAATCAGGCTGTCATCAAAATAAGGGAATGTTTGAATTCCCTGAAGTCTGCAAAAGGCTACCACAGCGGCAAGCATTTGGTAAATACCCTTGGAGCTGCAGAAAGACCAAAAGACAAAAGCAGAGAACGGATGAGAGGAAGAAACAAAGGTAAAAAAACTTCCTGAATAGAGGGTGAATAGGAATATGGAGGAAAGCATCCTTCAAATCTAGGGAGGCAAGTAAGGCTCGAGGAAGCAAAAGAGGGAAGAGGGTCTGAAAAATCACCTTTCTCAATGTTCCTTCCTTCAGAATGTGTTGAGATAGGATAGGTCTAGACTGGGACTCTGATACCTTCCTGGGAATAAGAAACTGTAAAATAAAACCCTGCTCCCCGCTGAGACAAGAGAACAGGTTGGATGGTTCCCTGTTTCACCAGATCCTTCAGGACCAAAGGAAAATGAGGAAGCTGGCAAGTAGGAGGCTGAAGAAGCGATTTCAAGCCATGAAATAACTGCACTGAATAATGAAGAGAACCAAGGCATCTGTGGTTATGTGATCCCAAAGAGAGAGAGACAAGGTTAGTGTGATAGACACAGAAATCTGGCTGATTGGGAAGGAACAGGTTGTCACAAACACATCCAGAAAGGAAGGGCTTTTGGCCTCTGGATCTATCTGGGAAAATCCAATTAGAAACCCCTTTACTCCTAGCACATAGCGTAGGAGTAAATGGTTCCTATGGACAAAAGAGGATTTCAATGGATAGTTTATCTGGAACTTCGGTACAGGAGAAAAAAAATTTTAAGGTCCTGCATAACCTTGACCTTTCCCTATATACTTTTAAATCTTTCTGCAACAGCAGTGCCAAAAAGATTCTGGTTATCTAAGGGGGAACCAGAAAGTTTGGCCTTAATGTGCTCAGGTCAAGCCTACAGGCACAACCAGGAATATTTCCTCATGACATAACCTGACACAGCAGCCCTATAGGGGGCATCAGCCACATCATAGCTGCATTTAATAAAACAGAGACAAAACTCAGGAGAGAAAGAGCAGAAGTCTTATTGTCAGAATCAAGCATGTCAGTCAAAGCCACCCCCATTTAGAGAGAAGGTTCAAGATGCATCTAGTGTTGTAGATCTGATAACTAAATGTCCCTAAAGGCCAATAGCACAGCCGCCCTTGTCAGAAGGTAGAAGTCTGGAACAGGAAAGCAGTTTGTATGGCTTATCTTTGGACAAGTTAACTACAGCAGGATCAGATGAAGGACTTTAATACAAGTATTAATGATTCTCAGGCACTTTAGAAAATCTGTCTGGCTTCTTAGGGGTCATCAGAGGTTGAAAGTCAGGAGCCTAAGCTGCTGTAAATATGTCCAAGAATGCAGCTAAGACGGGAGGTACTGCAGAAGATCTGGGCGAGTCCCTTTGCAAGAGTTCATAGTATCTGCATTGAACTTCTGAGACTTGAGAATCTCATTTAAGTGTTTCATCATACGGACCACTGTATCCCCAAATGATAATTCATCAAAAGGACAGTCAGCAGACAAAGAATCTTTATCAGACCCCAAAGCCAGGGTGTGTATTAATGTGGAATATACTAAGAATTTGTAGAGTCATAGATTGTTACTAGGCTAATGACCCAAGGGGAGCCTTTTTAAGCCCAGTCAAGTTTTTTTGAAAGTATGATGCCCAGTATTCAAATGAGCCACTATGGGTCAGTCATTTATAAGCTACCTTCTGTCCATAAGAGACATGGATGGAGGCCCAATGTAAATTTCCTATCCCCCATCCACTGATCTAGGCTGCTCTTAAATTGTGTAATAGATGAACTCAGCTTCACATGGATGGGAAGCCTTTTCCATAGGAAGGGCAGTCTCGGAGACATCTCTCTCTTTCTCTCCAGCATGTTCTGTTTAAGACCGACTAAGCCCTTGTATTTCTGGTAGTGTTTGACTTATAAGCAGGAGATTCATTAAGTGTGGGATTTGCAGATGCCTTGTAGGATGGGCATAAATAGACACCCCTCAGCAACCTATGAGAGACTGAGTAGGAAAGGCCTTTAAGGCAGTCTTGCCTTGCATTTCTTTTTGGAAGGAACCTCTGAGGTTACTCTAGTTGCTACGTATGCCTGGTTGGGTATATACTGAAAGAACCACTGTACTCTATGATTCGGTCTGATAAGAGCAGAGTACAGTGGGATAATGACCTCTTTGCTTGTAGATGCCATGCCCTTACTTATAAATCGTGCTACATAGAAGGATTTCCTCAACTGTGGCCACATGGGTGTTGAAGACAAGTCTACTGTCTACGTGCTCATCCAGATTCCCAACCACTGGGTGGACTCGGTGCATTATCAACATGATAATTAGTCAAGCTGGTTGACTTCTCAAAGGATACAATTATGCACTTCTGAGCACTGAGTTTAAGACCATGTCTCTGGCACATCTGTTAGTCAGACATAGGCTGTCTTGAAGAATATTAGTGTCTGCAGGAAAACTGATAACCCTTGGCTTGCAATCACCAGAATCTGATTCTTCATCAAAGAATCAAAATCCCTAGGTCTCAAAGGCAGGGTGGATGACCAGGAAGCACCAAGCAGCCAGGACAGATAATCCCTGTGGGGGTGTCAGAGCCATAAGGTACAAAACAGCCCCCGAGTAAAGTTTCACAACTCTTTGTGAGGATCCTTTGCTACAGTAGCCACATGTTTGACTCTCTTTTTTAAAGGAACATCTCCCTTGACAAACCTAGGATGTTCAAACCCCTGCCTACATTCAGTGAAGGTATCAGGCACCGCTTTCCTAACTAATATTTGGGGAATCCCCCCAGGCCCTTCAAATATAATCAGCCATGGTTGCCCCCTCCAAATCTGCTCCAGATATGCAGCCTCAGCAGACATGCGAGTAGGAACTCCATGCTGGTCTCCAACTGGTTCACAGCAAATGGAACTGGTGTCGGCACCGGACGGTTCTTGGGTTATTCAGCCAACATGAGAGAGACATCTGGTTCAAGGTGAACAGCAACAGGTTCAGTACATGCTTAAGTGGCAGCTGACCTTTGGGGCAGGCAGATTCGGCCATGGTACCCTAGGTCAATAAATTCAGACATTGGTTTTCCAAGCAAATACAAAGGTAAGATTAATGGTTGAAAGAGTCTTTGGGACAAATGACTGACCAATATCATACAGAGTACACTCATGCATAGCACCAAAACCTGGATGACATAATAATCAAGTACAGGGAGAACCCCAATGGGGAACTTACCTGTATAAAGATCAATAGGTGAATCAGCATGATGAATGAACACGCCAAATTGAGAGATACCACTTGGACTGGCAGCAAAGAAGTTCCTGAGGATTAGGCATCCGTAAGTCACATATGTACCTTAAACTTTGCATGTAGGACATACGTCTGATGCACAACGCCTGGTGTAAAACCTTTGGTATACTGGCCAGTCTATCCTTGGTAGAATATCCCAAGGGTAAATAAGTTATGCAGTCACCATAACGTTCCATGTTTGTTGTCCATAAACTCGCCTTCATTTCTGCTGGTTGGGTTGAGAACTGAGGATCAGTTCTGACTCGGCCTATTAGTAAAGCTCAAGAGCTTCCACCGGCTCGAGACTATACCCTAATCCCATGATGCCTAGGGAAGATTACCCAGACCTTGTTTGCAGATTACTAACATACTAGAAGCCGAAATAACAAAAGCAATGGTAATAACTCCTAGCCTATATCTCGTGAGGCAAGAAGGAAACTAGAGCACCATTTTTTTTAACCAATAAAGAATTCCTCTCGATCCTCCAGGAGTGAAGGTTGGGGGAAGGAGGGTAAGATGCAAGAATGAAGGCGAGATTATGGACAACAAACATGGAACATTATGGTGAATCTATAACTTCTTAATATTATGTTGTCCCACCTCACCTTCATTCTTGCTGGTTGGGACAGTGTCCCCAGCACCTTCTTTCTTGGGTGGCTCAAGGAAATGAGCTCTTCAGAACAGTGGAACCAAATGAAGCCCTGTTCTTGGAGGCCACATGTTTGTAATGAGAGATAAAGGTATGAGGACTGTCCAATGTAGCTGCAGCACAGATGGAGTCCAAAGGCAATCTGGCCTGAAAAGTGGCCAAAGTAGACATAGTTCTTGAGTGGGCCCTAATCCTTCCTGGCAAATGTTTATGCTGAGAATTATATGTGTAGGTTGTGTCAGTAAGCCATTTTGACAAAGTAACTTTAAACATCGGTGCACCTTTCTTGTTATCTGAAAAAGACAAATAACTGGTCGGATTTCCTGAATTCTTTCATTCTATGCAAATAGAAACGTAACTGCCTGTGGACGTCCAATTGGTGTAGCGTATAATCTGCCATAATTCAGAAAGAAAACAGGCAGGTCAATGGACTGGTTCAAACTGGTCTCAGAACATACCTTTGGAAGGAATGAAAGATTTGTTCTAACAGACTATCTTTATGAAAAACCAAATATGGAGGGTGAATGGACAGAGCTTGATGTTCTGAAACCCTCCTAGCTGAAGTAATGGCCATCAAAATGGCTATTTTCCAGGTTAGAAATTTCAGTTGGCAAGAGGAAGCCAGTTCATATGGTTGGGGAATCAGAGTACTCAGCACCAAATTGAGATCCCAGGGAGGTGGTGGTTCCCTTACTGGTGGTCTCAATAATAAAGAATCTCTCAAAGTTTTTCACAATCTGTGAGACATTATTTTTGATCCCATGTCTCCTATGCGGTAGATAGAAATGGCAGCTAATTATACTCACATGGTAGCTGCTGCTGTGCCTTGATTATAGATTTCTGCTAAGTCTAAGATTGTACTCGAGGGCTGTGAAGGGGTCAGTTCGATTCTTGGAAGTCCAACAAGAAAATCTTTTCCATTTACTAGCATAAAGCTTTCTAGTCGTTGTCTTAGGAGATGAAACTAGAATGAGTCATGGCTCGGGAAATGTCTGGAAGCCTGGCTAAGACTGGAAGTGGAGCAGCCAAGCTGTCAGTTTGAGGGTTTGGATAGAGGGATGGAGCATTCCTGACTGAGGAGTCAGATCATCTGCTACTGGGTCCAGAATCCATGGCTTTTCTTGGAGATGGGACCATAGGAAAGGAAACCAGATTTGATGAGGCCAGAAGACATCAATGAGAATTAACCAGTAACTCATCAACTGGGTTTTCTGCAGAACCTTGGGGATCAGTGGAAATGGGGGGAAAAGCATAAAGTCATCCCAGGGGCCAATCGTTAACAAGTGCATTCCATGGTGACTCTCCCAGAGGGGGGATTAAGGCAAGGTAGTCGCTGCATTTGGCATTCATGGGCATGGCGAAAAGGTTGCAGCAAAGCTGACCCAACTTCGAAAGACTTGGTTCACAATTTCCTGTTTCAGGGACCACTCGTGAGGCATAGGAATAGTTCTGCTTAATTTGTCCGCTATCACATTGGATTTCTCCAGGATAGGCATTGCAGTCAGAAAACGATGAGAAGAAATTGCCCATTGCCATACTCTGAGCCTCCTGACACAAGGGGTAGGATCTGGTTCTGCCTTGTTTGTTGATATACCACACTACAGACATATTGTCCCATCTGTAATGCAATTTGTACCTGATGGAAGACAGCTCTAGAGTGCTTGCAATGCCAGAAGCACCGTTCTCATCTATAGGACATTGATGTGCAAGTGGTACTAGTGTTCCTGCCAAGTTCCCTGGATGGTCTTTCCCAGATAATGCCCCCCCATCTAAGAAGCGTCTGTGGTCACTGTAGCTACAGGTTGAGAGAGTGTGAATTGTCTGCCTAGGGTTACCTGCATGGCTAGAAGCCACCAGTGTAGGTCCTTCTTGCATGAGTCTGTGATGAAGATCTTGTGTGACATGGGTAACTCCTGTATGGACCATTGAGCAAAGAGTAGCCACTGCAGGACTCTCATATGAAGTCATGCTAGAGGTCCTAATGTGACTGCAACTGCCATCATACCTAGGACTTTTAGAACTAATTTTGCCTGTACCTTCCTTTTCAAGAGCAAGATGGACACTCGATGGCACAGTGTCTTTATTCTGTCGGGAGACAACTTTGCTACCATGGCTACTGTGTTTAAGTCTGCCTCTATGAATGCAATATACTGTGATGGCAACAAGGCAGATTTTTCAAAATTTATGATTATGCCCAGTTCAGAGCATAGATGAATGGTGGTGTCTCTGGCCTTGGTTAGCAGATGCTTGGTGGTGGTGGTCAGGAGCCAGTTGCCTAAGTGTGGAAACACCCAGAATCCTAGACGCCTCTGGTGAACCATGACTACTGCCATGCATTTGGTAATTATGGAGGCTGTAGTGAGACCAAAGGGCAGAGCTCTGAACTGGCAATGACTGGCTCTCAGCCGGAAGCGTAGATATCTCCTGGATCGCCTGTCCATTTTTATGTAGTAGTACACATCCTGAAGATCAATTGAGCACATCCAACTGTCTGTCCCAGAAAAGGGAGTAGAGATTGCAGTGTCACTCTCCGGAACTTTGCTTTCTTCACGGACTTATTCAGTCTGCTGAGATCCAAGACGCATCTCCAGTCCCCCCCCCCCCCCGTCTTCTTTGGAACTAAAAAGAATCTTGAGTAAGTTACAGATCCAATTTGGTCTGTGGGGACTTCTTGGATGACTCTTTCTTTGCAACCTTTGTATCTCTAGGGTTGTCTGATCCCTTTGATAGGGTGGAATGTCTGGGACTGATCTTGATTGCAGCGGTGGGTTGGAAGGGTATAATGTATCCACTGGATATTATAGACAGTACCCATTTGTCTTGAGTGATGTTTAGCTAGGCTTTGGGGTACAATGACAGTCTGCCCCCGACTGCCTCCAGAGCTGGGCAAGTGGGCCTCCTTTCAGGAGCACTGGAAGGGTCTGCCAGAGAATGCATCTCTGTCACCCTGATTTTACACACCCCCCTCTGCCACAAGGTCGGTGTCTTCCATTATTTCCTCCTCTGCCCCAGAGGAAAAGTCACCATGTGTGTCCAATGAAGCTCTTTGGGTTTTACAGAACCACATTTTACTGCCCTTCTGGCATTTAGGATAAGGTCTAGTAAGAACAGGAAAAACGTACTCCCACAGCATACAGAGTTTTACCTTCTTGTTTGCACCTGGTCAGAGTCTCTAACTTTTGGCCCAAACAAGAACGAGCCATCAAAAGGGACTTTATAAAGGAAGACTGAAGGGTTCAGCAAACTTGCAAAGGCGCATCCAGGAATGTCTCCTCAGAACTATTCCTGTGCCTGCTGCCCTACTCGCTCCATCGGTTGTGTAAGAGATGAGCCACAGAGAAGTTGACCACAAAACTCAAAGTTACAAGCTGAGAAGTCACTTTGTCTGACACCCCTGCAGCTGTAAAACCTTGGAGGGTATTCTCCTAGCTCCTTCAGGAGATCCCTTTGGAGTCTGGTAAAATGAGTTAAGTAGTTCAGGGACCAGAGAGTAAAGGCCGCTGATGAGAACATATGCTTCCCATGTCTGTCCCTTGTTCAAGATTCCTTATTCGGTGGATGGACAGATGAAGTTTCCGTAACTCCTTTTTGGTGGCCGCCACCAGCTCCATAGCATCTACTGGGACACCTTTGGATAAGAATTCTCTATCAGATAGAGCAGTTATAAATTTCTTGGGTCACCTCGGAACAGGTTCCACCAATTCTGGAGAGCCCCGCATCTTTCAACTGACTATACCAAGGAGCTGATCAAAAAGCGGAGACACCCAAGAGGTTCAAGATCGAGATCCAAATGCCTCCAGGTACACATATTCATCTTCAGAAGGGGTAAGGGACTTCCAGCCCCCTCCCTGCTTCAGGATCTCAAGGATGTCTGAAAAGGAGACATCCTCAGGGGTGACCGTGGGGACCCTTCTAAGTCCTCTAAATTCATATCCGATGTGACAGACTCCTCAGGGGAGTCTAGAAGTTTACTCTTGCATGTTTCTCTTCAGAGGGACTTCCTCAGAGGGGTCCTCTAGGAAAGTTTCAGTATAGAGTGACTCACCCAATGGGGTGTCGTGGGGCATTGGTTCTCTATGCTTGGGAGGGAGGGATGGTACAGAGGCAGATGCTGGCACTTCTGGGGAAAGTGCCTGGATCAGAGGGTGGAGCGGTCAGGGATGACAGCACACTCCTCGACCTCAAAGGCACCACAATCTGGACCAGAAGCCGCCTCTGGTTCTGAAGAGGAGGAGAAATTCCATGAGCTAAAGAGGTGGGCTCCGAGCTCCCTGTGCTGAAGCCCCGCGAGGTAGATTCAGATCAGACAAAGGTCTGACCCGTCGACAGAAGATGGCAGCAAAGAGATTGGAGCAGAAGTCGGGACAGAGAACCCCGGGAGAGGTCTATGGCCTGATGGTTCCACCACTAGCACATCCAAGCACTCCAGCTCCAAAACCACTCATGTCAGAGGAGGAACAGAAGGGGCCATGACAGTCATCGGTTCCAATTCCTTCTGGGCTAAACTCAAAAGGATCTTGGCCAGCGCCACAGTCCGAAGCAACTTCCTGCCCACCCGCTACATGTAGTCATCTGACAGGCTCCTGGAGGAAAGAGGAGTGGGTCAAGGATCTTAGGCTACCAGCCAAAGACTGTAAAAGAGGTGACTGAGGTGCAGAGGAGACCAGCTCCATGTATGGCTCCTAATTGGTTCCGATAAAGCTGGTGGAACCGTAGGAGTAGCCTCCTCGGGCCAGAAACCCTTCGGATCTGAAGTAGTGTCCTTAGGTGGCTTTTTTGCCATCTCAGACGCAGGAGCCAAAGAAGCAGCTCTCTTTGTGGATTTGTCAGATCTTGGGGAAAGAGGATTTAGAGGTCTGACCTCCCTCTAATGCCTCAGTAAAAGGACCCTTAATCAATTCCCTAACAATGAGTTTGTTCATGAATTTCTGCAGGACCCTGGAGCTAAAACCATGACAAATAGAGCAGGAGTCCTGAAGGTGTACCACACCAAAGCAATAGACACAAATGGTGCGTCTGTCAGTTATCGACATCTTTTGTGTACACGAGTCACACTTCTTGAAACTTGACTGCTTTACTTCTTTCCCTTCCTTGGACATATTAGCAAATAAATCCACTACAACAGCAGCCACACAGTCCAGGAAAAGCTGATAGGCAAAAAGAAAGGCTACTAAACTCTACTCCATTTTAACAGCAGCACACAAGTAGGAAAAACCCAGTAACTAGTCAAAAGTTATACTTTTTTTTTTTTTTTTTTTTTTTTTTACACATGGGGAAGAGAAGGGACTAGAGAAGAGGTCTCTAACTTAAGCGACCTAGCCAGAGTAGACATATCGAACTAAAATGACAAAACGTCTATAAGGGAAGGAAGTAGAAAACACGGTGGGGGGGCCCTCTAACTTAAACGGGCTGAAAACAAAGACAAAAGATGAACCCTCTAACTAAAAACAGGTTCATACAGAGAAACTAAGGCTTTAAGATGGGAAAGGGTTTTGTAGGCCTAACAAGCAATGACGGCCAAGCACAATAAAGAAAGCACAGTTGTGTACACTTACCATAAATGTATATGATAGAGTGTATTCACTATTGCAGTCATCCCACTTGGGTTATCTGCCTGCAGGTAGCCCTCAGTCGGCCCAAATACCAGAGTCTTGGGATTTTTGTGTCAGATGCAGTCGCCTCTTCTATGGCGTCAGGGTCGTCAGGAGTATAAAACATGCAGCAGATGCCATTACATCAGTTTTTCTTGCCTCAGATGTCAGGAGCCCCCAAAATAGGAAGCAATCACATGGTGTGGAACACCTCCAGTAGAAAGTACATACCACTGCCATAAGATATGGCCAAAAAAGAGGATAGGTAGAAAGTATAGAAAAGACAGGGGGCTGGAGGGAGGGTAACCAGGACGGCAACAGTGAATACACTCGAAGATCTATATTTATGGTAAGTGTACACAACTGTACCATGTTGTTAGTGTTTCACTGTTGCAGTCATCACACTATGGTCGATTCCCCAAAGCTGAGGAAGGGTGGAGGCAGTCATGAAGTATTATGGCTGGCTAGCAGGCCTTGTAAGACTGCTGTGGCAAATCCAGCTCTGGATTTAGAAAAGATAGGCAAGTGGTAATGCTTGGTGAAGGTGTGTACAGAACTCCAGTTTGCAGCTTCCAGGATGTCCCTGGTAGGGATTCCCATGAGAAATGCTGTAGAGGTTGAGGTAGCCCTAGTGGAATGAGGTCTGATCCCTGTGGGATAGGTTTTCCATGGTGTTTGCAGCAGAAATGGATGCAGTGTGCTATCCATTTAGAAATGGTTTGCTTTGAAATGGCCTTGCTCACTGCCCCTGTAGCAAAGCTGACTAGCAGCTGGTCAGATTTTCTGAAAGGTTTAGTCCTGTCACAGTAGAACCTGAGCTGTCTGTGCACGTCCAAGGAGTGCAGGATCCTTTCCCCTTTATTCTGAGGATTAAGAAAAAAGGTTGGCAAATGGATGGATTGGTTTAAAGCCACACCGGATACCACCTTGGGAATAAATGATGGGTTACTCCTGAGGGAAACCCTGTCCGCATGGAAGATAATGAAGGGTTCCACAGCCATAAGGGCCTGTAACTCAAACACTCTTCTTGCTGAAGTGATGGCTAGAAGCATGGCTGTTTTCCAAGAGAGGAATTTTAACTCTGCTGTAGCAGCATGCTCAAAAGGGGGAGAGCGTGAGCTTCTCTAGTACAAAGTTAATGTCCCAGGCAGGTGTGGGAGTTCTCATTGGGGGTCTTAAATTGTTAGCTCTTTTCAGGAATTGTTTGATCAGAGGGTGAGAGAAGAGGGGTGGCTCACTATTGTAATGAGTTGAGATGGCAGAGGCATGAATCTTAATTGATGAGAAGGATAGTCCTTTGTGGAGCAGCTCTGCTGGATAATCTAGGATTTGAGGTAATGTGGGCACGGCTGTGTCCTTTCCTTGAGACTGGCTTCAAGAACAGTATCTTTTCCACTTTTCTGAATAGGATTTCCTAGTACTAGGCCTCCTGGCCTCAAGGATAACCATCCAGCACCTGTTTGCGCAAGGCTGCTGGTGATGTATTCAGGGAATAAGCCAGGCTGCCAGGTTCAGGGTTTTCAGCTGAGAATGCAAATCTGTCCCTCCTGCTGGGACAGCAGAGAGGGAGTCTGATGCAGGTGCCACGGTGGTACTGCTGTCAGACTGTGTAAAAGTGGGTACCAGTACTGGCGTGGCCAGTCTGGTGCAATAATGATAGTCTTTGGCCTGTCCTGTTTTATCTTGAGTAGTACTTTTGAAATGAGGGGCAGAGGGGGAAAGGCATAGATTAAGAAGTTGGGCAGAGGGGGAAAGGCATAGATTAAGAGGTTTTCCCATGTAAAGGATAGGGCATCCACTTTCCATGCTTGGCTGTGAAGAATTCTGGTGCAAAATTTGCTCAGTTGATGGTTTTGGGGGGGAAGCAAAGAGGTCCACTTCTGGTGTCCCCCATCTGCGTATTAGAAGTCTGAATGAGTTGGGTTCCAGTTTCCATTTGTGTGGGTCCATTAGATTTCTGCTCAAGTCATCTGCCAGTAAATTTTGTTTGCCTGGCAGGAATTGAGCTTGCAGGTCCACTTGACAGCTCAAGGCTGTGTTCCACAGAGCCATGGTTAACCTGCAGAGTGGGTAGGAATGAGTTCCCCCATGCTTATAACTGGTGTTGTCTGTCTATCAAGAGTTGTCCTGGCAGGATAAGGTATTTGAAGGATGTCAGTGCATTCTGTACAGCTAACATTTCTTTTTGATTGATATGCAGGTAAATTTGTCCTGGGCTCCATTTGCCTTGAATGCATTTGGCTGCCATGCGAGTTCCCCATGCATAGTCTGATGCATCTGTTGTCAGGGTTTGGGCAGCAGGGGGGTTGAGTGAAAGGGAGTCCCCTTGTTGTGGTTGCAAGCCTCTGCCCACCAAAGGAACTCTGCCCTTAGGCAAGGAATGATAGGAATCACTGTTTCCATGTTCTGAGAATGTTGACACCAGAGACTTTTTATGTACCACTGAAGTTTCCTCACATGCAAGTCTTGCATATGGAATTAGTAGAATGCATGAGGCCATGAACCCTAGGGCTTACAGTATTTTTCTTGCAGATAGCTGGGTTTGGGTGGCCAGTAGTTTGAAGTAATTTGTCAAATAAACCTGCTTTTCTGGAGTGAGGAATGCCATCTGGGAAGTTGTGTTCAAGCTTGCTCCCAGGAATACAATCTTTTGGCTGGGTACGAGATGTAATTTCTTTTCGTTGATGGTATACCCAGAGAAGTTAGGAGTCTCTTTACAAACATTAAGTGCTGAAGTAGCAATTCCTGACTGTCCGCCTGAATCAGGCAATCTTCCAAGTATGGGTAAATTTGACTATTTCTCTGCCTGCAGTATGCAATGGCTGGAGCCAGGCACTTTGTGAATACCCTGGGCACAGTAGATAAGCCAACGGGAAGTGCAGAGAACTGATGGTGCACACAGCCTTCCCTGAAATGTAAATATTTTTGCAAGATTCCCTTATGGGGATGTGCAGATAAGCTTCTTTTAAGTCTAGGGTGACTAGGCCAGGTGTCCTTGGCTAGCATAGGAAGCAGCTGCTGGAGTGCAAGCATTTTGAATTTTGGTACCACCAGGAAGGAGTTGAGAGTTGACAGAACCAGAATAGGGTGCTAAAAGTTCTCTTTTCTGGGCACTAGCAAAAGTTTGGAGTAGAAACCCTGTCCCCTTTGCTCTGTTGGAACAGGTTGAATAGCCCTGATGCTGAGAAGAGAAAGTATTTATTTTTGGGCCTCTGTCCACTGGTCTGGAGGAAGGTTTGGCAATCCGCTTGGGGTTGGCAGTGAGTGGAAGTATAATCTGTATCCCTGGGATAGAATGTTTAAGACCCATCGGTCCTGGGTACTATACTCCCAGTTTTTTGCATGTAGGGCGAGTTTTCCTCCTAGGGGTGCAAGTACTTGAGCATGGCTGGGAAGGATGAAGTAAAAGTCATTGTGAACTTTTTCCATAAGGGGTGGGCTTACCACTCCCTGTTTTGGAGGCAGCACTCCATTGTCAAGATCTGTGCATACACTGAGACTGTAGTCTGTGTTCTGTTGCCTCTGGGTTTGGACTGAGGTGGTCTGGGAGGGACTGGAAAGGACCAGTAGTTTGAAGGCCAATGCTTACTGAATCTAGGTGGCTATACCTGTAAGAAATCTTTAACAGTTTGCATAGATTTAGCTTTTTCCTCCATCTTTTTAAGAACTTCTGCTTTTGAGCCAAACATTCTTGGTTTAATGGTAATGGAGCATCTAGTAATTTTGCTTTGACATGGTCTGGCATGATTTGTTCCTTCAGCCAAGCATGCCTTCTCAGAACAGACCTAGTGATAGCAGCCCTGCAAGATGCTTCCAAGGCATCAAAACCACACTACAAAGTATGTTTACCAACTTGGTTTGCCAAATGCATTAACTCTTGTTTTTATTTTCTGCACAGTCAAGAATCAACAACATTTTTTTTTTAATTAGTTCCATAATATGCTGCTGGTACTTCAACATGTGAAACTGGCAATTTAAAGCCCTGATGGCAAGAGTTGCAGAGGTATATACCTTCTTACCCCATCTGTCTAAAGCCATAGAATCCCTGTCCAAAGGGGTACGGTTTTTGGCTGTAGTAGCCTTAATACCTTTAGGTCCCTATGAAATGGTGTCTGGATCCGCAGTAGGAATTTTAAAGAGGAATTTGAGAGAGTCAGGTGCTCTGTAGTACCTGTCTGGCCTCCTAGGAGCTGGTGTAAAGTATCAGGGGTAAGACTGGATTACATGAAGACATCTACAATATCCAGGACAGGGGGTATAGCTAGAGGCCTATGCCGAGATAAGTCTAAATTCCCTGAGTCTCTTTTTGGACTGAGTAGTCCTTGCATTCCCAGCAGAAATGCTCTGTTAGGGTATGCAAGATTTCACCGAAAGAAAAAGTCCTTGGGGGGGGGGGGTGGAATCCTCTGCATCAGAGTCCTCATAGATAGATAAGGTATGCCTTGGTAATCACAGGGGTCAGAGTCATCGGACTCATGGTCTGTAGAATCAGAAGGAAAATCAATTCTTTGTCTTTTAGAAGGGGGAAGGCTGGCTTCCTCTAATTAAAGTAATAAGGTCATCAGCCATTCTAAGCATTTATTTCTGTGGCATGGGAGCATAAGAATGCACTTTGGTCAGTTTCCTAGGCGTAGTGCGAACTCTGGGCCTGAGAAATTCAGTAGTTTTAGTCATTAACTAAGTAGTCAGTTTAATACGAACATCGGAAGGCCTGAATACACCCTCAGAAGCCGGTGCCTGCACAGTGGCTCCGGACCCATCCAAGGTAGAGACATCCGCAGGTTCCATAGTCAAAGCATCTTGCGGCATACCGGACTCTGAATGGGTCTCAGTAGAAGCCTGCGAATCTGCATAAGTGGGCAACAGGGGCTGCGAAAGCGCCCGAGTACCAGCGGACTGGCGACTAGCTTAATGCAAGTGTCATCTGCAGTTTTGAACCCATGCAGTCTGTCTCTGTCTTTATCCTTGCGTTTTTTCGGAAGATCGGTAATCAGATGGCTTATCGAAGCTATTTTGGAATACGGTGAATGAGAGCAAAATAATTTAGCAACAAAAAAAAGCCCAACAATGAAGATTTTGGGCGTTGAACAAAGCACAAAACCGACAGCAAGGGACATTGTGGTCTGGGCCTTAACAGGGGATGCAGTAAGAATGAAAATCACTGAGGTATTTGCTTTCCACAGGCAAGACAATTGTTAACTTTTTCTAACATCGGTTAGAGCAAGAAAAAAGGATCCCCAATGGGGTAATTAGCTTTAGAAGACTTCAGGTTTGAAACTCGAAAAACGAAAATTTCAGGAAGTGGCCGACCGGCACTTGTGAACTGCTTCAGGCTGATGTAATGGCATCGGCTGCATGCTTTATACTTCTGACAACCTGACATCATGGAAGAGGTGACAGCATCCAACACAGAAATGCCAAGACTCTGGTATTCAGGCTGACTTTGGGCTACCTGCAGGCAGATAACCCAAGTGTGATGACTGCAACAGTGAAACACAAGCATCAAGCGCTAACTATAAAAGTAGCACAAACTAATCCTAAAGGCTCTAGAACTACTCTCCAACAATATGTATATCAAAAAACACTAAAACAACAGTATCATATAGCCAAAAAAGAATTTCACTTAGCCAGAGCCCAGTGAGAAGCACCCGATCTAGTTTAGCAGCAAACAAGATCTGGGTAATCTTTCCTAGGCATCATTGGCTAGGGGTATAGCCTCGAGGCAGTGGAAGCTCTCGAGCTTTAGTAATAGGCCAAGTCGGAAAAGATCCTTGGCTCCGAACCCAACCAGCAAGAAGGCGAGATGGGACAACACAACATCAATAGATTTAGCTTTATATTTTAGACATGGGGAGTTGGGAGGGTGGGCCTAATGGTTAAGGTGTTTGCCTTACAAACTCAAGGTGCAGGGTTTGAGTCAAGGGATAATTGGCTAGGCTTAAAATGGCTCACAAGGACAGTTAGCCTAGTACTAATCTATGAACCTATGAATCTATGTGAATATACATTACACTTAAATATTTGCTTTCTTAACAATGGGCTGGCCTAAAATGGCCCAGACAGATCAGTGCACTCCCCTATTTAGTAAATTTAAACTCTTAATACATATAAAACTCTCACTGTGGAGGTTGTGGACAAGGTCTCTCTAAGAACCACTTTAAGCCCAAACTTAGTAGGCTCCTCTAGTGCCTTCCTCACCTTGTATACCTGGAACATACATAAGCGAGATGAAGACAACTAACTAAATATGGCAGTAGAATACATGGTCTTGTTACATTTAACCACAGCCATGGATTTGTTTTCCATTGGCGGGGTAAGGAAATGCTGTGGTCTCAGACTTGGACTGGACCAGAGAGATCACAAGAGTCAGCACTGTGATGTCCATTATGGAAAACTACCAACACAGGTAGTTTTCAGAGGGCACTGGCATTTTAAGGAGTAAGAGAGAATGGCTGAGTGCACCTCCAGACTACTGAAGACATTTCCCAACTGACTGGGTACAATGGAAGTATAAATCATGGCTCCTCAGTCTTCTCCTCCAGAAATTACAAGGCAATTCTTGGGGGAAGTTATACCTGCAAGAAATCAGCAACCCAACATCTCCAACTGGGAAGTATCCCCATTATCCCTACCCATCTCGGATATCAGTCTTGGGATCCTCTTAACTCTCAAAGGCTGCAAGCTGAAGGAGAATGCCACCTTTGGCAGTGAGCTCAAGATAGACAAGTGTTGGGGAAATATAAAGCAGTGCCAGACTACAGACACATGCATTAGGACTTGTGCAGGCTTCAGAACAAGCTCCTTAATGGTGTAATATAGCACTTGTGTCTCAAACTTTGTATAGAAAGAAACCGGTCATCTATTCCTCCAGAGATTAATCCCATCGCCCTTCGCAGCAAGGCTCTGTTGGTCTGTGTAAACTAGACAGACTGGAGTAACCATGATCCATGGTCAGATTACTTAAAGAACTAATCCCTCAGATTAGGCTGGTCAACCAAGTTTCACCTCTGATAAATAAGGACTCCTGCCCCAACTTGTTCTTAGCCTTAGTCAAGGAACTGGGATGGGGGAAGGTGGAAGATGTTTTCCTGGCTCCCTGTCAACCTGGGGGGGTATATCCCAGTATTCTTCCAGTACCCTTTCTCTGAGTCATCAGCTGGGTATGGCTGTTGCCTATAAAAAAAATCTTAACAGGCATCAGTCATTCTGAGATCCACATTAATTTGTTTTTAAATTTGTTTACAGGGGTACATCACTGATCCACAGTAACCAATGTCAGCGACAATGATCCACAAAGACCACAATTAGTTTGCTTCAGGACAAAAAGAAATAAAGGAAAAAAAGGACAGTTTACTAATTCTTATACACAATACCCTGTAACCACTTTGTCATAGTAAAGAACTATTATGAAAAGAACACAGTACGTTTTAATCATAAACTATTTTTGTCCACATTTGACTTCTCTGTTGATTAAAATAAAACCATTCTAGTGTTGGGGTATGGCATTATCATTTTTCCGGACAGAATTTAGAGTGGCAATCCCCAAACAGCATAGCAGTCCACATTTTTAGAAAAATAAAAAAATACCTCAACATGAGGGGAGGGGGGAGTGATTTAGGTTGTAGCAGATTTTCTCCCTAGAGGGGATTCTGGCAGGGGTTTTCTGCCTCATTTGGATGAGACATTAAACAGAGACCCCATTTGCTTGAGTTGATGGTAGTTCAGGTGGCTATAAAAAATCACAACACTCACCGAAAAAAGTAGGGGAAGTTCCCCTAATCTTTGGACAAATTTCCCCTAGTTATTGCGAATATCACCACAGGTTTCCCCCTGAAAAGAGGTCACTGGCCAAGTGCAACTAACCCAGTCAAAAGGCAAACTAAAAAAAAAATGACACCCTCAGATTTAGGGTTAGGCAGTGATGCAAGACCTGATGTGCATTTAGACGGGAGAGAACAATCTATCGGACTTATCCCACTCTGGCACTAGTATGCACACAGCAAGAAAAGGCATAAACACAGCAAGTCCCCTGCCTCAGAGTTGGGGAAGCCATAAGAATATTGCAAGTAGGCTGACATTGGCAGGGTGCAGTGATAGGACCATCCATAAGCATTGTAAGAGGAGTAAGGAAACCAGAAAATCCAGTGAGAAACTGTGTGGAGGGACAGACCAAGAATTCTCAGTAGAATACTATCAAACAGGGTGGTGAACAACCATCATTAATGGTGGCAGAAAAATGTAGATGTTTGAAAATAATCTACAGTTCACAGATCAGATAACAGATGTTTAAAATAAAAACTGTTTTACTGGTACCAGTGCAATTAAAATCAGCAATATGCCTGTAGCAAATACAGAAATGATGTTCATTACCATTTAAAACTGAAAGTGCCTTTAGAAAACACTTTGTTCCCCCAATTAAACTCTAATATCTAACAGGAAAGTGCGAGTCCTATTAAATGGCTATTATCCAAGTAATTCAGTTTCCATCACACTAGCCAACAAAAGAGCAGAACAGAAACAGCAGCACTGGAACTACAGCTGGCATTTGCAACACGGTAGGCTATAGTCCCTTTGCATTTGCTATCAAATGTTGCTATGGGAACCCACAAGAAGAAAGCAAGGGAACAACAGTGAAAAAATACAACAGTAACCCAATTTTGAACTGCAAAATACCTCAATTTAAGTTTTTTTTCTTTTATGGTTTCATATTCAGTGATGACCTTTATCTCATGCTCTCTCCTCCCCGCATTCTGCTATGCAAATAACTGTCAGCTAAATGACTAACTCCCAGGAATCACATACAAAAGCTGTTCAATAATGTCTCCCACAGTAACAACCATTAAGCAGACAACACCCTCTCTTTTTTACTGAATATAAAGCACACAGTAATTTAATAAAACATACAATAAGCAGTGTTACGCACTGCTCATACTGCACTTTCAAGACTATTCCAGTTCTCTGTAAGTATGCCATCTTTCAGAGAGTCAGTTTAGCATCAGTTTTTCCACTTTTGTTGATGAGTTTCATTTGTTTTCTGATACCCACTTTGTCCTAATTCAGGGTTGAAGGGATGTTACACAGATTCTTCTACCTTCATTGAGGAAAGTAAGGGTACTTACTATGCTGCAAGCGGAGCATCTTTTCTTTGATCATCAGTGCCATCTGAATTGTCATTTGCTGACGTACAGCATAGATGCAAATTGAAGATTTCAGCATTTTAATGCAAAAATCAGACTTCTAGGGGAGAAATTCTAAGTCTGCAAGCTAGAATTCATATCTTCACATGGATTGTACAGTTTATGGTTGGGCTATGTACCTGACAGTCAGTTGAAACTTATAAAATCATTTATGCTACTCTTAATGCCAACAAACTGTATTAGAAAGACAAAGAATGAAGCTTTTAGTGAACAAAACAAAACTCATAGTGTGAGGTTGAATAATCCCCTCTGCCAAATAGAATCGCACATTAGGTCTTTCAGCAGAAATTAATTTACCTATAACCCAATCAGGGGAGTGCCATTTAAATGTGTGACATATACACTGGCACAAGCAGGCAAATTCTCACAACGAAAAGCAGCATGTCAAACACAAAAGTAAAACGTAAATGTAACAAATTAGCACACCACTTGCGACTCCAGAAACCCACTTCCTGTTGTAATATTCTTCCTTGTAACAAGTATTAACTGTTAGAAATTTGGCCAGCATCTTCATAATACATTTAAAATGTCTTGCACCCCCCCCCCCTCTTGCTACTTAATCCTGCCGACCTTCTGTAAACCCACAACAGCATCATCTGTTCATGTTGTTGTGAAGTAGCAGACTGGTACAAATGGGTAGTGGTTACAGCATTAACATGAATTAAATTAAGAAAAACATTTTTGCAGTATATGAACAATGCAACAGAAAATATGGAAGTAAGGTCAGACTTATTTCCACCTGGCAGGACAACTTGATCCTTCAAGTTATGCCCTCAGGGTTAAACATGGGCAGTCAGAGGTAACTTGACAGAGCACCTACCCTTGAAGATATTAATCATATAAAGATGCTAAAGTAGTTCACTGTCATTTTGTTTTTGCTGGTCACTGTAAAACTGACTCTGAATTTTGTTAATATTCCTCCATTGTTATATTAATACATTTCCACAGAAATTACCAATTTTAATGTTAAGCCACATGAAGTATTCCACATACCAACCTTTTTTTCCATGAATCGTTCAAGTTATATTTTTCTAGCTTCATGTTATAGGCTTAAACATTTTTATTGCTAATCTCCTCCACCACCAGGGCAATTGCAACATTAAACCTATCAGCTCAAACTCTGTAAGAACTCAAGAGCAATATGACACAAGACAAAAAACTGCTACATAATAAATGGTATGTTGCTCAGATGTTTTCTCTCTCATGAATGTGTTGATTTTTTTTTTTTTTTTTTTTTTAAACTAGTGTTCTTTTTGAACTTGTTTTCCCCAAATTTGCCTAATTTTAGGAGGTAGCAAATTCTCATTAGCTGTATCCTAAACAAAGAGAAAAAAAAAAGTAAGGTCCACAAGGGATAAATGGTACGATATAACCAACAAAATAAGCCGTACAGAATATGACAAAAGATACACGACCAGGGTTAAAAACAGAAAATAAAATCTTTATTGCAAAAATAAAACAGGTTAGCACTTAAGTGATTCAAAATCGCTTCTTCAGACCATTAAAAAAGCAATCACTTAAGATATTTAAACCAATAATCATTACAGTTCAAATAACCCAGCAATCACATTCAAACTAAGAACATGATCCATCAAACCAATTTTCCCACGGGTGTAAGTGAATACAATGCAGCAGTATTCATTTATCTGATGCTTCTTAGAGTCCAATATAACAAAAATATTAGCACACAAGACAATAAAGTACAATAAAAGGAACTCCCATCTATGTAATCTGTGCTTCTTCAATACAGGTTTCAGAGGAACCTGCTCCTTAAACCCATGGTCTCTGTTAGACCATAATCTAATTATCCAACAAAGCTGAGAATTCTAGGTGAAATTACTAATCTCCCAACTGAGCTGATTTATAAACCCTATCAATCACTATGAATTTAAAATAATGCAGAGGACCATGTTCAATGACATGTTTCGCCAAGGCATCCACATTACTACATTTACAAATATGATGTATATGTTCTCTAATTCGCTCACGAAGACACATACTCATTTTACCTACACAAAACGAGCAGTATGCCAGGCAGTGTGCTAAATAAAGATTTTTAGCGCGGCAATCAACCTTGATGTTAAAATGCTGTTCAAATCCAGTGTCAGGGTGCTTAAAACTACGATTATAACATGTTGACAAAAATTAAACTGACCACATGGGTGTGTACCTGCATTATCACCCATCCTTGTTTTAATATACCGACCAGGATAGCAAAGAAATTGCTTTAAAGATTTCTTATTCTTATAACAAAAATGGGGGAGCACCCATACTAGGTTCTTAATCTCATCATCCATAAGTAAGACTGGACAATGTTTCTTGACCGTATCAACAATAGTCCCAGCATCACGACCAAAAAAACATAGCGATGGACATAAAACATTGCTTAGATGTATTACAACCATCATGATCATCCCTATGCGAAGAAAAATATGGTATTGCTCTAGTACACCTCATTTGCTTAGAAAAGGCAAAACAATCTTCTATCTCGGGGTGTCTATAGCCCCTCTCACTGAAATCATCCCTCAACCTAAATCATTCAAGAATCCATCATCACTCACATTCAGCCTAGACAGCCATATGCCTTGTGCTGTAACATTTTTAAAAATATAGGTGGGGTGCATACTCTATAAAGGAATGAATTCCTATAACATTCCTTCTTGAAAAGTCCTGTATTGAAAGTCAAACAAACACCCCCCTCTACTCTGACATCTAAAAAATCTACCATAGAGGTGGAGAATTTCATAGAAAATTTAAGAATGCTTGTGGCACTGTGGAGAAAAATTAAAAACTCCTGCAAGCTATGAAGAGTACCACACCATAGCAAAAAGACATCAATAAAACTATGGTAAAAGCAGACATGCTCAATAAATCCTTCAGAATTAAAAACATTCTATTCTCCCATGGAGCCATAACAATATTGGTGTAGCTATTGGCACACAAGGTGCCCATGGCTACACCTGCTCTCTGCAGATATTCACCATCGAACACAAATTATTCTGCAAGACCACCTCAAGGAAAAGACAAATCAACCATTGTTTCAGCATAAGCACTATGCTCTACAAGACAGGTTCTAGTATATTCAAGGCCAGCAACACTGGAAATAGACGTAAACAAGGATGTAACATCCAGAGTAACAATCAGAGGGAAGAACATGCAGACTAGTAAATATATAAAGATCCTGCAAAAATTGCCTAGAATCTCCAAGGGTAAAAAGTGTTTTGCTCCAAAACAGGCCTCAAATGTTTTTCAATATAAATCAAAAAGGATCAGTAAGCCAACCCCCTCCTGACACAACAGGTCTAAAGGGGGGGGGGGGGCTGGGACTGGATCCTTATGCACCTTCGTTAGACCATAGAAAATAGGGGCAAGAGGATTCTCTGTTTTAAGAGAACGGAACAACTCAGGGCTAAATACACCAACTAGAAACAGAATCATCAACATATATACCCTGCGCATCACCATAGCTAGACCCTCATGGCTGATACTCAAAAAGTGCTGGAATCTTTCAGCATATCTAACAGAGCTGAAATAACATTCACTGTCAAGTACCACCACAGAACTGCCTTTATCAGCTGGTTGAATGACAATGTTAGTATCACTCTGAGTGCTTTCCTTTCTAAATAATGCAAATAAAAGAAAGGACGCTTATGTTCATAATTACTAAGCAAATTAAAAATGTAATTTTCACAAACTTCCAATATAGGGTGGTTCACTACTGATTCATGTTTCTAGTCCGTGTATTATCAGAGTTGCCCCATTATCTTAAAACAGAGAATCCTCTTGTCCCATTGTACAAGAGATTCAAGAAAGTGGTAGTTCCATATACCTGCCTTTCACACATCACCACCACACTGCTTCCCATTTTCTACATGGGGTCGGGGTGTCATATTAACTATCACCATCTCTCTTCATTCAATGCCACACTCCTGCCCGACTGTCGCAGATCTCTCACACAATCCATCCATCTCTTTGCTTGATGCCCCTGCTTCCTCTTAACTTCTTCCCATTTTTCACAATTTTCCACCAGATTGTCTTCTGCACATGTGCCTGAACCACTGTAATCTGTTCTCTTTGCTCTTTTCTGCAGTTGGAGCTACTTTGGCTTCTGCTCTTTTGTCCTCATTTCTCTGTCCCACAATGTGCATCCTACAACCCTTCTGAGGCACTTAATTTCCATCACCTCCAGCTTTCTCATCTGCTCTGTGTTTACTGCCCAGGTTTCTGTCCCATACAGTAGTACTGGTCGTACCACTGTTCTGTACATACCTTACTTTTCAGCTTCTTTGGCATTCTTGTGTCATACACACCCGACATTCTGTGCTAGTTGGCTGCTGCCCCTCTGATTCTAGCTTTGACCTTCTCGTTCAGACTTCCCTTCTCCTCAACCACCACTCTCAAACACCAGAAGCTATTAACCTGATCCACTATCTTCCCTTCTGTCTCAATTCTCAGCTTTTTACGAGTTCTCCAACTTGCTGCTGTTACCACTGTTTTATCTGTACTTGGTTTCATCCCATGTGCCATCAGTTTTCCATTCCCCTATCCTTTGACGAAGTTCTCGCTTGGAGTCTGCATGTAATGCCACATCATCTGCATACAGGAACTTCATTGCTATGCCTCTCCAACCTGTTGCCTAATGTAGTCCATCACCAGTATGAATAGCAGTGGGCTCAGAGCTAAACCCTGCTGCACACTCATTCCCACTGAGAACCGATCTGAGTCATTGGGTCCTTGTACATATCCTGCACTAACTCTACCAAATCAGCTTTCTTAGGACCTTATCACATGCTTTCGCCAAGTTTAGGTATGCCCAAGTTGGACTCTTTCCTCATATCTATCTTCTTAGCTATCTGTCCCACTGCAAACATTGGGTCAGTTATGCTGCATCCTGATCTGAATCTGAACTGCTCATCTTACTTTCTATTGATCTGCGTATCTATTTCACTCTCTCCAGAGCTTTCATGCAATGTGACTGGAGTTTGTCTGTACTGCCCACAGTTGTGGATGTCCCCTTCATTCTTGTACACTGACAAGAGTATGCTTATTCTCCAGACATCTGGGATATGTCTTTCTCTCAATACTGCTATGAGCACCTCAGGAGCAATTTCTCCCCTACCATACCCAGCATCTTTGGACCTGTCTGCTCTTACCTCAGCTGAGCCTGTTGCTTTCTCTGACTTCATTTTCCTTAGTGCTATACTTTTTCTAGGGTGGGCTCCTCCTCTTCCCTCGTTGCAAGCTGTGTCTGAGCAAGTAAAGTTTCTGTGGGGTGTTCTTCATTCAGAAGCTGCTGGAAGTACTCCTTCCATCTGCCTTTGATGTTCTGTGGACTGGCGAGTAGATTGTTGCTGGCATCCTTTATGAAGGGTGTCCATCTTCTTTAGCTTTCTTTGTCTTGCAACCAAAGAGTTTCTTTGTGCCACCCGAGTCACTTTCCAGAAGCTGTCAGTGTCTCTAATGTTCTGTTTCTTTCCTATTGCACTCTTCTTAGCTTCTTTGTTAGCCAACCAGTATTGCTTCCTAGCCAGGTCCATCTTTTCTATCTCCCATTTTTTCCTGCACTCCTTTCTTTTGAGGACTTCCTGGATTTCAGCATTATACCACCAGCTTTTCTCATGTACCTTATTTCTGTACCTGGCTCAATCACATATCTGTTCTGTAGTCCTCATGTATGATGTTGTGAAGCACTGCCATTCTTCTTCCACTCAGTCTATTTCCTCCTCTTCTTGTGGTGTTAAAGCGCTGAGTAATTCCTTGAACTGTTGTGCTTTCTCTCCAAAGTCCAGGTCTTCAGCACAGTCTCCGTTGACCTTAGAGCCTTCTCTGACCATTGCTTACAGCTGATTTTGTCAACCAGTGGTTTATGCTGTGGGCTGTTTCACTGGGGATGACTCTGCAGTCACGAATTCTACCCCAGTGCTCGTTTCTTACTAGGAGGAACTCTACCAGATTGGTATGCTGGCTACTCTTGTATGTGATCTTGTGACTCTTTCTGAACCATGTGTTGAATACTATCAAACCATTTCCCAGAAGTCTAGAATGGCCTCTTCTTTATTCCTGTCACCTCACTCATATGGACCCCAGGCAGTACTCGTATCCTGTTCTATCTCCACATATGCATTCTAGTCATCTATTATCAACACCAATACATGCTGTCCTACTTTATCTAGTGGGTCCTGCAAATGCTGTCTGAAATCCACTCTTTTCCTCAGTATCACAACCCTGCTGTGGGGCACAGTCTGAGATTATTAATACTGCCCCTATCATTAAGCTAGATAGTGATTGCCATGCGTCTGGCACTAATAAGCATGACATCCCTCACTGCCTTCTGTAGCCTCTCACCACAATTTCCACACCATTTCTAGCCTGCCCTCCTCCTGAGTACTAGACTCTGGATCCCAAGCCAAGTGTCTCTGTTGCACTGCCCTTCCACCTCTTGGATACACAAGATGTCCAGCCTCCTCCGTAACATCACGTAATCCACTTCCAAGCTGCTTCTAGACAGTGAGCCTACACAGAGTGTAGTAATACTTAGTTCATGTTTGGCAGGTTGATTTTATGTCCAGCTTACAACTCAGAGCTATCCCGGGTAACCCAGACTGGGAAACTGGACACCAGTCAGCCAGTAGCTTATTGACCCAGGGCTGTTGGGCTTTATGGCAGGCACACACTAGCCAATAGGGACACATACACCCCTCCCACTGTTAGCATGAGTCACTGGTGTAGGTTGGGTCCTCAATACTCGTGCCATTAGGCGACAGTCAACATGACTAAACCACTTACAGCCTTTCACACTTGCTTGTAAACATTATAATCCTGGTTGAGCCCAAAGGCACTGCATACTATCTAGCTTCTTCTATATGTTTGGGGTACTCTGATGAAAAGCCCTTAAGGAAACCCTAAGTCTGTGTAACATGAAAGGCTAACCCCCACCATAAAGGTTGCAACTCAGATAATGATGGTTATGACTTCTGAAAGAAGGGTAACATTGTTTTCCCATGTTAAAAACCTCACTTCTGCCTGATAAGCTAGTTTAAATGGAGCAAGAATTAATTTTTCCAGTACAAAATTAAGATTCCAAGGATGAGACACCTGTTCTCTAGGAGGCATGATATACAAAACCCCTTTCAAAAATATTTTCACAAAGTGCATTGAAAGATGGGGATCAATGGGCAGATATTTTGAAATGGCCTGCAAATGAACTTTGATGAAGACAAACCAAGGGATACTAATTTATGCAAACAAAGCAGACCCAGAGAAACAGCCTTAAAGGGACCTAGTTCTTGCCTTGGTGCCAATGTACTAATACAGGATTTTCTAGTAGCAGATACCTGTTGCACATCTTCAGAAAATAGGTGCCTAAAAGCTATTAAGACCATCATTCAGGCAATTAGTTGCAGTTGTTTGGGGTCAGGATATATCAAACACCACTTGTCCTATGTGAGTGGGTCCAGTCTGTGAGGAAGCATATGGTAATTGCTCTTGGCCATTTCCAACAGAAGGGACAACACTGCTGCCTGGGACAGTATAGAGCACTGCAATCATCTCTGGATTCCTTCTGAGTTTTCAGAATGACATTGTTTATGTACCACATCACTGTGATTCTCTGTAAACACTAACAGTCCAGGGGATCATAGATTGAGATTGTCGGTGAGAGCCAATGTCTTACATTTGTGTGTTGGTCTAAGAGCCAACACTTTATCCCCACAGTCACTGTACCCAAGTCACCAACCCAAGTATGACCCATCAGTTGCATATTGTGCTGGAGATGGAAGGGAAATTATGAGGCTTGGATTCAGATAAAATTGGTCTCTACCAAAACATTTCCCTTTTCACTCACCCCAAAACTGTAATTTAGAATGTCAGGGAAAAAGTTAAACTCACCATAATGTTCCATCTGTGTTGTCCATTTTCTTTCTTTCTTGACTTATGGGTTTGGATCTGTCTTGGCCATTGCAAAAGCTCCTGGCAACTAGAAATCTCTTCAGCTACTCCCTTACGCACAATGCACCAACACCAAGTACCTCAGATCTTGTTTGCTAACATCAGCAGAAAGAAGCATTGAAATACAGATAGAGGAGACTATATCTGGAGCCATGTTCCAAGGAAGTGGCATAAAGAGAAAAACACTCACTCTTACAGGAGAATACAGGGCAGGGGGTTGGTGGGAGGGGAGCGGAGGAAGAATGAAAATGGACAACACAGATGGAACCTTATGGTGAGTACATAATTCTTTATCTGATGCTGTCACTTTTCATTCTGTCCTTAACTTACATCCCCCAAGTGAACTCAAGGAAATATCCCTGAGCACCACTGAACCAAATGATGCCCTAGCCCCTGGAGACCATACCCAATTTGTAATGAGTAACAAATGTGTGGGCAGTAGCCCAAATAGCTGCTGCACAAATGTTGTCCATGGAAGCTCTAGAATGGAAGACTGATGTCACCATGGCTTGAGTGGAATGAGCTTGTAATGGTTTAAAAAAAGGAATACCCAATTTGTTGTATATGTAAGGAATACAATCCATAAGCCATCTGGATAGAGTAATTTTGACAACAGGTTTTTCTACTTTTATGTCAGAAAAGGAGACAAATAAGTGGTAAGTCTTCCTGATACTTTGTGCTCTAGGCAAGTAAAAATGTAATTGCCTCTGGACATCCAATAAATGCAACATGTACTCACCTTAGTTAGAAAATCTGGGGAAAAATTCTGGCAAATTGATAAACTGGTTAATATTAGACTCAAACCACTTTAGGAAGAAAGGAAGAGTTAGCTCAAAGTGATTCTGTCTTTGTGAAAGATCAAATAAGGCAGTTTCGAAGAGGAGGCCTAAATCTCTGAAATTCTTCTATCAGAAGTAACGGGTACTAGAAAAACATTTCCAAGAGAGATACTTTAGTTCACATTTAGCTGCTGGTTAAAAGGGATGTTGCAGGACCAAAGATCCCATGGGGAAAAAGGGACAATAAAAGGAGGTCTTGGAAGAACAGTACCTCGCAAAAAGGTTTTGCATAATATGGGGGCAAGAGAAACACCTTCAAATCCTGTCTGAAAATTTGCTAGCTGGATCTTCACTGTGGAGGACCTCACTCTATATTTAAAAAGTATGGCTAAGAATTCAAAAATACTATGCAAAGGGGCTAAAAATGGAACAGTATTCTTGTGGGCCTAGTAAGCAAATCTCCATTTACTGGAGTAGAATTTACGTGTTGATGGTTTATGTGAAGATAAAAGCATCTAACAGACTGGAGAAGAGAGCAGAGGCTGTTTGGCTACTAACAGAATAGGAGAAGCCAGGGAATCAGCCTGAGATTGGGTAGGTCTGTATGAATCATGTCCTTCAGATGAGACAGTAGCTATGGAGTCAGATCCAGAATCCATTGTTGGTAGAGTAAGTCACGCCAAAGTAAGGGGAATCAAATCTGTCAAGGTGCAATGGGGATAACTCTTCTCTTCAACATGGCAGCTTTCTGACAAAAACTTGGGAATTAGCAGGATTGATGGGTAGGCATAAAGAAGGCTGGGGTCCAATCCCTTGGTGACTCCATCTGTGGGGATCAGGGCAAAGTAGCTGCTGCACTTGTTCAGGGGAGAAGCAAAAAGATCACAGCAAAGGTAGCCCAACTGACGAAAAATCATGTACACTACATTTTGTTGAGAGACCGTTCATTGGGTAGAAGAATGCACCTGCTCAGCTTGTCTGCTATCACACTGGATTTCCCTGGAATGTGCATTGCAGTAAGAAAGATTGGATGAGCTCGCCCATTGCCAGACTGAGTGCTTCTTGACACAAGAGTTAAGATTTGGTTCCCACTGGTTTGCTGATGTACCAAACTACTGATATATTGTCCATTTGAACTGCAATTGACACCAAGGGGAGAGCTTCTTGAAATCCTTGCAACGCTAAAAGCAGCACAGCTCATCTCTAGAACAATGATATGCAAATTGGCCTCTTCAGGGGACCAAGTGCCTTGGACTGTCTTCCCCAGGTAATCCCCCCCACCCTAACCTGGGAGTATCTGTGGTGACTATGGCTTTGGGCTGAGGTGGAATGGACGGCCTTTGTAAAACCGGTTCTGATTGAATCCATTACCCGAAATCTCTCTTGCAAATCTGTGTAATATGTATTGGGGTTGACATTGGCTGATAAAATATTGACCATTATGTGGCTAGCATCCATTAAAGAATTCTCATGTAAATCCCTTGCTAAAGGTACTGGAGTTATTGCCATTGATTCTAGGGCTTGAAGTACCAAGAAGGCAAAACTTTGTTACTGCAGAATATTTTGCTGACCTGTGTTCTTAAGGTCCGAGCTCTTCGAGGAGGCACTGAAGCTACCTGGCTTTGTGTGTTGAATAATGATCCTATCAACTCCAAACTCTGAGTAGGTTCCAAGTGAGACTTTTTGCAGTTTATGGTTAGCCCCAGAGAAGGGCATGTCAGAAGAACCTGATTTCTTGTTTCTATTACTGATGCCTGGTCAGGGCAGTAATGAGGCAGTCTAAATATGGAAACACACGGAATTCCTTGCAATCTCAAGTGAGCTGCCACTACTGCCATACATTTGGTGACCATCCTGGGAGCTGTGGGGAAACCAAAGGGCAGGACTCTGAATTGATGATGACTGGCTCCTACATGGAGGCGTAAATACATCGGGACTGCCTGTTCATTTTTATGTGAGACAGTGCATGTCTTGAAGGTCTATCAAGCAGATCCAGTCGTCCTTGCCCAGAAATGAGAGAACAGACTGAACCGTGAATATCCAAAACTTGGTGCATCAAACAGATTTGTTCAAAGTTGTCAAGATTGGTCTCCAGTCACCTGTTTTCTATGGCACTAAAAAGACTCTTGAGCAAGTTCTGGATTTCATATGGTCTGGTGGGACCTGTTTGATGATTTTTTTCTAGCAACTTTAGTATTTGAAGTGCTGCTTGTTCCCTCTGACTGGGCAGATTAGGGTTTTTCCTGAAATTGGAGGAGGAAGGGAAAATGTCTCCAAACTGGATATCTTCAGGAAGTGACCTTGAGACCCTTCACCTTCAAAGTCAGTCTTCAGTGACAGACTCCTTGGAAGAGTTTAAGTGCTTCCTCTTACACATTCTCCTCTTAGGGACCTCCTCAGTGGGAGGTATCAGAAGAGGTGGAAAGCCTGTGGTATCTGCTGACCCTGTGCAGAGGGTATATAAGACTAAGCGAAGAGGTGGAAATATTGCAGACTGAGGACCTGAGGTGAAGGGAACAGTCTTAGTTGGGGATGCTGACAAGGCTCTCTCCATGACCACAAAGGTAGATCCCTTCAGAGCAGAACAGGACCCCGGATCCGTAAGGGTAAGCCTCTGGACAGAAGTCCCTCCCTGTTCAGAGGAGAACTCCCCTCAAGGATGAAGTCAAAACTGAACTAATCCATGCTGAGGTCCCAAGGTGCAGAGATGGCTCAGAAAACTTTGGAGTTGACTGTGACACCCCGGACCCGTAAGGGTAGCTCCAGCTCCAAGAGCTCTCTGCATCTGATGTTACCAAAAACTAGCTCTGAATCTGAGAAGGATACTCTCTGATCCGATGCAGACTAACCAGGACTTCTCAGATCCAGTATCTACAAGACCAGGTACGGTGGAGTCAGAGGAAGAACTTGCACAGGGGGAGTGGGGAAAGATCAGATCTCCTTACTCAAAAGGGTGGGAGCTGATGGAACATTTGACATGCTCTGTGCCGACTGAATCTTTCTTGCTAGCCTCTCCACATCATCTTCCATAAGTCTCCTGGAAGAGCAAGTGGACACAAAGGAAGACCTAGGTCTCTCCAAAAATGGAGAAGGGACTCACGATGGAACAAGATCCACTGGGGGGGGTATCTGGTCCTTAGAAGGGGCGTGGGATGAGCGGGGAGATCCGTTGGATGCCTAGGTCTCAATCTTCAGACTGGATAGCTTTTTAGTCAGGAGTCTTTCACCAGTGTGTGAAGTTGGGATCAGGCAACTTTGTCATTTTCTTTTTAGGATCTGAAGAGTCAGTTGGATCTGAGAGAGCTTGTTTTCTTAGATTTCCCAGACGATTTTGTAGAAGTTTTAGAAGCACTGGGAGAAATAGTCTTTTTAGTTTTCTTAGGAGCAGCTCCAGATAAGGCCTCAAGAAAAAAGAAGCAAACCTTAAATAATTGCTCCTTACATTCCAATGGAGCTTTAGGGTTGAAAAAGTGGAAAATGGAGCAGTTCTTCTGGAAACGATGAGGTCCTAAACAGCAAACACATAAGGAATGTACATCTGAAAGTGGCATTTTACGAACAGATTTGGTACACTTCTTGAAACCAGATGGTCTTTCTGCCATCCTGATACTGAGAAAGGTAAAAAATACCAGAAAAAATATGTAGAAATATATAAATCTATATAGCTTTTTTAATAAAGAAAAAAGGAAATGCCTACCAATGATGGTATTCACAGAGGGAAATGCACTGTAAAATCTAAGAAAGGGAAGAATACTAATAGTACAAATGAATTACACTACTATGGAAAAAGGAGAGGTTTTAGACAAAAAGGGTAATTTAACACAGTAATTAGACTGAAAAGGAAAGTAAATGACTTTTTTAAAGAGAAAAAGCTGTTAACCTATCTTAATTATGAATAGTTGCTCGAGAGCACTGAAACACCACATCTTTTGCTTGAAGTAGCAAATGAGATCTGAGGTGCTCGGGATCGGTGCATTCTGGGTAAGGGAGCCGATTGAGAGCTTTCTGGTTGCCACGAGCTTTTGCAACGGCAGAGTTGGATCCCAGGAATCTGATCTGCATCCATAAGTTTAGGACAGAATGAAAACTATCAGATTGATTATTTTGGGAACTGCACCAATTTTAGTTACCACTGATTTTTTTCTCATGGGAAATAGATGACGTATAAACTATACACAGGAATTGACGCCGACAAAGTTTATAACATTTAGAAGAAAACTCAATCATGGCAACAGAACAAAAGAGTAACAAAAGAAAGTCATATGGCACAAAGGATCATGTGTTGTTAAAGTCATAATGGAGACCTGCAAAAAGGCGAAGACTCCGGTATGGATAAACTAGAAAAAGGCATTTGACAGTACCCCACATTCAAAGATAGAGACTGCTTAAAATGTAAGAGATACACTCTACATTACAGTGACCATGAAACAGTGGTAAACCTCTTTGCAGTTAAGCCATGATAATGGGCAAATTATTATTCCAGGGACAAAAATTCAAAGGGGGATATTCCAGGGTGACACTATCACCGCTGCTCTTTTGTCTTCCCTTAACCCAATAAACTGTCTACTTAATAGATTACGTCCTGACTTCAATTTATCTCCCAGAAAACAAAGTGCAAAGAATTCCCATCTTCTTTTTGTAGATAACTTAAAACTGTACGAGTTCATCTGATGAGAATCTGAAAACAACATCAAATGGTCAAAACTTTTTCAGAGGACATAATGTAATTTGGTCTTGATATGTAAAAGCCACCTTTAAAAGTAGAGAAGCTGCAGCACCAAGAAAACATCAGTTTGGGGCAGGAATGTGATATAAAAAAAGCAAGGATATATAAATATTTGGGAATTGCTGAAGGATCAATAAAACATGAACAAATGTGAATAAAACTTTGTAAGGAACATTTTAGAAGACTAAAATTAATGCTGAAAACAGTGTTGCATCTAGAACAAAGTTCAGGCTATAAACCAATTTGCTCTTCCTGTCCAAATTCAGAAAAAAACGACCCAAATCCATCTTTCGATATACAGTTTAATACGATGCTTAAGACAAACAATATAAATCAGCAGACAACAAAGCTTGAGTAAAAACTCTTCTTCAGTGTTTGATAAAAATGTCCACCCATAGCACAAACATATATACAACAGCACAACCAATCAAAAGTCAAACTTAATAGTAGCAATTACAGTTTTAAGTGCCTCATATCTTATAAAAGTTTACTTAAAACTGAGCCTCATAAGGACAACACATACTCCTATTAAACCATGTTTATCTTTTAAAATAGATTTTATACTATTAGTTTTGAAACCTGGTAAATGGTCAGCTCTAAAAAAAAAATTATCCATTTATACTCTGCCAATTCAGTTTTGTTTTTTTCTGAATATTGATTGTTATTCACTCAAATCCTTTGTTTTGTTGGAAAACCTGTTGCCTTGTGCTCTTCCTATCCTAACAGTTTTGGAGTGACTGATTGGCCCCAAAAGGTGTTGGATCGGTTGGACAGGTAAACAAGAAGGATGTTTCATGCTCAAATGATTTAAAAAAAAATCAGTGTACACCAAGACTATCTATTCGCTGTTCTGAAGGAGGTATAGGCCTCCTCGAAATTGATTACATGTATATATCTGCAATTTTGGGACTGCATACATATCTGCTGACCTCACAAGACCCAAATGTGGTGAAAATTTTAAAACACGAGGAGAATAAGTCTAGGATGACTTCCCTGCTAGGTTTAGCAGAAGCATATCTATGTCAAGCGGGAATGGAAATCAACCAGTAGTTGATGAAAATCAAGCAGTAACTGAATGTGCCAAAAAAACAAGAATATAAGGTGAAGGATCAGATGAGAAGGCAAGAGATGTGGAAAATGCATAAATACCATTGCAAGTATAGAAAACTCTTGGAACAACCTTATGTTGAATAGGACTGAACACAGGAACGGTTAAGGAGAGGTGAATTTAACCCAAAAGGCAAAAGGTTGATATTGGCAGACAAAGATAGTAAACCGATGTGTACATAGTCCACTGAATATGTGGGAGGCAACAAACAAATGTAGGTTTTGTAAAACAGAATCGTAAACAGTTGCACATCTTGTTCCTGGCTGTGATATATTAATGGAAGAAGGACTGAAAGGCATAAAAACGTGGAAAGACTGTTGCATTGGGGATTGTGGGAACAAGTAGCTGAAAACAATGGAAACATTAGCCACAAAGCATTATAGAAAATGATGAGGTTTATATCACATGGGATAACCCATTACAAGCAATTCAAAAAATTGATGCAAGAAAATCAGATATAGTAGTCCATGAAAAGAAGACAAAAGTAGCATTGATCACTGAAACTGCTGCAAACAGTGACTGCAGTGTTTTATGTACAGAGGCAGAAACAAGGGCAACGTGGAAGGAGGATACACAGATAGCTCTAATAGTAGTAGGAGCAATTGGCCTTATAAAAAATTTAATTTACAATTGTACTTTGATATGTTACCAATACATGTAAGTCCATATGAATTGCAGGAGGAGTCATTAATGGGCACACTGCGGGTGCTGCGAGGAGCACTTCTGGTTAACAGAAAGAAACAATACTAATTTCATGAACTTTAGTCATACTTAGACTTGGGAATGGGGTTCATTCCAGTCATGGTATTAGAAACACAAAATACTTTGAGAAATTAAAAAGTGAGAAGTCTTACTATCAGAATAATGAGATTCGTGGGTACTATGAATCCTGGTATTCAGGGGAAGGTCTCTTGCTAAGGGTTTGGTTTGACTTGCACACAGATCTTTTTGTGTGGAAGTAAATCTCTGAACTCTGGAATCTAAGAGAACACAGGAAACCAATCCTTTGAAGAGGTGTTGAACTACACTTTTTGATGTTCTCCTGGAATCCCAGTCTTTTCAATTTTTCACCCAAGTGAAAGATTCCCTGACACTTAACAAAAAACTGGGGGAAGGCACAGCCCACTCACTGGTGGTGTAGGTGGTCCCCACAGCAATAAAGTACAGTCATGTAACATCATATCATAATAGCAAACGTCCTACTTCTCACAGTTTTCTTTACAACTGGGATATCCTGGCATGAATGGCCGAATGTTTCCCCAGCATACCAAAGCCTTTATAACTCTGAGGTGCTGAACGTGAGATGTCGAATGCCCAAGTGGTAAGGTACTTATGTGACATACAACTGCCTAATCCTCAGGACTGAACTGCTCCAGAAGCAGAGCAACCCTAGATGATAGGAAGAATATCTGCATCCAGGAAAGGAAGAATGGAGAGACAGAAGGAAAATAAGACCCCACAGTCAGAAGGGAGGCAACAATTAGGGGGAAGAAAAGATGGGCAGAATATTGAAGAGTGAGAAGTATGAGATCTACTGTTAGGGTAAAAGCTTACACAATTGCACTATGACCTTCCTTATCACTGTTGAAATACTTTTTTACAACTGGGAGAGTACAAAGGCTTCTGGAGATGATGGGAAGTAGCAGCCACAGGGGAGCCCTCTAAAATCCATGAAGGATGGCCCTGGCCCTAGAAATGACATCCAACTTGCTAAGTTTAGTAAAGATGTGTACAGAGAACTGAACAGCAGCTTCTAAAAATGGATCTAGTATCCAGACCCTTGAAAAAAGCACCAGAATAGGGAACTGCCGTGGTAGAATGAGCATAAACAGAAGAAAGCAGCTTGCATTGAAAGGAAGATTAAAAAGACCCAGGAGGAAATTATTTATTTAGAAACAACCAAATCCAATTTCCTGGCATTAAAAAAAAAAAAAGTTGCTCAGATTTCCTGATATCTTTTGTCTTGTCCAGGTAATAGCCAAGCTGTCTACGAAAATCCAAGGTGTGAACAATCCTCTCACCACCATTCTGCAGACAGGGAAGAAAAGATAGATTAACTGTTCAACTCAAGGACAAATCATTAACCAATTTGGGCATGAAAGACAGACCCTGTCCTTGTTGAAAAGGGTGGAACTGCCAGGAATACCAGATGTTAAGAGACTCTCTTAGCAGAAGTCAAAGCCTCAAAAACATACATTTCACCAAGGAGAAGGAAACTGCAGTTTCAAAGGGAAACAGAGTTAATTTCTCAAGAACAAAGTTAAAGACTCAAGAAGGAGGAATATACTTTTTTGGTAGCCTAATATGAAGACCACCTTTCAAAAATTGACTTCAAAATAAGAAGCAAGGGATGGAATCAAGGACAGACGAGAAATATGGCTGACTAATAGATGAATATGACAAGCTAGAAGTGAGCAACTCACATAAGGATCGTAGTAATACCACCAGAAAAAGGGTGCAGTTCATATCTGAGACAAACAGAAAATCTCTCTCATTTAGCCACAAAGAACTTTCCAATAGTAGGTTTGCTGGCCTCCTGCAAAATCCAAAGCATGTTCTCAGAAAACTGGTGCCGTAAAGGAATCAAAACCCTATCACCCAGAGAGTTAACTAAACAGTTGGCAAGTCAGGGTGAATGAGAGAACCCTTGTCCGGTGAAAGAAAATCCATCCTGTGAGGCAACTTGTCATAACTGTCACTGGCCAGATGAAAATTGAAGGGGGAACCAAAATATAGTCACCAGCAAGATTTTGGGCCTGTCCCACATGATGTTTGCAGGACTTTTTGTAGCAGAGGAAGAAAATTATAGGCATTTAGACACATCCCTTCCGAACAAAAAATATGGCATCCACTCTCCAACCTAGAAGACTTGGCACTCTGGAACAAAAACTTGTGAAGTTGTCTATTCAGATGGGAAGCAAAAAAAAACCTACTTGAGGAGTACCCTACTGATGTAAGATGTCCAGAAACACATTCCTGTAAAACATCCATTCATGAGCATCTGTTCTAGACCTGCTCAAAGTGTATGCCACAAGACTGTGCTCTAAGGGATTATAAACCACCTTAAGAAACAAGTGATAGCAGACCACAAAATCCCAAGCCTGAAGAGCCAGCCTGTAAAGAAGGTATGATTTTGTGTCCCCTTGCTTCTTGATGTACCACATGTCATTTCAAGACAATAGTCTGAAAAATCCTTGGAGGATCTGGGACCCAAAGGAAGTATAAAGTCTGAAGGGCCATAATCGGAGCGCTCATCTTTTTGATGTTGATGTGGTCTGCCAATTGCTGGGAAGGTCATAGTCCCTTGACATTTACACTGCTGAGGTGGCTACCCAACCCTGACTGGAAACAACCATGTAAATCTCCTGAATGTTAAAAGGAACTTGGAAAGGAAAACCTTGATTTGGGGAAATTTGGTGAATCCACCAGTCGAACTCATGATTGAGACAAGGAAACAGAGGAACTGGAAAATCCAGAGGATGGCAGTGTTGAAGCCAAACAATCTTGAGATATCATTAAAATTTTATCATATGTAGTCCGGCAAAGGAAACTATAGGAATGGTGGATGCCATGAACCCCAGAGCCTGAAGAAATTCTCTTGGAAGGACCGGAAGAGGAAAAAAACTGAAAACAGTCAAGAACAGGACAGTGGGAAAAGGAAGGAAAACCATCATTAGTATGGTCTGAACCCTGTACCCCAGAAACACTTTTTCTATTTGAGGAAAGATTAGGAAAGGGATGCCTAATAAGTGTGCCCCAACTTCCTCACCTCACAGTTTTGAGGGACAACTAATGTCCCCTACATGTGCAGTGTCTGAACACCTCAGTCTAAATGGAAACATGAAATAATGACTTAAAGCATAATGCCTTCCAGTTCAACATGCTTCCTAAGGATAATGTGGACCTTGTCGTTTTCATTTAAATTTCAATTCTAAGCCCTTCGTATTGCCGAAGTAGTTGCAACTTCCATTTTATGTTCTACATCCACATAAGCCTCGATGTATAATGTCACTGCCAAACCATTTAGCTTTCAGTTGGAAAATCAGTACATTTGTGTACATTATAAAGAACATTTGTACAGAACTATCTTAATGTATGCTTTACTTTTTTCTGAGATGTAATTCTAGTTGCAGCTCTAAACAACCTTGTTGAAGCTTCACCTTCATTAGCGCTTACCAGTAACATTACCATCCATTAAATTTCACTTTTGTGGTCACTTCCTTGATTTCATATGGAAAAACATTGAACAACTCTTAATTTGCATAATTTCACACCTTGCCTGCTATCCTACATAGTTTAAAAAACAACAGGCCTGTGGGCGTCTAATAATGGACAGAGTCTCCAGTTTCTTTACAAAGTAATGAGAAATTAATGCAGAACTATATGCGACTCAAGCTTTCATAAAACATGAGAAAAAACATAACAGAAAAAAAAACATTCAAATAAGGGCCTGCATAATAAAATGTCTGCTTAAACAGTTATACATTTTATGAAGAGATCTTTCATAGGCACCCTTCTGCAATGTTTGTATAATGCCCTCATGTGTTTGTGCTGAAATCATTTAATTCTGCTTTGGGCACACTCTTTCAAATGACATACTACAGTTTCTGAGCTAGAAATACTTTAAACATTACGTGTACAAGTGACAAATCAACTTGTGGTTCACAAGTCACACAACTGAACAGCATTTGGAATACAAATCAACTCGAGAGGTTTTACATTGAGGCCAGTTCCAACCCTATGTAATAAATTTCAACTAAATACAAAACCTGTTGCAATTAACTTGAAATAATCCCCACCCCCCCCACGACATCCTCACATGTACAGTCATTTAATATCTTGTGAAAACATATACTAATTAAAGCGACGCAGGTCTTTTCCACAGAGACAAAAACAGCAAGAACAGGATTCAAATGTTCAAAAAAATGAATATTTCTGCAGCACCTGTTATTAAGATAGTTTGCCAAGTAAAGGGAATTCCAATATTCTAACAGCTACAGCATGTTTCCCTGCATGTGTATACTTTCTTAACGTATGGCTCTGCCTTCTGTTCCATATGCCAATGTCTCATAGAAGAAAATAAAACTTGCAGGTCTTATGCTGCTTGGATCTCTGCTCAAAAGATGACAGTTTGAGCAGAAGTAATTATTTCATAAACCACAGATGAAATGACATACGAATGAACAGGCAGCAGTTGGGTTTACTGTTCTCCTGGTAAAAGAAAGACTGAACTATCTAAAACCTTCAGTCCGCAATCACTACATTAACAGTGCTCCCTCATTTACCAGCAGAATTTTATTAAAATTGGATTTGTGAACAGCAGAGAGAAAAGTGAAAATGTAAACAGAAGTGATCACTGATCCACTGCTATTATAAAAGTGATATACCATCATGCTCCAAACAAGATTTTGGTATTATTCAGCTAGCAAGTAATCTGCTAGCTGCACACAAGGATCTTGACACTACTGTCATCTGGTTAAACTGTGCGCATTTCTCACTTGCACCAAAATCCTTAGTGGTCATCAGTTACATCAACAGCTGTCCACACCCTATCTGCCACATCTCTGCAAAAATTCATGCTTGAAGGCTGCTTAGCATCTTATGCTAGTAAAGAGTAAATGGCTGATCTACACATTTGTCTTTTCACAGTTAAGGTACATAACTTCGTAGAACATAAAAGTTTAACATTATGTGTACTAGTTATTAAATCTCAATGGCTTAATATCTGAAATTGATTTTGGTCAGTGGCACACAATTCTCAAAGATATTTCTATAATGTTTCCATCTCTGACTGCAAGTCTGTGACTTATTTACATGCTATATACAATTCAGGTTTGAATGGCTCATGCTCCTTTTCTACCTTGCCAGATCTTCATTAATGTGATCATCATACACAAACCTTAAACACAACTTTCTGATACACACTGGTTATTTGAATGTATTCAAAGCTGCACATTTCCATGGAAAAATAAATAAATCATACATCACTACTCAGTAACTGTGATAAGGAGAGGCAAGATAACTAAGGCAAAATCCAGTAAGTCTGTTACACAAGAAATACGGAAACGTTCCCACTTTTCTAGGACTATACTCCTAATAGCATGTACTGGGCACTATTATGTTTACTTAATGATTTCTAGACATCAGAATGAACTCTTAAAATAAATAATCCTGAACAGAGTGGGAAGTACTGGGGAATAACGAACTACTCATGACATTATGGGGTCTATATCAGTTTGCTGAAAACTAACTTTGGCAAACAGCCATTCATCGAACATGCAAATCATCGAATGTTTTTCATAGGGCAGTGAGTTACTTGACCAGCATTAGGAAATTTGCCCTGTTCTCCACAGTAATACGGTCTCGGACTTAGTATATATAAGAGGGGGGTCTGGGGAGCACAGCCCCCCACCTTGGTGGGTTTGATATACTATGGTGCGTGTGATGGTCGGTATGTTGGACAAGTAACTCACTGCCATGTGAAAAATGTTCACGGATGTGAACGGTTGATAAACGACCGTTCGCTGATTTATACTCTATGACAAACTAATATAGACCCAATATTCAGAGGCATCACAGCATCTGGAAGGCCGTGTTCCCAATATTCTCCTTCCTGGAACAAATCAAAACTAGGACATAAGCTACATGTTAATACTGGTTCTGCTTCTACAGTTAATTTTTTTTTAATTTGAATGCAAATTAGGTCCTCCACCTAATATTTGAAACTTTATGTAGATGCTGTCTTTGAAGGTGAAAATACTTCAGATCAAAATTAGAAAATAGTTTAAAACAAGAATGCCACTTGCCAGAGAATACAGACGTTTCACCTCTTCCATCTGCAAAACAGTTTGGTGGCAACTGAAGTGCCAGGTACAGTCTTAGAAAGATCTTAAAATCTGCATCACTGATAACATACAAGATTGCTCAACCTTAAAAATGACAAACAACTGTCTCTGGGTAAAACTAATTCAAGTCTACTCAAATAACCTTCATACTGGAGAGAAGGGTTATAAACATGGCTTCTAAGGAATTCTTCAAGCTCAGTTAGAGCACTAAATATAAATCTCCCAACGTATCCAAGACAGAGTGCATGGCATGGACAGGTTTCTCTGTGCCATATTTCCCCTTACCTTGTCTAACCTGGTAACAGCCATGGTGGTTCCAACCAGAGAGGGCACTATCAATTTGATATATTTCTTAATTTCTATAGTACTTTGTACTTTTGGGATGCTATCGTTAGTATCTCTCCTTCCTTATGACCGTCATAACTTAACTTTTCCATTGTTGGTATTGCCTTACCCCCTTTTCTTACTAGTTGAAAAAAAAAAAAAACGTTTACCATACTTTTTTTTCTGCAAAATGCCTCTGACTTATAGTTGATGTTAGTTTTCCTTGCTTGTAATGGCTGACAAACTGCTGGGTTTAAAAAAATGTAGAAAGTGTGGACAGTTTCTGATGCCCACACACTGTTTACTGCCTGAGCCCTCTTCATTTATAAGACAATTGCTCAATTTGTCATGGCTTCAACCCCTGCACTCTTATGGAATGAAAGTTGATTTTGAAAGGTCTCATTCCTTTATCCCTTGGAGAAGCCGCATCAGTCACCTACACCTAGACCTTCTTCAAAATCATCTGACACTTCGAGATTTCAAAAAGACCCAGTCCCAAGCCCAGATTAGAAAAAAACTGAGCGCACAAAAGTATACAGAATTCATCACAGCAGACCATCTCAACACTACTGGACCAGACCCTGAAAAATCAGATCAGAAACATGTTAAACTGTGAGATTCTATCCTATTGGATCTGACACAGACAGAAGTTAGAGATGTCTTTACTTCCACGCACCAGATACTCCTCATCCTTGGATTCAGTTCCGGACATGCTCCCATTACCCTTTTTATAAAGGTCAATGTCTCCATCCATTCAATCTACTCTTTCTTCCAGAAGCCTAACAGAAGATGATGTGGTGAGGAAGATTCTCTCAGTGCAGGAGCATATGGGTTTTCCTTCAGTGCCTATCCCTCTGGGTCAGATTATCAGTCCTTCCACAACACCCCCTTTGCAAATTCCTCCTCAGTCACCTTCTGTTGCTTTGGAGTTCCAGGATACTAGCTGTCCAGATCAGTCAGCCTCAGAGCCGATGATTTCCCAATCATCAGATCAAACATCCTCTGAGACCTTTGGTCTACTCAGATCCAGAGAGGTTTCAGAGCCAAAGTCTGCCCATCTGATCCAGGGTACAGCATTCAACTCTGAAGTTTTCGCAGCAGTCTCTGTGCCTCAAGAGCCTCGACACTGGATAGTTTGACTCAAGCTTCCACGTCGGGGGTACTGCCATTGCAGAGTGGGGGGGTGACAATTCAGAAGCTCACCTTCTCAGATCAGAACCCCCTCTTCTGCTCCTTCGAGCTCTGCCTTCCAGGCTGCAAAGAAAGTTTTCTCTGCCTTGACAGATCTGACTGAACCTTCCCAGTCAGATCCTAGACATTCTACCTTTTTGTCTTAACATCAAGAGCCTCTCCACTCCTCTCTGCAGGGGCATCTGATACAAACACACAGGTTCCCTCTCAGGGAATTCTGAATTCCTCTCTTTCAATACCCTCCCAGAGCATCCCACTGAGGAGGTGCCCAGGAACAGGACATGTGAGAGGAAGCATGTAGAAGCCCTACAGGAGTCCATCAATGAAGACTCAGATTTGGAGGAAGGTGAAGGGTCCCCACAGTCACCTCCTTAATATGTTTCATTTGAAGACATCCTATAAATTCTTTAACAGAGAGGTGGATGGACTCCATTCATCTTTACATCTGAGGAATCTATTCTCCTGGAGGCCTTTAGTACTGGACCATCTATCGCCTAGGTGACATCGCCCACCAATGGGAATGTTATGATCTCCTGGTGGGCATGAAAGGAACTCTAATCCACAGAACCCATACCTCAGAGACCAGACAAGATAATGGCACAACCTGAGGACAGACAGTTCTGGGGAAAAGGGGTTCCAGTTGATGCTATGGTAGTAGTGGAGGCCAAGAAGAAAGAACTTGACAGTGAGAGTTTAATTGCGCATCCGCCCCAACAGGGAGTCATGGGGAATGGACAGATTAGGGAATCTCATCTGTTTCAGTGAAATTTGCACTAAGGTCACTGAACTATTTAGCAGGTGCAGCGATAGCGTTGTTGCCTCACAGCAAGAGGTTTTTCTGTTTGATTCTCGGCTGGAGTGCGGGGAGTGCCTTCTGTGTGGAGTCTGCACATCCTCCCCGCGGTTTGTTGGGCGTTCGAAAGTCATGCGTAAATGGGCGTGCCTTCGTAGAAGGTTGGACGTTGAGCTGGCTCCTCAGCGTTCGTGAAAATCTACTGCCAATCATTAGCAGACCGGAGTTCCGCTGTGGCAACCCTTAACTGGGAAAAGCCGAAAGACAAACAATTAGACTTTAGAAGGATTTGACTAAGGAGTTGTCAAATGCTGTGGCAGGAGCCATTTCTGAAGAGGTTCAAGATTCTGTAACGTCTCAGTTGGCAAACCTACAGTTCATATCCAACTCTTCTATAAGGTTAGTTTCCAACATAGCAGAAGTAAGAGCAGCAGGTTCTGGCATTTTATTGAGAAGACAGGCCTGAATGCACTTGTGCAATTTGGTAGACCCATTTAAGTCCTCTTTTGTCAATGCTCCTTTTGACAGGACTACACTGTTTGGCCCTAAAGTAAAGGAAACACTGTCCAGGTGTGAGAAGAATGGAAAGACCTAGTCTGCCATGGGTGTATGTCTTTCAGCTCTCCAAAGATCCTATTCCAGGAATCAGTACAGTAGCCAAAGATGTGGTTTAAAAAGTGTCAAGGTCCTTTCCAAAACCCAAGTGGAGGAGGTTCCCCCTGAGGCAGAGGATAGAACTTCAATGGATGACGCCCTCATGGCAGAGGTGGCCCTCAAAACAGGGTTTGTGAGAATCTTTGACATACTCTATCAGTGCTGTTGAATGGAGGTCCAACTGTCTTCCTTCCTCTGGAGACAGTCAGGGGCGCTTATCCCTGTACCAGAGAGCCTGGCTAGACTAAATGATACTTGGGTGCAGAGGATTGTTTCAGGAGGTTATACAATACCTTTTTCCCTTTCACCTCCAAATCCAAGAAAAATCCCCTATGTTCCCACCCAGTCAGAGGGATTAAGCTGCAATTCAAATTCAAAAGTTGCTAGAAGAGAGTCATCCAAGAGGTCCCACCAGACCAAATAGGATCTGGAACTTACTCAAGTATAAAACAGGAGACTGGAGACCAATTTTGGATTTCACCAATCTAAACAAATCAGTTCAGTGAACCAAATTCTGGATGGTCATGTTTCAGTCCATTCTACCCTTTCCAGGCAAGGATGACTGGATGTGCTCTACAGATCTTCAGGACGCCCATCATCATATAAAAATTAACAGGCAATCCAGAAAATACCTACACTTCTGGATGGGAGCCAGTCATTTCCAATTTAGAGTACTGCCCTTCAAACTCACCATGGTCTCCAGGGTGTTCGCCAAATGCATGGCAGTAGTAGCAGCTCACCTCAGACTGCAGGGATTCAGGGTGTTTCCCTACCTGGACATCTGGCTCATTTCCACTTTGATCAGGCATCAGCTCATACACACGAGATCAGGTGCTCCAGACTTGCACTCTTCTGGGGAGAACTATAAACTGCAACAAATCACAACTACAGCCAATTCACACATTGGAGTTTATTGGAGCACTTCTCAATACAAAATCTCCCATCATTTCTCTTCCACCACACAGAGTTCAGACAAGATCCCAAGTCAGGAAGATTATGGTGAGTACCTCAATTTCAGCCCATCTAGGCTTAATGGCAACAGCAATAACTTTAATCCCACTAACCAGGTTTTACAGGAGGATTCTTCAGTGGATGCTGGCTACCCAATGGTCAATCCTTTATCAATGTCATACCAGATAAAAGTTACCCAGACGTGCAAAAGAGATCCGAGTTGGTGGATTTAATCTGACCAAATACTTAAAGGACATTTTCATTTCTCAACAACTTAAGGCTATAGTGACCATGGATGTTTCACAGATTTGGGGGGGGGGGGGGTGCATTACCTGGGAACGACAGTCCAGGGCACTTGGGCCTCCAAGGAGGCAAATTTGCACAAACATCCTGGAGATGGAGATGCTCTTACCGTTGCAGGCTTTCAGGATGCTCTTTCCTCTGGGACGATTGTGATTCAGACAGACATGTCACAGTTGTATGGTACATCAACTAACAAGGGAGAACCAAATCCTATGCACATTGTGTCAGTAAGCTCTCAGGGTCTGGCAGTGGGCAGTCTCTTCCAACTGCTTTCTATTACCAATGCACATTCCGGGGAAATCCAACATGATAGCAGTAAAACAGGTCAGGTGCATTCTTCTAAATCACAAATGGTCCTTGAACGAAGCCGTGGCAGACAAGATTTTTCCATTGATAGGGCCAGCCTTGCTGCAGCCTCTTTGCTTCTTCCCTGAGCAACAAGTGCAGCAACTAGCTTGCCCCAATTCCTTCACAGGGGAAGTCACCAAGGGATGCTGTACTCCCCAATTGGTCCCCAGGTCTTCTCTATGCTTATCCACCAATTCCATTGATCCCAAAATTTCTGCAGAAAGCTGCCAGGTCGAAGAGCAAAGTAATCCTCACTGCACCCTATTGGCCTCAACAAATTTGTTTTTTCTTCCTTTGGCCTCACCTGGTTCAACCACCATGGAATCTAGATCTGACTCCAGACCTCCTGTCTCACCCAACAGATACGACACATCCAGATACACCAAACCTCAAGCTGACTGCTCGACTTCTCAAATTCCATCAAGAGCCAGACAATCCATGCTCTCTTCATGTATTTACAGTATAATTTTATCTTCCCTTAAACCCTTGACAAAAAGAATATATTCCAGTAAACAGAAAATGTTAATTTGGGCACAACAGCACAATTCTAACCCCTTTTCAGCCCCTATCAATTGTATTTTTGACTTTCTAGCGCACTTGTTTCTAAACGGTGCTAATTCTTCAAACGTTTAAGTGCAACTGGCAGCAATTCCAATCATATTGTATTTAATGACTCCTCTATACCTTCTCACAAGTTCAGCAAGGCTTTCTTAAAAAGTACTCTCCTCCTAAGGCTTCCTTTTAAAGATCCTACCCCTCCATGGGATTTAAATCTGATGCTGCTGTCTCTCACACAATCCTGTCTGAACTAGCGGCTACATGTGACCTAAACTATTTTGCATGGAAAACAATTTTCTTGGTTGCCATTACTTCTGCAAGAAGAATTTCAGAGATTTAAACATTACCCTCTAAACCTCCAGACTTAATTTTCCACAAAGATAGAGTGGCCTTGCATACTAATGTGTCCTTTCTGCTGAAGGTGGGTGTCAGAATCCAATATTAATCAAGCTATTAACTTAAGTGCTTCTTCAAGTTTACCAACAAAGGAGAATATATATTGCATCTAATGGATGTTCACAGACAGTCACCCTTCTAATTTGCATAGGACCGAGAAAATCAGAAAAGCTTATCGATTGCTCATCTCATTCTCTGAACCAACTTTGGGAAAACCAGTTTCTAAGATTACATTATCAAAGTGGTTGAAAAATTGCATTTCCTTCGTTTATACCAAACTTGGCATTACTCCTCCACATTCCTTGACAGCACACTCCACTAGATCCATGGCGACTTTCACAGTTTTTTAATCAAGAATGTCCATGGATGATATATGTACAGCAGCAACTTGGGCTACTATTCCACCCTGGAAACCGGTAGCTAGGGACTCTGTCCCAGTAGTTGAGGACAGAATGAAAATTGACATCAGATGAAGCAGTTATGTACTCACCATAATGTTCCATCTGTGCTGTCCATTTTCATTCTTCCTCAACTCTCTTCCCACCAACCCCCATCCTAAGACTTCTGGAGGAACAAGTGTTTACAGGATCCCTGTATACTTGCTTCTTACATATGATTTCTAGTGGGTAAGAGATAAGCTCGAGAGATTTGGCTGACACGGGATTTAGCAACAGCCAAGTCAGATCAAATGGGTTGGATTTGAACCCAATAGTTGGAAAGAATCAAAATTGACATCATATCAGGTGTTTACAAGCAGCAACTCACATACTTCCCTACACAATCCCTCATCAAAAGTAAAAGCATAAGCAGTACACAAAAGTCTTGAGAAATCCAAGTCCTTTGCACAGAAAGTGCTTTGACAGAGAACAAAAAATGAAAAGATATCAAAGTATATCCAAGCACCAATCAAAATGCATTAGTAGCTCTGAAACACACTTCATACTGCTTAAATGCAACACCAAGCAAAATTATACTGGTCTTCAGTTTGCTGCTTCAGACATGAAGTGTACAGAAGCAGCAAAACAAGTACATAAAAAAAAATACTTCACAATCTTTAAATCCTAACATATCAGTGAAACAGTCTCTCAAGCAGTACATTTTTCCTCACAAAACCAGCCCAAGTATTTAAATAAGCCCTGTTCTAAAAATACCAGTTTCTGACAAACTTTTGAAATCAATAAAACTGCCAGTATTTAAATACATCAAAATATTTAAAAAGACAATATTTTCTGTGTGCAAGTGTTTCCCTATTGGGAAACATCGGTCAGAAATAAAGCCTGTAGCCAAATGTTGTTCCTGTGAAGCCTCTCAGCTGATACTCCTTCAAGCAGCAAGAAAACTCTGAAGTTATTCTGAAGTAGTCTTCAGTCAGAATGCTGACTTCCATCCACAAACAGGTTGTTCAATCAATACCAGAGTGAACGATAGTGGGAGGGAGCCAGAACTTTGAGAAACTGGCCAGCTGATGAATCCTGGGTAGACCACCACTCCAACAGCCTAAAACTAATGCATCAGTGAGAAAAACACCATCTTCCCTTAAAAGGATAATTGATTATGTACAGAGAATATTCTTTCCTGGGTCTCTGCTGAAAATAAGCCTCTCTTAAAGACCTTTAATATGATGGAGGGAGGGCTCTATTCATGTAATGCCCTCCTCTCCAATATGGCAAGCTGAACTCTTCCAATATTGTATGGTTTTACAGCAGTCTTGATACAAAGTCAAAACCATTTACAGGATTCATAGGCAAATAACTAGGCTAGTTGCCCTTGAAGGTCATTTAAAGCCTAGCTAGTTTCCCTTTTTGAGCTTGAATAAGAATTAAACTTATCCCATTTGGTTAGAGATCTGGCCTTATCCCTCCCCATGGTTGATGATCATATACTACCCCTAATGAAAACATATCATAGCATAGCATAGATAATATGAGGGGGGCCATGCATGGACTAAATCATTTAAAAGCGGATTCTGACCATTAGTAGTCCAGGGGGGCAAGGCTTGGGTTAAATTTTCTGTTTCCTATCTATAGATCTAAATTGTGCTTGAGTACGGACAGGGATGAACTTTGTTTTATGTGGAGTCTGCTCCTCTGCAATGTAAATCTACTCCCCCAAACTGTTCTGTTGATGTTGTAGAAGATCCTTAGATTGGGTACTTCTGATGCCATCTGACTTGCTGATGAGCAGTAACTCCATCATCAGGTCAGATGTCTTATATGCCAGATACAAGTCACCTCTTAGCAGTCTGTAGAATACAAATTATAGTGACAGAGCTTTGAGTCGGCCCATGTAAGGCATGTTGATTAGGTCTTGTATCCTTTCAGTAAGGTTTGTGTGGCCATTCCAGTTGTTCCATACATCTGGCAAATACATGCCAAACAAGGGTTGAGTAAAGGGGGATAATGGCATCCCTAGGTCTAGGCACAATCCTTTTTTAAAAGGTGTGCAATACAGAATGACTTTCTTACGTCAATGGACACATGTTCAAAAGTTAGGTCACTATTCACACAAGTTCCCAAACCATGAACATCTGAGTTAACTCTTAGGGGCATATTGTAAATGTATTTCCCTGGAACAATGACTTCCCAAATGACAATACTGCATTTTTTGGTATTTAGTTTCAGCCAATGATTTTGGCACCAGTTATTTGGGACAAACATTCCTGCAGGATGGCAGAGTCATTTGGGAACTGAATGACTGCGTCTACCTTGCAGTCATCTACAAACCTGTCAGCCAGAGCTCTTTGGTATTGGCTTTTACTTTAGAAAAGTAGAACAGGAGAGGTCTCAACACAGAATACTGGGGACTCCACAGGTGACTGGTCTCTTTGAAGAGATAACTTTCCCTATTTTGATTTCCTGCATCATGTCTGAGAGCCAGCTGGTAATTAAGCAGGTGGCAGAGGGGTTTATTCCCAGTTTAAACTTTTCTACTATGCCTGAGTGAGGAACTGTATAAAAAGCTTTGGCCAGGTCAGGGTATGCAGTGTGTACCATTTTGACTTCTTCCATTGCTTTGGTGGCACTTTCAGAAGAATTGACCAGGTTAAGTATGACCTGCCCTAAATGAATTCAAACTAATTTCAAACTAAGATCCAAACATAAAATAAAAGGAGTAATATGATAAAAACAAGACCGTATCTGGCAGAAACACTATTAAAACAAACATAAAAGGATGAGCATTTTGCAACAAGATGTTGCTTCATCAGATCTGTAAAATAAGAGGTCAGTGATGGCCTTCTCTGAAGAGCTCTTTTCAAAAGTAGTCAGACATCATAAGATGATATGCAGGATAAGGGAACCAAAATCTGCACTAGAAGAAGGAACCCCCCCCCCCCCCCCCCAAGGACAAAAATGGGTGAAGTACATCATACAGGCCTCAATGAAATGAAAATACAAATGGGGACAACAACAACACTCAAATGTATACAATTGTTTATTTATTTTATTTAATGACATTTGTTAACTGGGTTTGTCCAACTGGGCTTGTGGCCCATTTTCAGTGGAGACCCGAGGAGAAAAACTCCAGTAGTACATTTTTAAACAAATACAATTTTAAACAATATTGATATAATAGCAGTTATAGCAAAAAGATTCACATATGTTGGGTTACATGCATAAAGTTAAAGTTGCATTAAAAAGAAGCTAAGTAACAATTTTACATTGATATAGTTCAATAGCTCAACAATAAAAATTTTGTTTGTATAAAATTATGCAAATGCATAGTAGACACATTGGAGAGAGACATGTAATGAGGTACTAAGTATGGCCCTTTTGAGGGTACATAAAGGGAAGGAAGACTAGGTGGGGTCATGGCAAGGGCAGGTTCTGGAATTGAGAAAATAAGCTTTTAGTTCATTTTTAAAGTGTGAGGTGTGGGAGACTAAACGTAAGTCAAGGGGAAGTTTTTTTCCAAGCATGGGCAAGGGAGTGTTTGTAGAGTAGTTTGCCTACTGACCTTTTTGGGTGGTAGATCTCAAGTAATTGTTGGTTAGAAGTACGGAGTCACCGGAATGGGATGTAGATGGAGACTAAGGAAGACAGAGATGTACGGAAGGAGGGTTTATAAAGAATAGAGTTTAGCATATGAAATTGATAAGACAGCAGAAATTGGGGAAGTTCAAGCCATTGAAGAGATTTTAAAGAAATGCAGTGGTGTGAGTTGTATGGGGAGTTAGTAATAAATCTGGCTATTTTATGGTAAGTCTGTTGGAGTTTGTTTAGAGTGGAGGCCTGGCTATTGATAAGAACTGGGGCGGTGTATAACAGGGAGGGGAGGAGGAGTGCCTGGCCCAGGGCAAGTCGAGATTCAGGGGTTAGGAATTTTTTGTTCCGATATAGCAGACCTAGTTTCTGGTTTGTTTTTTTTATACATTGGAGTATGTGTAGGTTAAACTTTAGTTCATCGGCAATGACCCCCTAGGAGTTTTGTGTGGGTGTCAGGTTGGATAGTTGTGTTGTTAGAAGATGCAATAAAAAAGGAGGTTTTATGATGAGAAAGGGAACGGGGAAGGAAAAGTAGGAGTTTGGTCTTTTTGGGATTTAGGATCAATAGGTTGAGAGCGCGCCATTGTTCAGTGGATAGTAGGGCCTGTTGGGTCAGGGAGTGTAGTTCAGGAATGTTATTTGAGATGGATACAAGTGTGGAGTCATTGGCATACTGAATAAGGGAGGATGTTTTGCATGAGGTGTAAAGATCATTGGTGAAGATGTTAAACAAAAGGGGTCCCAAGATGGAGCCCTGGGGAACACCAGTGGAGATGGGAAGGAAAGGTGAGGAGGATGAGAGCCATTTGACAGATTGTTCCCTGCCAGATAGGTAACTATTAAAATAGGCAAGTGCAGAGGGGGATAGGTGGAGATTTGCTAGTTTGGATAGTAGTAGGGGATGAGAGACAGTATTGAAGGCTTTGGAGAGATCTAGGAAGAGACAAGAAATGAGTTTATTGTTGTCTAGGGCCTCTGCAATGATATGAGTGAAGGAGGGGAGGGCAGTGGTGGTGCTGTGATGAGGACAAAATCCATGTTAGGTATGGGTAAGTGGTGCATGAGGAGGTGATTGAGAAGCTGTGAGTGAATACATTTTTCTAATATCTTGGAGAGGGGGGACAGAATGGCAATGGTTTGGTAGTTTGAGGGGTCAGTGGAGTTTCCACCTTTATTAAGAGGGATAGGAAAGAAAGATTTCCAAAGGGTGGGGACAGTTGATTCCAGAATAGATCGATTAATTAGTATAGATATAGGATAGGCAATTGAGTAAGCAGCAAGTTTGAGAAATGTAGGAGATAGATTGTCAGTGGAAGTAGAGCAAGGTTTTAGCTTGAGTAGTAAAGCTTTGATGTATGTAAAGGGAACTGGCATAAAAGAAAAAGTTGTTAGTGGGACATGGAGGGGTGAGTGTCGAAGTAGAGTTTGGCTTAGAGGTTACCAGATTTTGGCTGGAAAAGATAAAGCTATAAAAAAAGATATCATGCTTCAGAGATCATTCCTATTAAATGTGGCAGGTCAACAGTTTCTTCATTACCTTGTCACACAACATTCCCTAAAAAATAATGGAAATACATACTGTAACCTTAATTAGGCTGGTGTCTAGACAATTCAGCACTGTAATGATTCCTGTCATTCTTCTTCCAGAAAATAGGAGTTAATTTGCCAGGCACAGCAAAACATCTACTCATTTACAGAATCCATTTTAACATGTATACTATGATGAATCTCATGTAAAGAGCTGATTTAATAAAAAAATATCTTTCCATAAAACCTGGATGGTCAATGTCTGAGAAAAATGACCATGAATGTGCAAATGTTGGGGCCCTTTCCCTTTGGTATTTTATAATTAAGCATCATGAATCCGTATGGAATACCAGACATCACAACAGCAGCAGCATTTATTTTGTTCTCTGTGACAACATCCAGCCTGACTCAGTCATTGGAAAGACCAAAAATCTACCTACAACACATTGTGTAAAGTGTCCGACAGTGCTGTGCAAATCCTCAAAAAATAGATGCATGACCACCTACTCACCATAACTATGCCTTTCTCAGTTTAAATTCTCTAACACCTCCATATTTTATCAGGTAGTAATGGCCCAACATCAAAAGAAGCTCTCACCTTAATATGATACCAGACTACTAATGTATGCTCTTCTACTTCTTCAGCCAATATTTATTGCTAGTTATTTTCTACTCTCATGCCCTTCCATAATATCTTCATCTTTCTAACAATGATCAACTCTTTCCCTTCTGCTCATTACTCCTAATCTCATTATATTCCTCTGTTTAGTTTGGCAGCAGAATACTAATTCTTCATCCCTGTACATTAGAAATAGTCAACATTTTGAATAATTAATTTGCATGACATAGGCTTATTCACTTCTGCAATGTCTTGCTACTTACAGTACATACTGTATTCTTAATATTGCTGTAAATGTATTTTAACCTGTGTGTTCTGTTGTGGGGATATTCTCCCCTTGTATACAATTACCATTTTGCTGCTATAAAATGGTCATGTGTGGGTTTTTGTTAAACATTTCTCCCAAACTCATTGTAAAGCAAACTAATCTGTTGCAGTGCCTTCTCCCCTTGTATATAATTATTCCACTACTGTTCAAATGTTTTTTAATCTGTGTGAAGCTTTCTTCCCAAGCCTCTGCTGAGACTGGGCCATTGACACCGTTGTACTTTCCCGCTTATCAAAGAGCAAAATAAAATTTACAAAAATGCAACTGGATGCTTCCCTGACTGCTCCCTTTGAAATGAAATTCAAAACTGAAGTCTGTTTAGAAGACAATTTGTTCCACTTTAGTTAAATTTCTAAGTGACAAAGTACAGTTGTGTACACTTACCATAAATGTAGATGTTCGAGTGTCTTCACTGTTGCAGTCATGACTGCAGGGTTCTCCCCTGCCGGCAGGCAGTCCTCAGTCGGCCAGAATCCCAAAGTCTGTGTCCGGCGTTGGCTGTTCAACCATGCTCCCTGACGTCAGAGCGCCAGGAGTACAAAGCAGACAGCCGACGCCATGTTCTCCAGTTTTTCTTGCCCCAGATGTCAGGAGTCCCAAAATGAGTAAGGTCCCATATCCTTTGCAAATACACCTCAGAAGAATGGTGAAAAAAGGAACCACACAAAAGTAAAAGTAAGAGGGGACAAGAGGGAGGGAAACCCAGACTGCAACAGTGAAGACACTCGAACATCTACATTTATGGTAAGTGTACACAACTGTACTATGTTCATCGTGTTTCACTGTTGCAGTCATGACTGTAGGGTAGAATCCCAAAGCAGAATGAAAGGGAGGTGGTCAAAGTAGAAGGGGCGGCTAAAAGTCCCTGCAAGACTGCAGAAGCAAAGCCTGCCCTAGACTTAGAGTAGAGAGGTAGATTGCAGTGCTTTGAAAAAGTATGCACTGAACTCCAAGTTGCAGCTTCCAAAATGTCTTTGATAGGAACTCCCCTGAGGAAGGCAGCTGAAGTGGCAGCAGCTCTGGTGGAATGAGTCCGTATACTCCCTGGGATTTGCTTTCCATGGTGTGAATAAACTCTGATTCCATGAGCAATCCATTTAGAAATGGCCTGTTTTGAAATGGCTTTACCTTGGAAACTTGAAGCATAAGAAACATACAATTGCTCTGATTTTCTGATGTCCTTGGTTCTGTCCAGGTAAAAACGTAGTTGTCTGTGTACATCCAAGGAATGTAAGATCCTTTCCCCTTTATTTTGAGGAGTGGGTAAAAAAGTTGGCAAGTGGATAGTTTGATTTAAAGCCACTTTGGAAACCACCTTAGGCATAAATGTAGGATTAGTCCTCAAAGACACCCTGTCTTGATGAAAAATAATATAAGGTTCCACATCCATAAGAGCTTGCAACTCTGAAACTCTCCTGGCAGAGGTCAGAGCTAACAGGATGGCTGTTTTCCTAGATAAAAACTTGATGTCAGAAGAGGCAGCAGGCTCAAAAGGAGGTAAGGTGAGCTTTTCCAAAACATAGTTGAGATCCCAAGCAGGAATGGGAGGAGATCTAGGAGGTCTTAAGTTCTTAGCTCATCTGAGAAACTGTCTCATGAGCTGGTGGGAAAAGATTGGAGAGTCTGTATTATAATGAGCGGAAATAGCAGAAGCATGTATCTTAATGGAAGAGAAAGAGAGACCCTTATGTAAGAGATCTGTCAGGTAAAGTAAAATCAAAGGAATGTTAGGAAGAAGAGGATCAGAATCCTGAGCCTGCATCCAGGAACAAAATCTTTTCCATTTTCCTGCATAAGATTTTCTATTGCTAGGACGTCTGGCTTCTAAAATGACATCCATAACTTGCTTGGGTAGGAGAGAATGAATCAAAGACCCTGGATTAACCAGGCCACCAGGCTGAGAGTTCTGACACGGGAGTTTAGAACCTGACCCTGATGTTGGGACAGAAGGTTCAGAGTCTGTGGTAAAACCCAAGGGGGCTCCAAACACAGGTTTTTCAGAGTAGGGTACCAAAACTGTCGAGGCCAATTTGGGGTCAGCAAGATTATCATCTTGGGCTTGTCCTGTTTGATCTTTAATACCCGTGGAAGAAGAGGAAGAGGCAGAAAGGCATATCCCGAGAGGTTTCTCCAACTGAATGATAGTGCATCCACTTTCCAAGCTTGTTCGTGGAAAGGCCTGGTGCAAAAATTCTGTAGTTGATGATTGAGATGGGATGCAAAGAGGTCTATGTGAGGACATCCCCAGACTGCTGTTATCATCCTGAATATTTCGGTGTCCAGCATCCACTCGTGTGGATCCGAAAGGTTTCTGCTCAGACTGTCTGCCAGGAAGCTTTGCTTCCCCTGGTAGAAACTGAGCTTGAAGGTCCAGATTGCAAGCTAGAGCTGTGTTCCATAGATCCATGGCTAGTCTGCAAAGGGGGTAGGAATGAGATCCCCCTTGCTTGTTTATGTACCACATAACTGTGGTGTTGTCTGTCCGTATCAGTAGTTGTCCTGGTTGTAGAAGATTCCTGAAGGCCAATACAGCTTTCTGAATGGCTAACATTTCCTTTAAATTGATATGCAGGTGATTCTGATCCTTTGTCCAAAGGCCCTGCAGACAGTTGCCCTGAAAATGGGCTCCCCATGCATAATCTGATGCGTCCGTGGTTAGTATCAGAGTGGCAGGAGGCAGACAGAAGGGTTTTGCTTTGTTTAGAGTACATGCCTTGGACCACCAAAGGAATTCCTTTTGAAGACAAGGCAGGACGGAGATCAGTATGTCTAAACTGTGGCAATGTTGAGACCATACACTTTTTAGGTACCACTGTATTTTCCTCATGTGTAGTATTGCATATGGTACGAGAAGGATGCAGGAGGCCATGTAACCCAAAGCCTGCAGGAATCTCCTAGCAGATAGCGGAGTTAAAGTTGCCAAGGTTTTGAAAGTTGAAGCCAGCTGAAACTGTTTTTCGTATGTCAGAAATGCCATCTGGGTTGTTGTGTTTAAAGAAGCGCCCAGAAAAATTATCTGTTGTGAGGGTGTCAAATTTGACTTTATGTTTACAGTGAATCCCAAGAAATTGAGAAGATCCTGAACAAACTGTAGATGCTGGAGTAAGACCTCCTTGCTGTCTGCCTGAAAAAGACAGTCGTCCAGATCAGGGTAAGTTTGAATTCCCTTGAGTCTGCAGTAAGCTACTACTGGAGCCAGGCATTTGGTGAAGACCCTGGGCGCAGTAGACGGATACAAAGGGCAGCGCAGAGAATTGCCTCGATCCGGCCTTGAACCTGAGGTATTTTCTGCGTTCCTGCCTGATAGGAATGTGTACATATGCCTCCTTTAAATCCAAAGTTACCATCCATGCATTTTTGGACAGCATTGGAAGTAGCTGCTGTAGAGTAAGCATCTTGAATTTTGGAATCTCTAGAAAAGTGTTCAAGACTGACCGATCCAGAATGGGTCTCCATGAATTTTTCTTCCTGGGGACTAGAAAGAGCCTTGAGTAAAAACCTTGTCCCATCTCTGAAAGTGGAACTAGTTCTATGGCTTTCATAGCCAAAAGAGCTTCCACCTGGTTTAAGGCCTCTGTCCATTGATGTTTTGGAAGATCTGGCCATCCGCTTGGCCTTGGTAACGTATGAAAATGGAATTTGTAACCTCTTGAAACCACATCCAGAACCCACTTGTCTTGGGTTATATGAGTCCAATTCCGGTGAAAAAGAGAACGTTTTCCTCCGAGAGGGGCTTCCAGGCAAGAAGTTCCTGCAGCCCAACAGAGGGAGTCATTGAGTCTGTTTCCTATGAGTTTGCGACTCGTCCTCTCCTCCCCTAGGGGTGGAAGCAGTCCACTGTCTTGGTCTATAAGAGGCTTGTGTTTGAGGCCTTCCTCGGGAGCGTCTGTATCTACCCCTCTGAGGCCTGTCTGAATTGGGAAAGGACCAATTCTTTGTAGGCCAATTCCTGCTAAATCTGGGTGGCTGTACTTGTAAGAAATCTTTAACTGTCTGCATGGATTTCACCTTGTCCTCCATCTTTTTAATCACCTCTTCAGCTTTAGATCCAAACAAAACATTATGCTGAACAGGAGCATCCAATAATTTAAGCTTTTACTTGTTCTGGCAAATTTTGTTCCTTTAACCATGCATGCCTTCTAACTACTGTGCCAGAGGCAGCAGCCCTACAAGAAGCCTCCAAGGCATCAAATCCACAGTTTCAAATCCACATGCTTCCCAACTTGTTCAGTGGCATGCATTAAGTCATGTAATTCCTTATCTGCACAGGCAGAAATGGAAGTAAGCTTTTGTTTTAAAACAGACAAGAGAAATTGCTGGTATTTCAGCATATGAAACTTACAGTTTAAAGCCCTAATAGATAAAGCAGCAGAAGTGTACACTTTTTTGCCCCATCTTTCTAAAGATCTGGAATCCTTCTCAGTGGGAATGGGGTTTTTAGCAGAAGTGGCCTGAACTCCCTTAGGACCCTGAGAAATGGTTTCAGGGTCAGCAGTAGGGTTCTTGTATAAAAACTGGTGGGAATCAGGAACCCTGTAATATCTGTCAGGCTTAACAGGAGCAGGAGGAAAAGAGTCGGGGGTTAAGTTAGCCTCCGAAAAAGCATCATCCACAATATCCAAAATAGGAGGAATAGCCAGGGGTCTATGTTGGGGAAGAAGAAGAAAATCCCTTAGTCTATTCTTAGATTCCGAATACTCCTGTCCTTCCCAGTGGAAATGTTCCCTCATTTCATGCAATGTTTCCCCAAAAGAGAAATCCTCAGGGGGGAGAAGCTGAAGGAATGGATTCCTCAGCATCAGAATCCTCATAAGGAGGAAAAGAATATTCCTGGTCAGAAGAAGAAACAGAAGCCTGATCAGAGGAGTCATAATAAACCTTCCTGCCTTGGCCTTTTATCTGGAGGGGGATGTGAACCCCTAATCAAAGTAAGTAAATCCTCCGCCATCTTAAGTAACTGTTTCTGTGACTTGGGAGCCGGATCAGAAGAGGCCTGTGTTGCAGTCTTTGATTTGGAAGGAGTCTTTGCCTTTGTCTTTGCCTTTATTAGAAGCCGAGTAGGCCTGAAAACCCCTTCGGAAGCTGGTACCTGCACAGTGGCTCCAGACCCATCCAAAGGAGCATTTTGTAATTAAAACGCGTACCGAAGTAATAAAATGCAAAATCGTACCTTCGTTTAATTGTACGTGGATTGAATCTAGCACAAAACCAACAACTAGCTACGTCATGGTCAGGGCCCAAGCAAGGAATACAGTAAGAATGAAAATCCTTATGAGCAATTTGCTTCCCACATGAAATACAATTATTAACTTTTTCTGACATCGGACTGGAGCAAGAAAAAAGTTTCCCCAACGGGGTACTTAGCTTTGAGTAACAGAAGAAAGTCTTCAGACTGAAGTTTGTTCAGAAAAGATGGTCAGGAGTCAGCCGACCGGCACTTGCGAACTGCTATCACCGCACGGCAAGAAAGACTGGAGAACATGGCATCAACTGTCAGCTTTGTACTCCTGGCGCTCTGACGTCAGGGAGCATGGTTGAACAACCGATGCCGAACCCAGACTTTGGGATTCTGGCCGACAGAGGACTGCCTGCCGGCAGGGGAGAACCCTACAGTGAAACACTATGAACATGTGGGTCTCTATGTGAGGGGGGCTAAGAAAAGTCACACAGGCTAAGAAAGTCTTGAAAGTCACCAATATCTCCTAGCAGGCTACTCAGGGTTGCAAGATGCCCATCAGTGAATGAAGAGGCTGTGTATGTAACCATTGATCCTGGGACTAAAGAAATAAATGGTTTACATTCTGATGAGGCTGTATCATAAGAATTACTGCTGGTATTTAAGGGGATGAATGACTGAAAAGCTTTACAATATCGTTGAATAAATGATGCACAGAAAGGGTGGAGGCCATGACTTTGCATGTTCCAGCCAATGAACAACTGCACTCTTGGTAAGAAGACTTTAATGATCAAGATGTTAGTCTGCAGTCAGAATCTGAAATGTGGAGAGAGAAACTAGTATATCCAGATGATGCAGGCTAATGGAAAAAAGCTCATTACTGTAGTTCCTGAGAAGGTGAAAAGAGGTGACTGCCTGATTTAAAATCAGCCTATGTCAGCTGAGTGAATTGGGCTGAAAGTGACTCGTACTATGACGGACTGGACAGGCAATGTGTTTCTGCTTAGGAGGACAGAGAGGGAACCATATAATTATTCTGGCAAGGTAAAATATCAGCTGCTGACTTTATTGTGGCACCTGCTAAATGGTATTAAACTGAAAATAAGACTTTCAAAAATTATTGTAGTCTACAGATAAGAAAACAAAGGCACAATTCGGGCTGCTTAGGAAGGAATGTTGTGCCTAAAAAGTTGAACCTTCGTATTTTATACAAAAAAAAATTTACAGTGCATTTCCCAGGACGATTCAAGACATGAGATTCCCAGGTGGTGCTCAATACAATCAGAATGCATTCTTGAGACTCTGGACAATAGCAGTCTGGGGGTTGAGGCCTTGTTTATGGACTTTAGCAGTGCAGAAGAGAGCTGTGACTTACTTAAGGATGCTTTGGATAGGAGTGCATGAGAAGTATTTTCAATAATTAGGTCCAGCCTGCCACAATGAGAAACAGTCATACATAGCTGGACAACCTAAAAGGTGACTTTTTTTAAGCAATGTACTTGTTTGTGTAAGTATGTAAAGGGGAGCTTTGGGAACTGTTACGACCATTTTTTTTGGTGTGTAGGACTACAGTAAGGGTAAATTTATGTGTTGACGTATAATGTTTGTGCACCCATTTTGCAAAATGGATTTGAGGTCTTACTCATTTTACTGCTGTCAAAGAAGGGAATCTTAGCTTTGCTTGGTGGATGATTCAAAGGGGTTATGTTTCAGGATGCAAAATATAAAAAGATAAAAAATGTATAAACTCAAGCGGCTGTATCTCGGCATAACTGAACAGTTATAGTAAATGAAGTAGATAAGCACCAATATGTGGAACTGTTTTAACTATATTTTGGAATACTTGAAATTTAGCAGTACCTTCTTGAACTCTAACTACACATGACTGAATGAGGTGAAATCTAGTCATGCAAGGTTATACACACTATACACTTCAATCTCTCCTTGTTGGTATCCCTCAAAACTGTTTAAGACTTGTGAATAATGTGAGGACAAATTCTGTATGGGACTCATGAAAGTCTGTGGTTGCATGAGAGAAGCTGACAATGCTATGGCAACTGCAACAAGGAGGGTTAAATGTCCCAGACCTATCGCTGTACAAATTAGTGTGTGTGTGTGTGTGTGTGTGTGTGTGTGTGTGTGTGTGTGTGTGTGTTATTAACAATAAATCTTATTTCATGAGACAGAAGCAACTGACCATATTTACACACAAGGATGAATAATTAGAGGAGATGGCTTTGTGGAGATATTTTAGTAAAAGGGTAGAATGTGTGTGCACTAAACAGCTGAAGTAAAACACCAAAACATATATTCAGGGTTCCAAATACGCAAAGATGGTTGGGATCTGCTATTGCATATGGGATACAATAAGAGGAAAACTGGGAAAAATGAGTTGAAGAAATAGAAAACTAGGTATACCGAACAGATTTTTTGGGAACAAATTTGGAGGGCAAGAAGAAACAGTAAGCTACCATTAAGAAGCATGTTCAGAATGGAGTACAATGAGACAGTTAAGATTACAAATTGTAGGGAATTAACTGAATTTATGAAAATTCAATCTACAAAACTGGTGGCTTTTATGTTTTATTTGTCTTTGTTTACTGGGAAAGTCCGACTGGCCAGAGATCATTTGCAGAGGCGGCCCAGGGAGAAAAGTTCCACCACAGTACATTTATATTAAGTGAATTTGAGACCGTTCTCAGAACAGTTACATTTCTCATGAAGCAGCAATTTACAAGATAGGTATATACAGTAACATTTACAACTGTAAGTCTACATAGATGTTCCAGCTGTAAAAATTTGCAAAGTGAATGGACTGATGCAGCAAAAGCAAAATTTTATTGCAAAGTAGTTTAGAGTTCTTACATTGCAGTAAAGAAAGGTTTGCAAAGAGTTTAAGATACATAATGAAGTTATAGAATTATGTAGGAAAGGAGGTTTTAGTATTGCGTAGGACTCTAAAAAGTTCAAGAGATATAATAAAGTTGTCTTTTCGGCTTTTTCCCCGGTTAGGGGTCGCCACAGCGGAACACCGGTCCGCTAATGATTAACAGTAGATTTTTTTAGGGTGCCGAGTTGCCAGCCCGACTCCCATCCTTCAACAAAGGCACACCCATTCCTGCAAGTCTTTCGAAATAATGAAGTAAATTATAAAATAATGTAGGAGAGGAATGAGTAAGGTCTATAAATCACTGAAGGATATTGAACTGGAAAGGACGATACTTAATATGGATACTGACATATCCACTTGGGTATGGAAATGTCAGCTGCCAAGATACGAAACAGACTCCATAAGGTTTAGAATTTTTGCATGAAAGTGTGTGTGAAGAATGAACAAATGTTTCCAAGACTAAATTACACATGAGACATAGGGAAGAAATCAGGGATAGAGGTATTCTGGCTATACTCTGGGCCAAGTGCAACCATGAGCTATCTGAAAAATCAGCTGTAAGTGATGATTACACAAATGCTGCTTTATCTAGATTTAATTTTTTTTACTGAGAACTGACATGCAAGTATACAATGAAAAGGCTATTTCAAGTATTATGACAGCTGCAAAAAAAAAAAAAAAAAAAACAACTAGAAGACAGAAAACTGTATCATCTGGTTAGGCTGTAGTACAATTTGTGGATGAATTATGTAACTGAATAAACACTGCAAACAATCTATCTTGAAACAAGTTTGTGAATAGATAGCTCCTTAAAGTACAAAGGTAGATTTTAGAGTAAATGGATTTGCCTGTGGTATATGGAACATAAAGGCGGCTGAATTCTAAGGGTATGAACTTTATTGCAAATTTATCGCATTTGTTACACAAGTTGTACAGATTGCTGACAGCAGGGAGCTGGTGGTGAACCAATTTGGACTGTCACTATACCTTTGATGCTCACTGGTTACGAGCATTTTACTGTTAAAATTTGCTGGTAATCAGATGGTAAATCTGAGTATTGAATGCAACCATGATAGCAGGCAAGTGTTCAAGATATGGCATCAATACAGACAAGATGTTTTTGAGCTTTTGCAGTGAGAACACGGAACTACTGGAATAGAGTGAAACTATGCTGGGAACGTGAAATATTAATGATGAAATGGAAGTGAACATAATGAACTCTGTCAGCTCTTTAATTTTCTCAATACTAAAAGGAAAAAATGAGAGCTCTTTCCTCCAGTTGTAAACAGCACAGGAAAGTACAAAGTACCCAAGGCAATTTTCCCAGAAAGTGACAACATTGGTTCGATATTTTTTTGAATCAGATTTTTTTTTTTTAACCCGAGTCCGACCTGGTCATAGACTGATGCATAGGTTTTACAGTACCCTTGGTTTCTTAGTGTATTTTTTCCTGCTAAATACTTTTTCTCCCCTGTTGCCTTCCAGCCTTCGGCCTTCACTCTACGGGAGCTGTCATACAGACCAGCCTTCAGGGGTTTTATGGTTAGAAGCCCAACCACAATCCTTGGTGGCAAAAATAAACACCTACATGACTGCATGTATGTTGTATACCCTCCCCTGCCATGGGAAGTGCATGCACCCATATACATGCCCAGACAGTAAGTGCTTATTACGTCAGCCAACAGCTTGGAATGTCTACCTCACATTCTCCATTCCTACAGCCATTGTAGTCATGTTGCCTAGGTGCAGTATACGTTCATCTGAGACCACCATTTTCCCAAACCAGGATGGGCAAATTACTGTAAGCTGCTGTCATTCTCTTTTGCCCAACTCTTTCACCACCTGAACAGCTAGACAAACCCCGGTTATCTGGGCTGCAAACAGGGCATCACCCCTGTACACCACTCGGGCAGGCCTTACCGCACTCAAACACTAGAGGGGTCTCATAATGACAGATTAATGCTGTAACACTATCTTCAACTGACAAAACTGTTCCAGGAGAAAAGCCTATGATTTTTAGTAATGATACTAATGTATTTTTTTTTTCTGCATAATGGTCTGCCATACAGCTAACAGCAAGTAACTTAAGCAGAATGAAGCTCCCAAGTAAACCCTAAAATAAGGAATTGGCATCTTGTGGCTACTACTCAGTTTGAAAATAAATGGTACCGTGCTTTTCATCATCACACTACCAAATTATCATAAGCATTTTCTTATGCTACAAAAGTATTAAATATTGAAACATCAAGCAGGGCAAAGACTGTGCCACACTGTGAAGATCTCATTCAGTCTCATTTTTCTGCACTGAAACATTAAGAAAGAGTGACTACTAAAACCTTGTTCGCACAAGCAATGGAACTTCTAACAACTGCTAACTTATGAATCTCAGAAAATGGTGCTACTTTCATCAGAAAAAAAAACAAATGGTCACAAAATGCTGAGAGAATGTTAACAAGCTGTAACAATAAGGCAAGTTAAACTACAGTGGCAATTCTAACACTAACCAGCAGATTACACACTTTCATTAAACATAACATAGTTCAGCAGAGCTAGCACCGCTTTGCAACGAAGATTAATCACGAACAATAAAAAGTAACAAGTATGCTTTATCAAACAAAAAAGAATGGGCATTGAAGACTAGCTCAAAGTGAAAAAGATCTGGCAGACACCAATGCGTTTTTTTTAAACTGTGAAGAGACCCATAATTACAGAGGCAGAGGGGCAGGCCCCATATGCCAGGTTACCATTTTCTTGTCCATGCAAGACTAACATAGCAGGACAAAGCAAAAAGCGATGCCACCTCTCTAAAGAGATCTGAAATACTAGCATTTGTTCTAGCTTCACAGCATCTTCAAAAATGTAATCAAGAGATCAAACATTCTACAACAACAGACCTAGCACTGTCTGATGGTTATTGATATGCATTTCAAGTCTATTTATATGAAAATCAAACTGCCAAGCTAAAGCTCCTTGTTTTACTAATCAAATTTAGCATCCTTGTTTCTCCCTGCAGATGCATACACAGTCTTCTTAAGACAAGTTATCAATTTCTGTAAATTATAATTTGCTCACAGCCTGCTTCCAATCCTCTCCAAGATTAGGCTTGTTTTTTTCAAATTACTAACACTTTGCTTCTATAGCAACCACATCCTAAATACCATACCCAGCAGTTGAACAGGAGGCTACAGAACAAGTGCATATTTTTTGTTTCTCTCTAATAAAAAAAATGCTCATCAAGAGACATGCTAATGTGACCTTTCCTATTACTGCCAAACAAACTCAATACAAATATCTCACAAGGCCAATCTCTTAATATTTATAGACATCTATAACCATCTATTAACTGGTCTTCCTTGCAAACTGTTAGTAAAATACAAGATCTGAAGGGGCTGTAATTTTCTATTTGACCACACCGGCAAGCTGCACTACATACGGCAAGGGTAATGCTAGGATTTATTTTTCCCTGAAAAGTACAAAAAAAATGCACAGAATAAAAAGATTAACAGCCACTGTTGCTTACGTACATACACAAACGCATGCATGCCACTATCAAAGAACCAAGGCAATACTTTAATGAATTATAATATCCCAGCTTCATTCAGACCTTGCTAATCCTTTTAAGATAGCACAGGGTTTACAACTACACATCCTAATTTAACATGCTATTCTTTTTCATTAAATAAAAAAAAATCACCTCAATACAACTCTTATGAAGACATCTGTCTTATTCAGAGTGTCTTGTGAACTTGCATCTTTTACAGATCAACATTGTGCCACCATAATTTGTACTGCATTCTTAAGAATGCAGAAAGCCTGGTGCTTATCAGATCAAAGTATTAGTATATGTGATGCTTTTATAAAAATTATTTTAAATATATTTATGAATAGGAAGGGTCAATACAGGGTCTTGTATTTGCTTCCAGACCAGTCATCCTTTATGATGCTGAATTAGATTCAGCATATTATGAGAAATTGGAGCCCATCCCGGCACTCCTTTAATGAAAAGCCGTGAAGCTTAATCCTTAAAAGGGCATCGACCTATCAAAGGAAGCAAATACATGCGCACTATCAGAGCATGCACATCTAAGGCAATTTGGAGGATTCCAAATTTACCTACAGCAAGTCCTTGAGCTGTATGGGGAAACCAGACCACTGGCAAAACAAAAACCCACAGATGTGCAGACAATGCAACAAGGCAGCACCAATCGAGAACCAAAAACTCAAGACAACCTCACCGGCTGCACCACTGTACTACCCAACTACATCTTAAAAAAATTACACACACACACACACACACACACACACACACACACACATACATACATATATATATATATATATATATATATATATATATATATATATATATATACACACACACACACACACATATATATATATATATATATATATATATATATATATATATATATATATATAAACAGTATGTATGTATTTTCCCTCCATAAAGATGAGCACTCCAGTAAAAAAATTATGACAGCCTTATTATGCGATCTCATCAGACCACAGATTCACCCTACAATAGCTTTTTCATTAATTAGCTGTTGTAAAATGAAACTGCAGTCTGACAAGTCTGCATAATAAAATGATTATATTTGTATATTTTCACTGATGTGATGGTCTTGTCTTTGTGAGTGTGTTCGGGTGTGTGTGTGTACTGAACACATTTTTCTTAAACACAGAAGGTCTGAAAGTGTAAAGCCCATTTTCAGCACAAAAGACGCAACTAATGATCATTGATAACAGAGAAATAATTACATGGGATCTGTAAATACAGAAAGAAAAATTATTCCAAATTCTGAGCATTCTCCTGTAGAAATCATTAAATCAGTTTCAGAAAAGCAGCCTGCTAATGCCATAATGTACAGGAACAAAGCCCTGACACAGGCAACCACAGTTCGATTAGCCCCTCAGGTGAAACAGTAAAGGGTATTCTTATTTTGTTTGCAATGCCAGGAGAAGACTGGCATGCCCACCCTTTGGAGAGGGCAGGGTGAAGACAGCCACATACAATATCTGGCTTTTGAAGGAGGGCTTGGGATCACAAGTTACCTGGTGGTAGGGACATGGCTCACCAATTCACCCAATAGGTGGCAGACTTCATCAAAAAAAAGAAAACTGTTAAAGAATAGCGAACTTCTGCAGTTACACTGATCACCCCCTGCTCCCGATGCTGGAGTGAAGCAAGCAATAGAAATCTTCACAGCAGGGATAACAGCAAGAACAATAAGCACTCTCATGGCTGCCTGTACGATAGTCCTCTCTGGACAGTTCATACTCTGATCCCGGATGATATTCTCAGCTAGGGGTATGAGTGGGCCACATCTGCTTGTAGTAAGGTTTGCGAACACTGACCTTTTTCTCTCGCTTTTTAAACCATCCTCATGCATATGAATTATATTCTTTTTAATACCCCCAGTCTACTTTCATTTTATATAACCCTAATATACCTAGCCTTTCAAATACATTGATTGCTGCCACTATTAGATCACAACCCTCAAAACACTCTGGCACCATTGCAAATATCCCACAACATACTGACGATATGTTATGTTTACTCTTAAATTGCAATAAAAATATTTAAATCCCAAGTCTCACTTCTTCACAGCTTATTACAAAAACCAATATTAAATGTACATCAGGAGTAAGGAAGTCTGTAATAAACTAGAAAATGTTAACCCTCTTTCAAAAGGAAAATACATAAAAAGTAAATGAAACATACCACAGCTATATAAAGTAAAAACATGTAAATGCATAAAAGATAGAGTTCAGAAAAACAATGACTGTAAAAACGCAAACCACGGCTGGAGTCTGCTGCTTGAAGTTGAGGCACATCACATGGTGATTCTTAGCTAGGCTCTGGCTAGCTCAATCTCACCCTATGCCCATGGACTTGTAACTGAAATCAGTCAGGGCATCTTCTAAAACTCAATAAAACTACATGAAATCCTTGGAGTTGCAAGACTGTTGCTGTTGCATTAAAGCTAGGCATATCCAACAGTTATGAAAGGTAACTGAAAACACAAGAGCTGCTGTTTAAGAACTCTCGTGGAAAAGAACTTCAGAGTGGAATCACTGCCTGTAAAGGAGTATCAAACTGCAGTTAGGCCTAAAAAAGATGGACCATATTCCTTTTAGCCAGCAGCATAATGATTATAAGTGTCAACAAGTATTTCTGACCACCTTCTGACATTTTCTGAATGTTTTATTTGCAATTTCTCCTGGCATTATTGTCAATATACAAGCTTTGATTGCCTGCATATTTATTTTCAAATATAATGCTTTAAGCTGATGGTTTATTAAATGGCAAGGTTTTCATGTAATTTACTCACTTATCCATCTGTTTGATATTAACCCTTTTTGACAATGACTGCTCAGATAAATGCTACCATCTGTAAATTTAAAAGCTGCAGTACTTTAAAGATAAATAAGTGTTGTTCTTGTTTTGTTTGCTAAGTGTTGGCGGTGTACCTTAATTAGTGATGGAGCGTGAACATTTACTAACCTCATTTTGAGAATACTTTGAGTGTACAGAATTATTCTGTTGAAGCTCCAATTACAATTCAAAAGGTTACAGTGATTACTACTCTGACATACAAATGGATAGTGTGGCATGGATACAGATTATAGGTACAGCACCATGCATTTTTGGGTCTGAAAAGGATTTCATTGCCTGTGTGATACCTACTATGCTGCCATTCGTGATGCAATGCGTGTGGTCTTTTGTTTAGAGTTCATGACACTGGGGTCTTGGTATGTATAAATAAGGGGTTTGTGGAAGGAGGGGCAAATCCTAGATAAATTCGAGCACCTTAGTGAACTATTATCTACAGGAAATAAAGTGGTGTGGCATTTGTTTTTTTCACTACTTTCATGTCGCCATTGTGCATATTCATTTATTTTATATATATTTGTGTAATACATATGTGCGCGCACAAACAAGATTTGGTGATGCAACCGGTATTTAGTAAAGTGGGAAGATGACAGTCCCTCTGGTATTAATTGAAATAAAAACGAGCTATCTTACAAAGAAAGCACAGTAAAACAGATGAATACCTATGCCATCTCCAAATAGGCATTATGTAGATTAAGGACTTGGAAAGAATGCTGTCGGTGCAATTTACCCTGTTTTCCTCTATTTGAACCATAAGTATCCCCTTTCATCTTGACAGTAAGAAAAGGGGTGTGGTGGAATAGTGAAAAAACAGCTGTCACCCTGTAGTTTTCTAGTTTATAGCATAACCCCTTGTCTGGAAGCTGATCTTCATACCTAGGCAAGTTCTAAAAAGTCTTCACGAAGGTCATGCATGCTTCCACTTATGAGTGATGGAAAGGTACTGTGACTGCAGCTCGCTTCCCAAATTCTCATACCTGACCTATTCAGTTCAAGTTACACTGTTTCTGTAGTGGGAGTCAGCAATGCAATGGACTTTACTTCACTTAGGATGGGTGAGTCAGCTCTACTCATTCCCTGCTGACAACTCGACTGTTATCTAGGTCCATAAAAGATCCGAGTCATAGGTGTTGGAGCTTGCATTGTACATCTTGCCTTGTCTGTCGCTCTTCTCCAAGTTTCTCTCAAATGTCCTTAAGTAGTATAGTTGTTTCAGATTATTAGAGATAAATCCACCTCCCAACTAGTTAGGACAACTTCATGGAGTTAATCCAAGTTCAGATTACTGTGGTTAATACCCCCCCATTCATGTCATTGCTAGTTATAGATCCCTCTCCATGAATCATGATGTGCATGAGGCCTACTTGACAAAACTGGAGTCCATCCAACTATCGCCAAATACTCTGGTCATGGGGATTCAATTATCCCACCATCAACTGGGAAACCTACTTAAGCTCTAACTCACTAGTGCAAAAGCTCCTTGACATTAGTAATTGAAATGCCCTGGAACAAATTGTTCAGACCCCAACAAGAGGAACAAACATACTAGATCTGGTCCTCACTAACATGAAAAACCGATGCACCACCACAACTGTCGGACCCTCATTAGTTAAACCTGTCCACAAATCAATCTCCTTCAAACTGACACTAACACCAGAACTCTCAAAGGTCGAAGTCAGCCTAAAAAACTTCACCAAGGCAAACTATACACTCCTAGGGAAAGGTATAAAAGCATTCCAAGCCCCACCCCCAGCTGTATGTGGTACCTACACCAAAGCTTACACTAAAGCCCTGTATAATTACTTGTATAAATGCATAGATTCTGCTGTTACAGACAGAAACAAAGGCAGAGCCCCAAGTAAAAAGAAGGTACCCTGGTGGACATTCAGCATCAACAAACTTTACAACAAACGGAAAAAGTTGCCGTCTAAGAAAATTAATGTGAGGCCCCAACAATGGAAAAGCACCCTCCTCAGCCTCAGCAGATAAGCAAGAAAACATGCCAAATCATCTACGGGTAACTGAGAACAAACTTAGCAATGACAACTAAGGATAACCACAAGGCCTTTTACAGCTACATACACAGCCTAAAAGATAGGACCCAAGCATGTGCCAAACTAGTGACCAATGTTATCACACACTGATCCCGCAGAGATAAACATGCTGGCTGACCGATTTGGTGATAAGTTTGGAGGGGATAAGAGTGAAATTATCAGAGACCTTGCCCCCAACCCCCCACCCCCACCCTACACATCCAAACAGCAGGTCAATAAACCTCATCTAAGGCAAAAAAACACAGCCTCTATGGGGCCAGATGGCATCCCAAGCTGTCTTCTAAACATGAACTAGCATCACCATTAAGTATCCTATTCAGTCACAGCCTTATCACAGGCTAAGTTCCTGTGGAATGGAGAACACCAACAGTTATTCCCCTCCACAAAGGTGGCTTAACAGACCCAGGGAATTATAGACCCATTAGTCTGACCAGCCTCATCTGTAAGGCCATGGAACGCATCATTATGGACCTCATAAAGACACAGGAGACCTCCAAACCCTGGATCCAACCCAATTCAGCTTCATCAAGTGCAGATCCTGCTTGTTAAACCTGGTGGATTTTCTCGAAAATGTGACCAGGGCCACTGACTAGGACAAATCTGTGCATACAGCATACCTTGAACGTGGCCAAGGCCTTTGACACAATCACACACGCAGGCATTACCAATAAACATGGCAAACTGAATGTAAACCCCTTTGCCAAATGGCTCACAAACCGGTCAACACACTATTAAAGTGGATGACTCCACATCAACCAGACCTGTTACCAGCAGGGTGCCACAAGGGTCAGTGCTGGGCCCCCTACTGTTTGGTATATGCTTCTCAGAAGTTCAGGCCAAGACTAAGAGGCTGTGGCTGACCCAGTTTGTGGACTGCAAACTGGGTGCAATTATCAAATTCCCAAATTATATCAGTATACTTCAAAAGGGTCTTGCACAGAACAACAACTGGTATTTCAGTCACCGTCTCAAACTAAACATGAACAAATGCATCATCATTCCCTTCAGTAATAACAATGTCCCTTCACACTAGCAAATTAACAAGACTATATGTATCTATGAAGTGGTAAGGGAACTGAGATCACAAGTAGACTGCTACCTTATAGTAAGGAAGACTTTCTACATTGCACAGTTGATTATCAAAGGCATCACCTCTAGAGCAAAGGAGGTTATAACCCCTCTATACTGGTCATTAATCAGGCCCATAATTGAATATAATGCTCCTTTTGGCATGTACTGTACAAAGCACCTGCAGCAACTGGAGAGACCTCAGACTAACAAAGATGATCAAGGGACTCCAGCACATGCCTCACACAGACCAACTAAAGTCCCTGTTACTATACTCAGTATAGTACAGACTTCTTAGGGAAGACTTGTGCCTGGCTTAGAGCAGTGTCTGACCCAAACCTAATGAAATTGCTGCACATCCATAAATCAAATGGGTCTTGAGCCATATGTTCCAGGGACCTAAATATGGCCTGCAACTTGAATGAGAAGTGCTGGAGGAACAAATTTGTCTCTCCGCAACTGCCACGTCTTTGAAATAGATTGCCAATTCATGTGAGGCAGAGCACGTCTATGAAACTGCTAAAAAGGAGCCTGGAAAAGTTGATGGGGCACCATAAATTCTTACTGGGGATAGCACCCACAACGCTCCTGGATATGGGCAGTCATCACTAAATACAACCCTGGGTACGGACTAGATCATTGGTATTACATTGAGATGAAATGGCTAGGCTTGAAATGACCTCCAGGTCAATAGCCTAGTAACTTTCTATGATCCTATTCACTCATGAATTAGCAGTTTGACACAGGAAAACATAGGTGTTTTATCCTATTAAGGCAATGGCCAAACCAAGTATTAAGTTACGCAACACAGAGTGACAGACCTTAAAATGTCTAATCTGACAACTGAAGGGCATGAAAAGTGGTTACTTCACATCTATGTCAGGGAAAGAGCAACTCAAAAAAAAATAAAAAATGCAGTTTTAATAGCAAATAAGGACATATAAATGGTGAAAGAATAAAAAAAAAGATAACAAAACTGTGAAGATTGGGTGAAGATAGGTGAAGGCTGCCAGCCTAGCCAGATAGAATTCCCTCTGTAAATATTAATGTAAACCACAGGCTTGTTGTCTTAAATGGTAAACATAGTGTTACATGTGGGACTGGAAAAAATGTAACAGTGCACACTACTGACCAAGTAAAGAAAGCATGCTGTGTCCCTTTGATGTTAAATCTCAGAGCCAGTAAATCTAGAGTGAGGCATCCTGCCTATTGTTTTAAGGCCAGAGTTAATGGCCAGAATTTGCATGCATAAATGTCCTTTATTGCTCTGGTTTCTGCCCAGAGGTGAAGAATGTAAATGTAATTTCTGTATGGGAACCCAGGGAAGTGTAAAGAATGATGTAATGTGAACCAGGAATGTGATTTTAAAGAGAGAATCAGAGAGTATTAAGCATTTTTGTTGACTATCCAACTCACCAGCACTGTCTTGCTCTATATGTAAGTTTATCTTAGACTTGTGTTTTCTCTTAGAAATAACTAGAAACTAGAAATATTAGACTGTTTTTCTGTGATGTCAAAACCGTACTACTGAATTATTTTAAAGTATTTCTCTGTGATCTCTGAACACTTGACTAGCACTGTGTAGTAAAAAGTATTGTCTTGTGTTTTGACTATTTATTACATATTTTAAACCCTTTCAACTGTGACTGTTTTTGGAGAGATAATTTAAGCTCTTTAGAGTACATGCATGCCTTTGGTAAAATTGTACAAAGCCACTCTAATAGCTTTAGCCCTGGGCTATACTACCAATTGGATAATAATACTGCACAGTAATAATTGGACACCCTTTTAAGGGCTTTTGAGTAGCTGATAAATATTAGTGGGTGGTGGCAGCTGATACTACCGTATAGTCTGGGAGAAAGGGGCACAGCTGGAGAACCTGTGCCAGCCTTCCCCAGGAGTGTCTGTGTGGTTGTATAAACTCTTCTCAAAGTGTGTGTGTGTGTGTGTGTGTGTGTGTGTGTGTGTGTGTGTGTGTGTGTGTGTCAGCTAATTGGGCAGGAACACAAAGCACTAGTTGGACAGAGGGTGCTGGAGGTTTTAGCTTGCCAACTAAGCTGCGACCTGGACCCTATAGCTGTGCCAGTGGGGAGTCTTATTGGGGACCTGGAGAGCAAGGGAGTCACCAGCCCCGGACTGACTGATCTCTGTGTGCCCTTAAGGGAAATTGCAGTTTACTGTGTGTATTTGTTATCCTTTCCTCCTATATGAGACGCCCCTCACTGGTGTTAGTGGTGAGGACTGAGGCTCCTTGATTGCTGGGCCAGGGCACAGGCATCACAGAAATAACTAAAGTACACTCTGATACAAATCATACCTCTCAACTGCACAGATATTTGCCTTATTTTTGGTCCATTTTTCATAAGCATTGCGGTTTTCTGGCAAATTAGTGGCAAGACTTACGTTAGGAAATAATGACAGACATTTGAGTTTCAGACTTCATACCATTCTGAAAATTCATGCTAATGCAAAGCCTGCTATTCTATCTACTTTAAGTTTGTAAGAGCAATATTTAAAAATTGTCCCTATTTTTTGGCCTTTGTCCCACTTTTATTAATGGCTTTGTCCAAATTTCTTGCTCTAAGAAGTTGATCTGTAAGCAAATCTTCTGGAAGGACACTTCACGTTATTCCGCTTAACTAATGCGTTAAAATCCTCTAGGCAGAAACATCAAAAACAGTGATATGAACTACAGGTCATAGAAACATAGCTCAATATTACAACTCTGTAGGCGCACAGACGTACAGAAAAAGGAAAAACACGAACATATTTTTCTACATTTGCAAAAAGATACAAATAGGCCAGCCTTAGCAAAACCAAAGCAGAGTTTGTTGATTTACTGTAAAGTATGCATATTTCATACTTTCTTTTTTTCCTTTTAATACCTAAAGAAAAAAAAATGCCTGAATAAGCAACATAAAACAGTTATGCCCTTATCACTGCCAGCAAACTATTTTCCTTTAAAATGTTCCATCTATGCTTTTGTCCAAGAGTTACTGAGAAATATAATAGAATATTGAAGTTGCAAATGCATGAAGGCAATAAGAAAAAAAAACTGGTCTCTGAGCAATACATGCCCACCCCACCCTCTGCATAAATTAAGAAAGTTTGCATTTGTACTCATCTCACACAGACTACAAGTGTACTGCTTTTACTTTACTAGTTGCAGGAAAATCCTGCATTCTGCAAATATTTCCCAAAGTGGTCTTAGTACAATTTGTAATAAAGCACGTTTGTCTGTTATAGTTACTTATGTTCCTCAGTGGCTACCTACTCAAGTTTCATGCAGCAAAGTTCAGTTTGTTTTCTGTTTAGTAATCTTTAATAATGAAATCGAAGGCATTACTCCACACCCATACACAATCAAGATGCAAGGGATACCTGCGGATTTAAAGTGCTAGGAAAACTCTGATTTACCTCACTGTGCACTCAGGGATTGTACTATGCAATCATTAAATTACCAAAAACAGAATCCTGCTTTAAGGGAGGAATGACTAAAGTTCTATCATGTAGTTTTATCACTCATCATATATACTGAAAAAGTTGCGTATCTAATTTTTTTCTGAAAGACTTTATATGTTGCTAATAATGTTGCATAATGCACCATAAACAAGTAGATATATGCAGAACTGTAGGAATTTATTTTACATGCATGATTTGATTGCAAGGTTTGAGAAGTAGGAAAAAGAGCATTTGTGCAAGAAATTACTGTAACGGAACATATTCCGATCAGTGTTGCAGGATTTCAGATAGGATTTCACCACTGATGTCAGGCTGGGTATCAGCCTATACCTTCCATAAGCCACATGTTCTTAGTATGGCCTCCTCCCGTGAGCATAGGGCTGCATAAGCAGACGTTCAAGTGCAAATCCTCAGACTACCTAAAAGTCAGCAGCCCTAAAACTTCTGGGGAAAAAAGTGGTTGCTATGAAAGGAAACAAAGGAGAAAAGACCCCCTCTCTCCTATACAATGCCAATCAGGCTAGGGGAGTATATATAGTATAGAGAGGAAAACGGGAAAGGTGCAACTGTGGTCAGGTGAACATCTACAGTCATGGTTAGTTCTTACACAACTGCACTGTGTCCTGCCTGAAATCACTGTTGCATTATTCTAAATGGATGGGTGATTCACAAAGCTTAAGGGAGCAGACGGCAGAGAACTGTCCAAGAAGCCAGAAAAAAACTGACCCGGCAAAGACCGCTCTAGATTTGGAAAAGACATTTACTATGCTCCAGCAGAATGAGTATTTGGGAAAGAGGGCAAGAATGATCCGACTTACCAGGTAAAATCAGAGCTGTCTGTGCACAGCCAGGGAATGTAGACCAGTTTTATAGGTTGGGAAAGTAGACCGGTTGATGGCCTCGCTGAGAAATCTCTCATTTGCCACTTTAAGCATAAAGGAAGAACAGACTCTCAAGAGAAAAAAGGAAGGGGTCAGTAGCCATGAGAGCCTGGAGTTCTGAAGCCAGTCTAGCAGAAGTGAGTTACAAGCAAAAGGGTTTTCCAGGTGCAGAATATGTATACGGAAAAAGCTGATTGTTCATAGGAAGGCACAGTCAGCTTTTCCAGCACACAGTTGAAATCCCACAAGGGAAACACCAGTCTTCAAAGAGGATTTAAGTGCAGAACCCTTTTTAAAACCTGCCTGACCTCAAGCCTGGGCATAAGAGGTGAGTTAAGAGGAAATCAGGCTGAAACAGCTTAAAGCTTGGATTTAATAGATGAACATGAAAAAAGCACCTTTCATAAGCTCAAATAAGACAAAACAAGGGTAACCTCACATTTTACATGGTCCAGATTTTTAGTTTAACACCAGACTGAAAAGCTCTTCCATTTGGCTGTATAGGATTTTAAGTAATAGTTCTCCTTGCCTCCTGGAGAACCCAAAACAAATCTTCCTAAAAGTGGTGTCTATAAGGGATACAAATTCTATCATCCAGTGTCAGGGTGAGGGATGATAGGTTGGGGTGGAGCAATAAGCTGCCCTTTTGTGAGTAGATCCACTTTGTGGGGTAGTTTGTGGTGATTGCCCCTGGCTAAAAGCTAGAAAGGGGGGACCAATGATGCCTTGGCGAAATGGGAGTCACCAGCACGATTATTTTTGTTTTTTTACATTTGGAGTAAAACATTTGGGAGCAGAAGTGGAGGGAAGGCATAAGGAAATCCTCCTGCCCACTGAAAAGACGTGTGGTCTGTCATCCATGCCTGTGGGCAGGAAGTCCTTGTGCAAAAGGAACATGCTGTTTGTTGCACACCAAGGCAAATAAGCTTTTCTGGGTGCACCCCATTTGTGGACTACGTCTAGGAAGACCTATTTGTTCAGTGTCCATTTGTGGGGGTATTGCATTGACCCACTAAGGGAGTCAGTTAGGACATTGTCCTAGGACATGTATACTGTTTGAATGGTCATTTTCACCTTTGTGGCCAGGTTCCAAGCAATCTGAGCCAATGTGTGCAGTTGGTATGATCTTGTCCCTCCTTGCTGGTTAATGTACCACATGACTATTGTGTTGTTTTAATACATTTAGAAGCCCTGTTTTCCAGAAATAGAAGAAGGCTTGTAGAGCTGGAGTAAGAGTTTTCATCTTCTTCAGGTTGATGTTTTGGGTTTCCAACAACACTGAACCTTGTTAGCTCCTGCCCATGCCCCTTGCCAAGCCTCATTGGAGGAGGGTATATGTAGCGCTTGACTTGCAGCCAGCATATTTATGGACATGTATAGATTGAGCTTCACCTGTGAAAACTACCAAAGGCTCTCCCTCAACACATGGCATGGGGGGCAGTGTATCCAGGGGGGTGATGGTGCCGAGACTCTACATTTTTCCTCACATGCAGCCTGGGTAGTGTTAGCATTGGGTTGTTTCCCACCATGCAACCTTGTGCCCAGAGATTCTCCCTTGATCAGCTTGCATGGAGAAGTAAGACAGATATGAAGTTATAAGGCTCTGTACTTTCTCCTGGGGCAAGAAAGCATGCATGTTTGTGTCTAGTCTGCACGCCAAGAAAACTAATTCTCGAGTGAGCTGTACCGAAGCCTTTTTGAAACTGATGTTGAACCCCAGTTGCAGTAGGAGAACGAGGGTGAACTTGTGGTATCACAGAAATCTGAGGCAACGAAGCCTGGCAAACTGTCTAGGTAAGGAAATGTGTGTGTTCCCAGAGTCCTGGAAAATTCTATTACTGGAGCTAGGCACTTAATGAAAACTGAGGACAGTAGAAAGACCAAAACGACTAAACAGAAAACCAAAAATGATGAAAGAGTAGAAAACCTCAAATTTCCTGAAAGAAGGATGTAGTGGAATATCTAGCCATGTGTCCTTCAGGTTAGAAGATGCTAAGAAGGCCTGCAGAGGGATAAATGGTATGAACAGCAGCATTTTGACTACCCTACTCCCTTCTTTCAATAAAAGAAAAAGGTCAACTGCCTTTCTTGGAGGAGAAAGGTTAGGAAATGGACCAGGTTCCATTTGGATATTGGCATGCATTTAGAATAAATGACTAAGTCAATGTCATCTGGTTCTCCTCTCCTTTAAGGAAGTTCCTTGGAGAAATTATTAAACTGAGTTCTGTGGCACACAAACTTGGCAATAAAAGATAACGAAGGTTGAGATTCCAAGAAACTCAATTCTTCTATATTTCTCCTACTCAAATCTTTATAGGATATGACAAGTGGTGAGGCACGATCCTACACAATCAAGTTTTTTCAAAATGAAAGTCAGGAAAATTTTCAGATTCCTCTCAGAGGCAAGACATTTACAGAAACTTAACAGATGGAGCTGTAATCTCTTTTCTCTGCCCGCTATCAATATTCTTCACACTCCCTCCTAACAGCATTCGAGGTAGTGGGCAGATGTGGCAAAAGGGATTTACACTTTTTTTGTCTACTTTGTTAGTAAAAAGAATGATTTTCACCTTTGCACCAGATTATTTAAGCCTATGAAATATCTACTGTTTCAGTATCATTCATTTTCACCATATACCCCCCACCTGCTGTAAATCACTTTTTGATTAGGCCATTAAACAATAATGAAGCAGGTCAACATGGCAGACAAGAATAGTTATGTGACTAAGTACTCCTGTGACAGACTGGATGAATCACAAGGATCGACTGCTGAAGCTATCAATCTCAGGAAAAACACAAGGCTCAGACATGCTTGGATGGTAGCACATCTGCATGCTCACCAGTAAAGCAAACAGCCCGAGCAATCTGCTGAAGATATAGTAAAACAAATAGAAAATGAAGGATAAGCACAGAGACTGGTGAAACAGGGGACTCAAACTCCTTCCCTCAGGATTCTAGAAACTTCCTAACAGAAAGCTACAAGGCATACAGCAACAGTAAACACCCACAAGCATTTATCACTCCTCCCAAGGGAAACTGAATTAGTATCTCCCACAAACTTGCATATTTCATGTACGTAGGTTATCTGGATCATTTGCAGGGATTATATACCACAATTTTGATTAGCCAGTCTCCAGACAAACCCCCTCCACAGCTATAAACAAGCCCAAGAGTCATCTTTGCAGTACACAAAAGTTAATACAACGAATTTTAAGGAGCAATGGAATTTTATTAACTTTCTTTGAGTGTAATAAAAAAAAATGCACAGAGGCCAGTACCAGACATATCCAATTTGAACAAATTTAAACTAATTACAATTTCTAGCACAAAAAAATCAGTTCTGTTTAACGAATCAAATTTAATTTGACTTATCTGTTATCATTTGAGTGAGTGATTCAGCTGGTCCAACAGCCCTTTCAGACATGGCCTGAACTATCGTATTGTGTATAAAAATGTGTACTGCCACAGAAATAATTATAATCCATAAGTAATTATAGTCCATAGTTATAATCAATAATAAATTATAATCAATATATGTACAGATACATAAAGAGAAAATCCCAGTATTTACACATACAGATTGGATAGGAAAGCTAATATGCAGGTAAGGAAGGAGTAGGTATAAAGCTTTTATGCATTAGAAGATTAATACAGTGTAAACAGAGCTTAATACTGACTCATCAGGCACATCAATCAATATATACAAGCAGCTGTAGAAACGATTTGAGGACCTCTTTGGTTATGTTACCCCATTTATTTTCAGGCACTTAAAAATATATTAAGCCGCATATATTAAACCACAAAGCATTCTATAACTATGTCAAGAATCTCAATGGCAATACTCAGATCTGCTCTGAGTCACAGCACAATGGCACTAAATATACAGAACCAACTGATATTGCCAACATCCTGGCAGACAGGTTCAGTGCTAACTTTAACCCTCTCTCTTCCCCTAAAGGGCCCATCTCTATACCGGAAGAATGCAAAGTTCCTGTAATCACGGCTGCACAGGTAAAAAACATACTTTCCAAAGCCAAGAACACAGCATCTATGGGACCTGACAACATCCCAGGCTGTGTTCTACATGAACTACAGAATGAACTGGCACCTCACCTAAGTATCATGTTCAATCATAGCCTCACTTCAGGCTTTGTGCCCACTGAATGGCGCACAGCAATGGTTATCCGACTCCACAAAGGGGGAGCCACCACGGACCCCAGGAACTACCACCCCATTAGCCTGACGAGCCTGGTCTGCAGGCCATGGAACTTATCATGGAACTTATAAACAAAGACATTGGTAATCTCCCAACTCTGGATCCCACCCAGTTCAGGTTTGTAAAAGGTAGATCATGTCTCCTAAATCTGATAGATTTCTTTGAAGCAGTCACCAAAGCAGATGAGGGTAAGGTGGTTCACACAGCCTATCTAGATCCCACCAAGGCTTTTGACACCACCCCCCACTCCGGAATTATCGATAAACTCACTAAACTAGGTATAAATCCCTATGTCACAAGATGGGTTGCCAACTGGCTCACTGACAGAACCCACACTGTGAAAGTAGCAGACTCCAAATCAGACTTCAGATCAGTGACAAGTGGAGTACCACAGGGTTCAGTCCTGGGTCCTCTCCTGTTTGGTATCTACCTTGCTGAAGTAGATGCTAACAAGTCTTTGGCTAACGAAGTTTGCAGATGACTGCAAACTAGGAGCCATAATTGAAACTCCTTACGATGTGGACATCCTACAAAAAGGCCTCACTGAGGCAGATGCCTGGTGTCAAAGTCAGGGCCTCAAACTCAATGCCAAAAAGTGCACTGTCATCCCCTTTGGTAAATCTGTACCCATGAACTACCATATAGGCAAGTAGTCTACTTAACATCAAAAGTATGATGAGACCTAGGGACACAGGTGGACAGTAGTTTCTCCTTTGATAATCACATCACCACAGTAGTCAGGAAATCCTTCTACGTGGCACACATCACAAAAGGTTCCTCATCCAGGAAAAAAAAGAGGTCATTGATCCCCTCGACTCATCACTCATTAGACCCATTATAGAGTACAGTGGCCCTTTTGGTATGTACCTCACAAGACATCTACATCTGGAAAGGCCGCAGAAATACATCACAAAGAGGACTACCAGCTTCAAACAGATGCCCTATGCAGACTGTCTCAAAAACTCCAGCTTTACTCTGTTGCATATCGCCTACTCAGAGGAGCTCTCTGCCTAACATATAAAGCTATGTCAAACCCAGAGCTGTTGGACAAGCTCCACTTAAAGAAATCCCAATCCTTCCGAGCTACATGCTCTAGGGACCTAAACTTTGTCACCACAATAAAGAGAACATGCTGGAGGGATAGATTCCTGTCCCAGAGACTTCCCATACTCTGGAGCAAACTACCTATCTATATCAAACAAAGATCCTCATTAGCACTCCAACAAAAATCTTGATGACTGGATGGGAAATAGGAAATTCATCCTGGAGACCACTTCTGTGGCTCTGCTCGACAGGGGCACAGGAAAATAATTTTCATGGGTGGCGAAAGCCAGGGTACCTTTTTGGCTAGGCTTATATAGGCCTTAGGGCCAATAGCCTAGTACCTAGCTATAAACCTAGCCACTGACCCTAACAGAAGTTAGGGTTACCACCTGTTTGTCTTTATGAGGGACAGTCCCACTTTGGGCAGTAGTGTCTTGTGGAAAAAAAAATAAAATAAAAAATGGCAAATATTCTGACATTTTAGGACAAAAATATTTTTCATTAACAGTTGCATATAACAGTTATTTTGTCTGAAACAACTACATATTATATGAAATAGCATAAGCAACTACAAATGCTACAACAATAATCTTTTATTTTGGCAAAAAAGTGAAGTTCTGTCCTTTGCAGTGCCATTTGTATGCTTCATCCTGCAAAATCTCATTTCTACAAAAAATTTCCTACTTTGGCCATTTGAAAAGGTGGCAACCCTAATAGAAGTTGCAGTTGTAATGTTAATTCTCACTTTCTATTTCTCATTGTCAAAAATAGGGAAGTTATTTTCATGTGTGTAGTAACCAACTCCATACTGTAGGGGCAATATGATCCGGGTTCATGTTTCCACCCACCAAGCACTACTCCAAAAAGGGACCTATTTAGTTTTAGAGCTCTGACTGTTAAAGAGTGCAGTGTGAATTAAGTGGGAGCTGTACTAATCTATTTTTGAGGTGAAGGGCAACTGTTTAGATGCATGTTAAAAGTATGGGATTTTAGCAGCAAGGAGTTCCCAGCATTAATTAGCAGTCAGCTTCTTTTTTTGACTGACAGGTGTTGATGCTCCATACGCTCAAACTGCAATGCAGGAGAATTTTGATGGAAAGCAGCTATAAAAAAGGAGATAATTTTACATAGTTTATAATTAAAGGAAGTGTATTCTGATCTGGACATCAAAATTTTAGTACCTACTGCTTTTTTGACTCAAGACATGAGCCAATCTGTAGCAATATTTGGCCCAAGTATTGAACTTGTACAATCTCATGAGGGTTAAAGGCAAGTGAATAGTCTAGACAAATGCTTTGTTGTTGAGATCAATATTACAGATTTTATTATAGCATCATCTCCACTCAAACTTTGATATACACCATATAGGGCTGCTTTACTTTTACAGGGGTTTAAAATATTTTGTTGTAATAAAGCCTTGACAAAATACTGCAGCTTTCTTCTAAAGGTCAAATTACTTTGCTTGCTCTACAGCCCTTTTGAAGGATGACATGCTGTAGACAGTGGCCAGTCATGTTTTACCTTTGTCATTTATAAAAACAGATGAGAGAACCAAGAGAGTACCGAGGATTACCTGATGGGACTTTTCCTGCTCCTGATGCATCATATCCATTTCATTCTAAGCTTTACTTTACATGAATATATTTAAGTGGGCATTGGCAGAAATGCATTGCTTTTAAATAGAATATAGAGCACCTTACCATTTTAAAAGGTCTTCTTATATCCAGGCATACTGCCCAGTCAAGTTGCCCTTTTTCATATTACAAAACTGATTTAATAAATATATTGCAGTTAATCTATTTGAATTACATACTGTATTAATTGGGGTGCTTGGAATTATTGTGTTCAGTATTAGCTCCATACTTAACACTGTTTAGTAGAGTTGCATTGGTGAATTTCCAATGCGTTTCAACAGGCCTGATTTGTAAAAGTGTGTGCCTGCCGAGTTTCTGAATGGCTTCCTAAAATGTTTGACTTAAGGCATTTGTTTTTTCCTAAATAGCTGCCTTTGAGATGATATTGCTTTAACCTCTGGCTCCCTCAAAAAACATGCAAGTCAACTCTGGACACTGTAGATGCTTAATTACACATTACAATTTTCGCATCTCCTATAAAACCTCAGTAGAGAACTACTATGGCCCGTATAAAACCACAACAGAGATAACTGCTATAAATATGTGCATGCCCAAGGACTCGATTCATTTAATTGCCCACTACTGCTTCATCCTCCTCCTGTACTTTTAATACACAAGGAACCATTTGTCAATAATTAGGAAACGCTAGTTATCACAATAAACCTATTAAAGTTCTTTCTCAGTCTTGATGCATTAGTTCAAAGGCTCAGTTCTGCACTCTACTATGCCCAAACACAATTAATCCAAATGGGAGGGAAAATATCAGCCTTTATTAACTATATATACAGCCCTTCTGAAGCATCAGTGAACACACCAAGATGCTGTGGTTCATTCTCTAACTTTTCTAGACAATTCAGCTTCAAGACTACATACAAGAAATGCACAATAGTTATAAAAAAAAATATTGTAAAATCAACCCTCAAACATTTTGCAATTCATTCCAGTACTGTTAGTGACTGCAAAGAAGTTCTTGTGGAGCACACTCGAAACTCAACACTAAGAGTGCTTCTCTTGCCTCCAACAACCTGCATCAGCAAAATGGAGGGGGTACCTGTTTTAGGGATATAAAGTGCCTGATCACCAAAAGAGCACAACCCCTTATAAATATGAAAATGACAGAAATTTGTAAAGCCTTCAGTTATGATGCCACTTCAGAAATTTTTGTCAGACAGCTTTCACATAAACATAAAACAGTCCAAAGGTGCATCAACAAGTAAGGAAAAACCCATAGATAATCTTGTCAAAAAAGGCAAGTAGCACATCTAAATGGTACTATGACCATAAGACCACTCGGCAAGCAGCTTACCTACTGTGCTTGCAACTCATTTTGGCAGACTTTTTTGCAACATAAAATACCCTAAAGAATTTCTTAGCTGTTTAAGAAAAAAAATCTTTCTAGAGAGTTAAGCAGTTTACTGACCCCATATCCTAGCCAATTCCTAAACTACCATACTGTACAACTCAGACTTGCATTACCACTCTGAAAATATATAGCTCTGCAATTTCTACTTGCATCCCTTTCATCTTACTGATATCAAAGGCTCCTGCAGTTTAAGCTCTTCAGAAGAGACTTTTGCATGTGAAGCCTACTTAGCAGACACTTCTTTATATGGTTTAAAAAGGACACTTGGCACCATCACCTCTGGAACCATCTTCCATAAAGGATTAGAAGTTTATTTAATGGAAACCACTCGTCTTGGTAAGGAACTCCTAGAAATGTTTCCCAGAAGCTTACTATGAGTTTTCTTCATACCTTATGTAGTATTTACCAATGAAAGAACTCCAATAACCAATCCAACCTTCATGGATGAAGTTGGTGGTTTCTCAACTCAGTTTATCCAGCGAATAGTCCACGTGTGTTGGAAGGGACTGCTGCATACTTCAAATGTAGACACAACTTAAGATGCATAACAAAACCACTGAACAAAGTCTAATGAACTGTGTTAATTTTATAAACAAACAAGGCCTCTGCGTAAAGATGTCCAAGACAACTTATGAATTTAAGCAACATTTTCTTACGTAAATAAAAGACAGCAAAGAACTACAAGGACTCTTTCTGATATAAATGGCCTCCACCTTCTATATTTAAGCAAATTTTCAGCTCAGGACAAGTATAAAGCTATGAACTTCAGAATCCATGCCCAGTTTTTTAACACTACAGGCTAAGCATGAGCAATGTTGCCAACAATAATGTCTCAGCAAAGGTTCAGCCTTAATACAGTGTAGAATTTGTTTAACTGCTACAATGCCACTCCAAGATATCACCCAAAGTATAAGTGTACAGGTTTTATGATGTGCTAACAGGAGACCTTCAATGAAAAACACATTTACAGCAATACCATGTATACAGTCTTGTTGCTCACTACAAACTGCATTTATTTACTGTGTGCTTACAGTTAGCTGCAGCACTAGTTTTAAGCATTAAGTTATACGTTTCTCATTAGAAGGGGGTGAGGACCAATTTTTTTTATTAAGATTATTATTGCACAGTACACATGTTGTACTGAATACAGAAGCAGCAGAAGGATAATACAGGAATTAATCTCGGTTATTCCACTTGTTTTCAGTGAAACTGCTGTGATCTCAAGAGGACCATCAAATGTCCGAAGAAACAAGCAAAATTGTGGCAAAGTAAAAGCCTAGTAACTGCTACAGAAGTTTCATCCCAGTAAGTCTGTCACACTGAACACCTCGCACAATTGTACAAAATATTACACAAATGATGCTGCCCAAAAGAAAAAATCCATTGCAACTGTGAATCTTTTTACAATACGGCATTCATTATGACTATAAAGCATTTACAAGGTTTACTTAATATTCACCAAAAATAGTGCAAAGCAGCCTAATATATCAACATGTTAATGTCTTTTTTGAGGGCAAGCTGGAAAATAATGCATAATGAAATATAAGTGTAATACCTGTATTTACTCAATGGTACAATAACCCTGACAAAAACAGCAGTCAAAACACAGCTCTCAAAACAAAAAAAAACAAACCTTCCAAGTGCAGCAATACAGCAGCTGCAACACAGATGGAATCTGGTTCAAAGATGCTATTTTACACTGAAATGTAGTCCTTTTTTAGAAATGTTTCTATCGACTGCATCTTCTCAGAAACTCCAACCCTGGTGTACTCCATCTCCTAATTAGATGGTGGATAAAACCAATTTAACAAGTCACCATACACGTAATAGCGCAGCCACTTACCTAGGAAAAAAATGGGGATGAAAATTAGAACCCAGTAAAATGGAGAGATTTATAACAGCCTGATAACGGCTATGTTCAATTGTAATGCTTCACATGCATCCAAAGGTTTAAGGACAATACCTAGCAAACAATTTAGTACAGACAGAGGTATACGAACTACCACAAAAGGTGTCCTTGAAAACATGCTCAACACCAATGATGTGACGACGACTAAAAGCTCAGTGAAGTACAGCAGAAATCCTGAACACCAAATCTAGACATTATTCAGACATAAATTAATTCCTGCTCAAGTTTTTAAATGTGCTGAGAAAATCATTCAATAACCTCAAGTAACAGGTTTGCTGAGGTGCGTTAGGTGCAGCATACATTATGGATACTATGAATCATACGTCAATAAAAGCAAGGTTTCTTGCCCTTTTTTCTTTAATTTATATTGCCTTTTATTGTTACTGCCCAGCAAGCTTATTGCTGTAATCAAAAGTACTGTGCTGTCCCTCTAGTAATATTAAATATATTTGGATTTACAACAGATGGGGCCAAAAGCCAGTGAAACTGAGTTCAGAGCACCTTGCATGGGGTGCACAAATTGCAGTATTTCCTTGACAGCTTGTAGAGTTTACTCTTGGTATAAAGAGAGAGAGAAATGTTTCCACATCAAACTATACATATAATTTCACGTTCCGATTATACATACTTAGTCTTTACGGGGTGTCAGAGTTGCAGTTTGCGCATTCATTCTTTTTCACGTACCTACACAGCAAAGTCAAAGCATTCATTCTTTTTCACATACCTACACAGCAAAGTCAAAGCTTATCCTATCAGACATTTTGTAAGTAACCCTAAACAGGACAACCAGCCTACCACATGAAATGCACGTTTTTGACTGAAGGCAGAAAAGAAAGCCTTGCCCTCAGCAAACAGCATGACATGCGCGCACTGTGCATCAGGCACAAAACCCAGGAATATGTTATATGAAGAAAGCATGCTAACCGTGGTCCTACTGGCCCATAATTCATTTGCTTACTAATAGCTGGTGCAGTAGACTCACCTATGTTTCTTCAGGTCTTCTAGTCACTTCATACAATTATATTTCTTTGTCAAATTCTGCTAGGTTAGACAATCTCACTGCACTATTTAAATAATTGTTGAAAAAGGTAGTTATCACTGAAACTGTCCACTTCAATACCACGGCCAGTAGTACATATGTACAATTAACCTCAAGGTTACATATCTTCTGGCAAATTAAGATGCATATAAAATGCATTCCTACACAATAAATGGCAAAGGAAATGGAAGAAAAAAAAACACAATTAAAGTGAGTTAACAATTCATGTCCTGGCTCAGGATACATCTCAGTCAAAAGCCTGAATTTTTTAAAATTAAGAAATGACCCTCACAAAAAGGTACAACACAAAATGAATGTAGTAAATTTAATATTAATTTCTCCGGAAGTTCTGGCAATTGACTCATTATTTTATTTGTAATGTGCCTGAAAACAGACATGTCCAGTACAGGGGTAGGGGCTTTTGTCTTTGGGGAGTAGTTCAAATTATCATTTCACTTTAAAGTGCATTTTTCAACTGCAAATGAGTTATAAGGATAGTACACTTGTGCAAGTTGCACTTAACCCATAATGGTAGATGGCTGAAATCTTCACTGCTGCAGTATCATTTAGTCCCAAAGCTGTATTGTCTTCCTACACAGCCACCGTGGCTGCCTATAAACTGATCTCTTCTACAGCAAAGTACAAAAGCAGTCAGAGTGATTAAAAATTTCTTCAGGGCTTTCTTGAACCAGAAAAGGAAAAAAAAAAAAAAAAAAAAAAAAGAGGAGCTCATCTTGAAACACCCACAAATACCGTAACCAATGAAAGACCAAACTCAACAATAAAAGTTGCCCCCCCACTACCACAGCAAGTATACAGTATACAAAGCAGATGGTGGTTACGGCTATTGGAGAATGGCCCTTGACTAGCCTGCTCCAAACCTACAGAAGCAATTCATAGTGTAGTGGACTGAATTTATGGAACAAGTAAGCTGCTTCTACAATGCTTTGAGTCCACCCTTTTCCTATTTGCTACTGAAGAAGCTAAGGCCTTGGTAGAATGACCCATAACCCTATCTGGAATTGTTTCACCATCATGGGAATAAAACCAATAGTGGAGGTCAAACATCTAGAGAGAGTCTGTTTTTACACAGGTTGAAATTTCTTAGTTTCTGGATAGGAAATAACTATCCCACTTTCCAGAAGGACTTGGTTTTGTTACGGTAATACCAGAGTTGTCTGCACACACCAAAGGTATTTAAAAATCTGTTCACTCTGGTTTTCTGGCTCGACTGTATAAAAACTGGGAGATTGATGGTTTGATTCAAAGTGAATTATGAGACAGTCTTAAGCATGATGTGGGGTTAGTCTGCAGAGGGACCTTATCTCTACAGAAAACCAGACAGGATTTCCAGACCATGAGAGAGTTTGCATTGTTTTAGTAGTTCTGACATCTGCAGTTTTCCAAGTAATGAATCTCAAAGGAGGAAGTACAAAATCAAAAATCCATAATGGAGATACTGGATTCCTACGGGGACGCGTATGCAGCACACCATTCACAAATTCTTTGACCACAGAGTAGGACCCATGGGCAGACAAGTGAAAATGACTGCTAGAGCAGATGAAACATCAGATAATAGGAACTCTCAAATATTTAAGCACCAGCTGTGCAAACTCCCTGATGGGACCCTGGTTATTGGCTAGGCAACAACTACAAGATCTTGTCCATTTGTCAACATACGACACAGACTTTCACGTATTCTTTAGTACCTGCTGCACATCCTCATGAAAGCAGTGCCTAAAAGTTATCAGTTGCTTGATGGTTGGGTGAATCAAACTTCCCTTGTCCTGTGTAAGTAAATCCAGTCTGAGAAAGTCTGTGGTAATTGTCCCTGGCCAAGTCCATAAGTAGGGTGAAAGTAAAGTTGTACAAGTAAAACTAACCAAAATAGTGGCCATTCGAATGATCACTGCTGCAGTAATGTTAGCTTTATTGATTATATCCTTCCAAGGATAAAACGGCTGGCCAGCTTCCAAAGCTTCAGAGCAATGTCCACAAGCCCAAACTTTCAGGTAGCTCAAGCTGAGCTGACTAAAAGACATGTTTGGGTAAAAAGTCCTTCAGAGTCGACCTGTCAGGGAGGGAGGCTGAGCCTTGAACTTTAGGGAAAAAAACATCCACACCCTGGCATAAAAATGCACCAAAACAGAAGGGGAATGAAGGGAGGGAGGATCTACAGCAGCAGTGATCATCTGAATGAAATTGTTATAGAACAGTTCAAGTCCAACTAAATATGCTCATCATATTGATCACTACTGCAGTAAGTCTTGGCTATATGGTTAAATTTCCTTAGCTAACATTTCAGGAGGTGGAAGGAGAAGGGTCCAGCAGCCCCTGGAGAAGGGTCCAGCAGCCCCTGGAGAATGGTCCTATCAGAGCTTGCTCTGGCCCTAGAAAAAGGAATCAAGTTTATTGTGCTTTGTAAAAGTACATACACGGGACTAAGGAGTTGCCAGCAAACTTGTAAGAGGAAGAGGAGGTAAACTGGTACTGAAGTGACATTATTTTGAACATGGGCACTACCACAAACAGATTTAAGAAAGAAAGATCCAGAATTGGTGCCCAAGAATTTTCTTTCAGCACTAGTGACATCCTTGAATAAAAATCATTCCTCACCTGGGAAGGAAGAAATGGTTCTATCACTCCTTGGGACAGCATGTGATGCAGAACTGGTGGAAACATGAGCCTGATCTGGAAGATGAGGAATGATCCCTGAAAGAACAAATCCCCCACTGCCATCTTTAACCTTGATGATGGACTTTCAGAACCCATGTATCTGAAACAGTCTGTTGCCAAAGAAGAAAACTGAGATTAAGACCTTCTGGAAGAAAAAAAGGGTGCAGTGTAAGGGGGGGGGTCCATAAAGTCATACAATAGTCATTTAAACTTGTTTGACTGTCCTTAGAGCTTTGGGAGGTTCAAGAGTTCTTTTTTGGAACCCCCTCTGCTATTTCTTAAATGTCTGTTTAACTGTATTATGTCGAGACTGTTTTCTTTTTTTTTTTTTTTTTTGACAAAATTGAATGAGGAGATGAAAAATAACTTAGAAATTTGGAAAAGGAGGGCTGATGAATCTTAGATTTCCTGGATCAGCTTGCCCCTTTCATCACACTTTTTGATCACCCCTGCAGCAGAGGGCCCAAACACAATCTTTATCCAAGGGAGAAAATGAAATCTCATTTGTATCACCTGGATCTGAGAATGCAGCCATACAAACCTTTTCAAAACAGTGCCAGTTACCTTAGTCCTGGAAGTAATACCAGAGTCATACACACAGACTAAGCAATGAGAACTGACCTGTGCAGAAGAAGAAAAGTACAGTTTTGTACCTACCATAAATGTAGATGTCCGACAGGATAGCATCTGCAGTCCTTACAAATGGGTTGTCCTGTCGTCAGGCAGCCCTTCGGTCGGCCGGATTCCAAAGTCTGGGTCTGGCCTCGGCTGGTGTCGCACTTCACCCGACGTCATCTCTGCTGGAGTATAAAGGCATCAGCCGACACCATCTTCCTCAGTGTTTCTTGCCCCAGATGCCAGTTGCCCTCTTGAAGGCTGTAAGCTAAATTTTGGATAAATGCCAATGTTTCCAGAAAATAGAAGGCAAACACAAAAATAAGCATGTATGTACATATATACAAACAGATACACCATAAGAGATATCCCCAGCTAGCTATTAGGTGGGTAAATACCCAAGGCATAGAGGGAAGGAGGGAGGGTAATCCTGACTGCAGATGCTATCCTATCGGACATCTACATTTATGGTAGGTACAAAACTGTACTATGTCCTTCAAGGATGCATCTGCAGTCATAACATATGGGTTGAATACCATAGCCAAACTAGGGAGGAGGAAGAAGAAAGGGATGGTGTAGTTAGGATCCCTTGCAGGACTGCAGTGGCAAACCCTGCTCTGGATCTAGAGTATAAAGGGAGGTTATAATGCTTGGCAAATGTATGCACGGAGGTCCAAGTAGCAGCCTCTAGAATGTCCTTTGTAGCCACCCCTCTTAAGAAAGCTGTAGTAGTGGCTGTAGCCCTGGTTGAATGAGGCCTTATGTTCTGTGGAATTTGCTTTCCATGGAAGGAATAACAGAATCTTATGCAATTTCCAATCCATTTTGAGATTGTCTGTTTGGAAATTGCTTTTCCTTCCCTTCCTGTTGCATAAGCTACTAGAAGCTGATCAGACTTTTTACTGGTCTTGGTTCTGTCCAGGTAGTAGCGAACTGTCTGTGTACATCCAAGGTATGCAACAGTCTTTCCCCTTTGTTCTGTGGATTGGGAAAGAAGGTAGGTAGGTGGATTGCCTGGTTTAGAGACACTCTGGATACCACCTTTGGCATAAATGTAGGATTAGTTCTCATGGACACTATCTTGATGGAAGATTATGAAGGGTTGTACTGCCATTAAGGCCTGTAGTTCAAACCCTTCTTGCTGAAGTAATTGCCAACAGGAAAGCTGTTTTCCAGGATAGGTGTTGTAAGATCTGCTGTTGCTGCTGGTTCAATGGAGGTAGAGTCAATTTTTCTAGCACAAAGTTCAAGTCCCATGCTGGTACTGGTGGTTTCCTAGGAGGTTTTACATTCTTGATTCCTCTGAGGAACTGCCTGAGTAGAGGATGTGAGAAGACAGGTGGATCAGTGCTGTATTCTGCAGAAATAGCTGATGCATGTATCTTGATGGAGGAATAAGACAGGCCTGTATGGAGAAGCTCTGCCAAATACTCCAGGATGTTGGCAATATCTATCTTTGACACATCTTTCCCTCTTTCAGTACTCCAAATGACAAACCTTTTCCATTTTCCTGCATAGTTCCTTCTTGTTGAAGGTCTGCGGGCCTCAAGGATAATGTCTTTAACCCTTTGGGATAAATCTGGGTTAGATGCTCCTATGTAATGTTCCAGGCAGTCAGTTGCAGAGTTTTCAGGTTTGGATGCAGGATGTTGTAGTCGCTCTGAGTTAACATCAAAGGAATCAGGGGTAGTGTCCACGTTCCCCCCCCCAAGACATGCTCCTCAGCAATGGATACCAATGTTGTCTTGGCCAATTTGGAGCTATCAGAATTATCCTTGGATGTTCCTCTTTGATTTTCAGTAGTACCTTGTGCATCAAAGGGAGAGGTGGAAATGCATATGCTGTCAGGCCTTTCCAACTGAAGGATAGAGAGTCCACCTTCCAAGCAAGTGGGTGGTATGTCCTTGTGCAGAATTTCTTGAGCTGGTGATTGAGTGGGGATGCGAATAGGTCTACTTGTGGCATTCCCCATTTCTTTGTGATGGCCTTGAAGATGTCCGGTGTAGCATCCATTCGTGAGCATCCGAGGTAGTTCTGCTTAACATGTCTGCTAGGATGTTTTCTTTCCGGTACAAATATTGCCTGTAACTGAATGTTGTAGCTCAGAGCCATATTCCATAGGTCCAGAGTCATTCTGCATAGGGGGTATGAATGAGTGCCTCCCTGTTTGTTGATGTACCACATGACTGTGGTGTTGTCTGTCCTCATCATCAATTGGCCTTCTTTGAGGAATGGTCTGAAATTCTGGATTGCTAGTTTTACTGCCAGCATTTCTTTTTGATTTATGTGCAGGTGCAGCTGGTCTGGAGTCCATAAGCCTTGAATGCATTTGTCCAACATGTGGGCCCACCAACCTAGGTCTGAGGCGTCCGTTGTGATGGTTTGGCTTGCTTGAATGTTGTGGAAGGACAAACCTGGGTTTGCCTGGCATGCTTGAGGCCCACCATAGAAATTCTTGTTTCAGGCATGGGATTAGTGGTATTTCTGTTTCTAAGCTGTGCCTGTGTTGAGACCATAAATTCTTTAGGTACCACTGTAGCTTTCTCATATGCAGTCTGGCATGGGGGACCAGGATTATGCAGGATGCCATGAAGCCCAAGGCCTGCAGTACTTTCCTTGCTGTTAGTTTGTTCTGCTTTGTTAATGCCAAGAAGTAAAGAGGAAGTTGTTCTTGTTTTTCTGCAGTTAGGAATGCCATCTGTTTTACTGTGTCCAATTCTGCACCCAAGAATGTTCTTGTTTGGGATGGTATCAGTCTTGACTTTTTTAAATTGACTGTGTATCCCAGGGCTTGTAGTAAGCAAATGACTCTTTGTAAGTCTTGTGTCAGCTTGCTTTTGTTGTCCGCTTGTATCAGGCAGTCGTCCAGGTATGGGTAAATTTGGATTCCTTGTAGCCTGCAATGAGCGATTACTGATGCCAGGCATTTTGTGAACACTCTGGGTGCAGTAGATAAGCCAAAGGGCAATGCTGAGAATTGATAATGCTCTGATCCTGCAAGAAATCTGAGGTATCTTCTGCAATTTGGTCGTATGGGGACGTGCAGGTATGCCTCCTTGAGATCTAGAGTTACCAGCCAACACTCCTTGCCCAGCATGGGAAGAAGTTGCTGTAGGGTCAGCATTTTGAATTTTGGAACAATGATGAATGTGTTTAAAGCGGACAGGTCGAGAATAGGTCTCCAATTTTTCTCTTTTCTTGGTACTAGGAAAAGTCTGGAGTAAAATCCTTTGCCCTGTTCTGTAGGTGGTACCCTTTCCACAGCTCTCATCTTTGTTAATTTAGCTATTTGTTTTAGGGCTTCTGTCTTTTGATTTGGTGGTAGGTTTGGCATTCCACTTTTTACTGGTAAGGTGTGGAAATGGAACCTGTAGCCTTGGTCTATAGTTTGCAAAATCCACTTGTCTTGTGATATAGTGCCAGTGTTTTGAAAATAAGGCTAACTTTCCGCCTAAAGGTGCTGCTATTTGTTCCCTGGTAGGCGGTGTCAGAACCAAGTCACTGTGATTGCCCTGTTGCAGTGGTAGTGGTTGTGTCTGTGCCTCGTTGGTTATTGCCTTGCCACTGACGTCCTCTGTAGGCACCTCCTCTGGATTGATTTCTGCCTCTGGAACGTCTATTTCTGCCTCTCTGAGATTTAGAGGAGTCTGGAAAGGACCAATTTTTGGAAGGCCAGTTCCTGCTAAACCTTGGGGGCTGAACCTGTAAGAAATCTTTAACTGTTTGTACAGATTTTGCCTTCTCTTCCATTTTCTTCATTACTTGTTGGGCAGGAGGACCAAATAGACTGACCTTATCCATAGGAGCATCTAATAGCTTTGTTTTAGCAAGACCTGCTCTTTCAACCATGCATGCCTTCTTATAACTGTGCCAGTCATGGCTGATCTAAATGAAGCCTCCAGTGCATCATAGCCACATTTTAAAGAATGGTTACTAACCTGCTGAATGTTATTCACCATTTCTAAAACATATTTCTTATCTAAGGAATCATCAGAGGACAGTTTCTTAGTTAACTGATCAAGCATAAACTCTTGGTATTGGATCATATGAAACTGACAGTTCAAAGCTCTAGCTGAGAGAGTAGCAGAGGTGTATACTTTTTTACCCCATCTCTCTAAGGACCTGGATTCCCTTTCAGAAGGGAGAGGATTTTTCGCTGAGGTCGAGGCTACTGCCTTAGGCCCCTGGGAGATAGTCTCAAGATCTGCAAGAGGAGCCTTGTATAAGTGGTGATGAGTGTCCGGTACCCTGTAAAACCTATCGGGCTTGGCAGGGGCTGGAGGTAAAGTATCAGGAGCAGTGCAAGCATCATTGAATGCATCATCCACAACAGGAAGAACTGGAGGTATAGCTAAGGGCCTATGTTGCGGTAAGTGTAGAAAGGTCCTAAGCCTTTTTCTGGAATCTGAGAAATCTTGTCCCTGCCATTGGAATTGCTCTCTCATGGCATGTAAGGTTTCCCCAAAGGAAAATTCCTCTGGTGGAGAGGCAGAAGGTATAGATTCTTCAGCATCGGAATCTTCATAAGTAGAAAAAGGAGCCTCTGGATGGTCTGTATTGTCTGAATCATCAGAAGAGTCATCTGAGGACACTGGCTCAGGGGGCTCTGCTCTAGGTCTCTTTTCTGGAGGTTGAGAGGCCCTGTCTGGGTGAGATTGGGATCCCCTTATTAAAGAGATGAGATCCTCTGCCAGAGTAAGCATTTGGGAACTGGAACTGGGCCTGTGAGGGGGGGGGCTTAACAGGCACAGACTTAGCAGTTTTAGCTGCTTTAGCCCTGGCAAAGGCCTTTATAGACATGGCTGCAGGAGGCCTAGCAGCACCACGTGCTGGGGTAGAGACATCCAAAGGGATGGTGTCCGATAATTCTAGAGAAACCACATTAGTAGGCAAAACTTCAGAGGCCGATTCAACTAGGATAGCAGGGGCCTCGGTAGTAGTCATGGATTCGGCTGAAGATTGACCCGTTTTCTCGGTTTCGGCCGAAACAGAGACACTCGCGGTTTGCTTAACCGTGGTTTCGGCCGAAACCGCGGACCGCGAGTGTCGGTCTTTTTCTTTCGCGTTTCTTAATTTGAGAAGTCGGAGGATCCGGCGGCATAATGTCACAAAATCTGAGCCGAAAAACTGTTCAGCAAACTCCGACCCGGCCTAAGCGTTCGTCGGTTGAAGAAGCACAGGCTAAACAGGCTGCTACGTGGTGGTCTGGGCCTAAACAAGGTAAGCAGTAAGAGTGGAAATCTTTATGAGATTTGTTTCCCACAAGGTAAACAGTTATTCACTTTTTCTGACATCGGCTGAGGCAAGAAAGAGTCCCCAACGGGGTACTTAGCTTTTCAGAAGTCTTGAGTAGTATTCGGTAGTAGTAATCTCTGGATCTGACCGACCGGCACTTGCGAACAGCTTCTGCTTCGGGCGCCACGCGGCAAGAAAGACTGGGGAAAATGGCGTCGGCTGATGCCTTTATACCCAAAGACCAGCAGAGATGACGTCGGGTGAAGTGCGACACCAGCCGAGGCCAGACCCAGACTTTGGAATCCGGCCGACCGAAGGGCTGCCTGACGACAGGACAACCCATTTGTAAGGACTGCAGATGCATCCTTGAAGGACATCTAGGCTATTCAAAGCAGATTTTTCCTCACATGAAGAAACTGCAGATAAAACATTCCTCATGCTTACAAAATTTCAGAACATATGAGCCTGACAATTCTAAAAAGGGAGAAAGTCTGTGGTAATTGTCCCTGGCCAAGTCCATAAGTAGGGTGAAAGTAAAGTTGTACAAGTAAAACTAACCAAAATAGTGGACATTCGAATGATCACTGCTGCAGTAATGTTAGCTTTATTGATTATATCCTTCCAAGGATAAAACGGCTGGCCAGCTTCCAAAGCTTCAGAGCAATGTCCACAAGCCCAAACTTTCAGGTAGCTCAAGCTGAGCTGACTAAAAGACATGTTTGGGTAAAAAGTCCTTCAGAGTCGACCTGTCAGGGAGGGAGGCTGAGCCTTGAACTTTAGGGAAAAAAACATCCACACCCTGGCATAAAAATGCACCAAAACAGAAGGGGAATGAAGGGAGGGAGGATCTACTGCAGCAGTGATCATCTGAATGAAATTGTTATAGAACAGTTAAGTCCAACTAAATATGCTCATCATATTGATCACTACTGCAGTAAGTCTTGGCTATATGGTTAAATTTCCTTAGCTAACATTTCAGGAGGTGGAAGGAGAAGGGTCCAGCAGCCCCTGGAGAAGGGTCCAGCAGCCCCTGGAGAAGGGTCCTATCAGAGCTTGCTCTGGCCCTAGAAAAAGGAATCAAGTTTATTGTGCTTTGTAAGAGTACATACACGGGACTAAGGAGTTGCCAGCAAACTTGTAAGAGGAAGAGGAGGTAAACTGGTACTGAAGTGACATTATTTTGAACATGGGCACTACCACAAACAGATTTAAGAAAGAAAGATCCAGAACTGGTGCCCAAGAATTTTCTTTCAGCACTAGTGACATCCTTGAATAAAAATAATTCCTCACCTGGGAAGGAAGAAATGGTTCTATCACTCCTTGGGACAGCATGTGATGCAGAACTGGTGGAAACATGAGCCTGATCTGGAAGATGAGGAATGATCCCTGGAAAGAACAAATCCCCCCCACTGCCATCTTTAACCTTGATGATGGACTTTCAGAACCCATGTATCTGAAACAGTCTGTTGCCAAAGAAGAAAACTGAGATTAAGACCTTCTGGAAGAAAAAAAGGGTGCAGTGTAAGGGGGGGGTCCATAAAGTCATACAATAGTCATTTAAACTTGTTTGACTGTCCTTAGAGCTTTGGGAGGTTCAAGAGTTCTTTTTTGGAACCCCCTCTGCTATTTCTTAAATGTCTGTTTAACTGTATTATGTCGAGACTGTTTTCTTTTTTTTTTTTTTTTTTTTTGACAAAATTGAATGAGGAGATGAAAAATAACTTAGAAATTTGGAAAAGGAGGGCTGATGAATCTTAGATTTCCTGGATCAGCTTGCCCCTTTCATCACACTTTTTGATCACCCCTGCAGCAGAGGGCCCAAACACAATCTTTATCTAAGGGAGAAAATGAAATCTCATTTGTATCACCTGGATCTGAGAATGCAGCCATACAAACCTTTTCAAAACAGTGCCAGTTACCTTAGTCCTGGAAGTAATACCAGAGTCATACACACAGACTAAGCAATGAGAACTGACCTGTGCAGAAGAAGAAACTAGGCTATTCAAAGCAGATTTTTCCTCACATGAAGAAACTGCAGATAAAACATTCCTCATGCTTACAAAATTTCAGAACATATGAGCCTGACAATTCAAAACTGAAAACCAAAGTTGCAGAATTATATACCTTCTCCATACCAATTATTTTCTCATCCCTATCAGGATGAGTGGGATTGGAGTTAACCTAGTGCTTAGTAGCAGTGTGAACAAAGTACAGTTTTGTACCTACCATAAATGTAGATGTCCGATAGATATGCAACTGCAGTCATAACATATGGGTTGTCCTGCCTCAGGCAGCCCTCGCTCGGCCGGATTCCAAAGTCTGGGTCCGACGTCGGCTGATGTCGCATTTCTCTCAGACGTCAAGAGCGGCTGGAGTATATAAGTATCAGCAGACACCATCTTCTTCAGTGTTTCTTGCCCAGGATGCCAGGTGCCCTCCAATGAAGGCTGTAATCAAATTGGAAGACAAAAATAGGTTTCCAGACAATAAATAAGCAATAAACAAATACACCATAACAGATATCCCCAGCTAAGGATAATAGGGATAGGAGTGGACCCAAGGCATAGAGGGGAAGGAGGGAGGGAAAACCCGACTGCAGTTGCATATCTATCGGACATCTACATTTATGGTAGGTACAAAACTGTACTATGTCCTTCAAGAATGCAACTGCAGTCATAACATATGGGTTGAATACCACAGCTTAGCTGGGGGAGGTGGTATGCTCTAAGAAAGGGATGGTGTAGCTATCAATCCCTGCAGGACTGCCGAAGCAAAGCCTGCTCTGGATCTGGAATATAAAGGGAGGTTGTAGTGCTTGGAGAATGTATGCACGGAACTCCATGTAGCAGCTTCTAGAATGTCTTTTGTAGGCACCCCTCTTAAGAATGCTGTAGAGGTGGCTGTAGCTCTGGTTGAGTGTGGTCTGACATTGGCTGGTACACTCTTTCCATGGAAGGAATAACAGAATCTGATGCAATGCCCAATCCATTTTGAAATAGTCTGTTTGGAAATTGCTTTTCCTTGTACTGCAGGGGTGTAAGCTACAAAAAGCTGATCAGACTTCCTACTGGTCTTGGTTCTGTCCAGGTAGTAACGAAGTTGTCTGTGAATGTCCAAGGTATGCAACAGTCTTTCCCCTTTGTTCTCAGGATTGGGAAAGAAGGTAGGCAGGTGAATTGCTTGATTTAAAGAAACCCTAGATACCACTTTTGGCAGGAAGGTAGGGTTGGTTCATAAGGAGACCCTGTCTCTGTGAAAGGTTATGAACGGTGGTATTGCCATCAGGGCCTGTAATTCCGAAACCCTTCTTTCTGAGGTAATTGCCAACAGGAAAGCTGTCTTCCATGAGAGAAATTGTAAGTCCACAGAAGCTGCTGGCTCAAAGGGGGGTAGAGTCAGTTTTTCTAGGACAAAGTTGAGGTCCCAAGCTGGTACTGGAGCCTTTCTTGGTGGCTTTATATTCTTGATTCCCCTAAGGAATTGCCTTAACAAAGGATGTGAAAACACAGGCAGTGTTGTATCTAGCTGAAATAGCCGAAGCATGTATTTTATGGAATATGAGAGTCCATTCTGTAGCATATCTGCCAAATATTCCAGAATGAGTGGGATGTTCAATAATGATGCATCATGACCCTTGCTGGTATTCCAAATGCTGAATCTCTTCCATTTTGCTGAGTAAACCTTTCTGGTGGATGGTCTTCGGGCTTCTGTTAGTATCCGCTGAACTTCCTTAGAGAGAGATAGATTGAGATTATTCATGGGATCTCCCAAGCTGTTAGCTGCAGCATCTGAATGTTGGGATGTACTGTCTTGAAGTTGTGTTGAGTCAAAAGTTGGGGCCATTGGGGAAGGGCCCACTTTTTGTTGTGACATATGCTCCAAAGTAGTGGGTACCAGTGCTGTCTTGGCCAGTCTGGAGCTATTAGGATCCCCTTGGGTTTCTCTGCTTTGATCTTTAGTAATACTGTGGTCATCAGTGGCAGAGGTGGGAATGCATAGATTTTTAGGAAGTTCCAGTTGAATGAGAGAGCATCTATTTTTCATGCTTGTGGATATGTCCTTCAACAGAACTTTCGTAGATGATGATTGAGGTGGGAGGCAAATAGGTCTACTTCTGGCCTGCCCCATGTCGAGGTGAGTCGTATGAAGATTTCTGGATGTAACCTCCACTCGTGGGGGTCCAGGAAATTCCTGCTTAGGTTGTCCGCCAGCACATTGTCTTTGCCTGGAACAAACTAGGATTGCAACTGTATGTTTAGCTCAGTGATTTTTCCCAAAGATTCATTGTCAGTCTGCAAAGGGGGTAAGAATGGGTGCCCCCCTGCTTGTTTATGTACCACATCACAGTGGTGTTGTCTGTCCGTATTAGCAGGTGGCCTTGCTGAAGTTGTTGTCGAAAGGCCTCGATGGCATGCATTACTGCCAGCATTTCTTTTTGGTTGATATGCAGATGTGTTTCCTTTGGAGACCATAGTCCTTGAATACATCTGCCCTCCATGTGTGCCCCCCATCCTAGGTCTGAGGCGTCTGTGGTCGTGGTCTGTGTTATCTGAGGTTTTTTGAACGACATACCTGTGTTTGCCTGGCTTACCGAGGCCCACCATAGAAATTCCTTTTGTAGGCATGGAATGAGCGGAATGGTTGTCTCTAGGTTGTTGCTATGTTGAGACCATAAGCTTTTTAGGTGCCATTGAAGCTTTCTCATGTGTAATCTTGCTAATGAAACCAGTAGAATGCAGGATGCCATGTAACCCAGGGCCTGTAGGAATCTCCTTGCAGTCATCTGGGTGAGCTTTGCCAAACCTTTGAAATAATGAGTTAACTTCTTATGCTGGTCTTCTGTCAGGTAAGCCATTTGAGAGGCTGTGTCTAGTTTGGCTCCTAAGAAGGTTATTTGCTGGGATGGCTGTAGTCTTGACTTTTGGAAGTTGAGTGTGTATCCCAGAACCTGTAGCAATTTTATGACATAATTCAAGTTTTTTGTCAAAATCATTTTGTCGTCCGCTTGTATGAGGCAGTCGTCCAGATACGGGTAAATTTGGATCCCCTGGAGCCTGCAATGAGCAATTACTGAAGGCAGGCATTTCGTGAATACTCTGGGCACAGTAGATAAGCCAAATGGCAATGCTGAGAATTGATAATGCTCTGACCCTGCAAGAAATCTGAGGTATCTTCTGCAGCTGTGTCTGATAGGGACATGCAGGTATGCCTCCTTGAGGTCCAGAGTAATCAGCCAAGACCCCTTGCCCAGCATGGGAAGGAGTTGCTGCAGAGTCAGCATTTTGAACTTTGGTACTATGAGAAAAGTGTTTAATGCGGACAAATCCAGTATTGGTCTCCATTGAATTTCTTTTCTTGGAACAAGGAACAGTCTTGAATAAAATCCCTGGCCTTGTTCTTGTTGTGGAACTTTTTCTATTGCTTTGATCTGAGTAAGCAGAGAATTTTGCTTGATAGCCTCTGCCCTCTGGTTTTGTGGTAGGTTTGGCATGCCTTGTTTTCTTGGCAAGGTATGAAAGTGGAACCTGTAACCTTGGTCTATAATGTCCAAAATCCATTTGTCCTTTGTCAATCTGTGCCAATTGTCTGAAAACAGAGATAATTTTCCGCCCAAAGGAGCCTCTGTTTGCTCCTTGGTCAGCGGGAGTAGAGGAAAGTCATTGTGATTGTCCCTGAGAGGCAGGAGAAACCCCTGTGTCACTTCTTTGGTTTGCTGGTTGCCATTGTCGTCCCCTGTAGGAACCTCTGTATTGTCCTCTTCCTCGGCCACGCCTGTTTTTGCCCCTTTGAAATCTTTCAGGATTAGGAAAGGACCAGTTTTTAGAAGGCCAATTCCTGCTGAATCTGGGTGGCTGAACCTGGAGGAAATCTTTAACTGTCTGAACTGACTTGGATTTTTCCTCAATGGACTTTAACACATCTTTAGCATAAGCACCAAAAAGCTTGTTCTTTTTCAAGGGTGCATCAAGAAGTTTTGCCTTAACATGATCTGGTAGAGGCTGTTCTTTTAACCATGCATGTTTACGAATGACCGCCCCTGTCATAGCTGCCTTACATGAAGCTTCCAATGTATCATATCCACACTGAAGAAAATGATTGCTCACTTGCTGAGAATTATGTACCGCCTCCTGTAAAGACGTCCTATCTAAGGGTTCAGGAGAGGCCAATGTTTTCTGTAAATCATCTAACAGGTAATCCTGATATTGAAACATATGAAAGAGACAATTGAGAGCTCTCATAGATAAGGTAGTGGAGGTGTAAACCTTCTTCCCCCATCTCTCTAATGACCTAGCTTCCCTGTTGGAAGGCAAGGGATTTTTGGAGGTGGTAGCTGAAACCCCTTTAGGTCCCTGTGAAATTGTTTCTAAATCAACAGCATGGGCCTTAAAGAAATGAGAATGTGTTTCTGGGACCCTATAGTATCTGTCAGGCTTGGCAGGAGGGAGAGTATCAAGGGTAACACTGGAGTCAGAGTATAGATCATCCAAAACATCAAGCACAGGAGGTATAGCTAAGGGCCTGTGTTGGGGCTTTTTAAGGAAGGTTTGAAGGCGCTTTCTGGAATCAGAATATTCCTGGCCTTGCCACTTAAAATGTTCCCTCATGGAATGCAGAACTTCCCCAAAAGAAATATCCTCAGGAGGGGAGGCCGAGGGGATGGAGTCCTCTGCATCCGAGTCCTCATAGGTCTGGAAGGGCTCTTCCTGGCTATTGGAGTGAACAGAGTCCTCAGAATCTTCATCTGAAGGGAGAGGGTCAGAGGGTTCAACCCTGGGCCTCTTATCAGGAGGAGGCTGGGATCCTCTCTCAGGATGGGCCTGGGAACCTCTGATCATGGAAATTAAGTCTGCGGCCATAGTCATGATTTATGCTTCAGGAGTAGGCTGAGGTAAGGCTTTAGCAGTAAGGTGCTTGGTCTTGCTGGCTGCCTTAGCACGTGTGTAGGCCTTGAAAGACATGGACATGGGAGGCCTAAGCAGCTCCACGTGCAGGAGTGACCTTATCCACAGCAATGGTCTCGGGCATTTCCTCAGTTTCAGTATCCAGAGGAAAATCAATAACTGGTGTCGGTGTGGTCTCCGGGATCGGAGGTATCGGTAACGTGGTGTCTTTGGTTCGGAGCGGTGAAATAACCGCCTCAGAGGGAACCGGAGCACTCGTGGTAGGTTTTGGCATGGTGTCGGAGGAAGACGCGGGCCGAGGATGTCGGTCCCGGTCCTTTCGTTTCTTAGGAGTCTTCGATGTCGGAAGTTCCGACGGCATCGTATATTTCACCGAAAAAGTCTTCAGCGAACTCCGCCCAGCGCCTGAGAGTGCGCTTATTGAAGCGAGCACAGGCGGCACAGGCCGAGACGTCGTGGTCTGGGCCAAGGCAAGGTAGGCAATAAGAGTGGAAATCCTTATGAGGTATTCGTTTACCACAAGACAAACAATTATTTACTTTTTCAGTAATTTCTGACATCGGCTGGGGCAAGAAAAGGTCCCCAACGGGGTACTTGGCTTTTTTGATGACTTCGGATTCGAAGAATACAGGAGCTGACCGACCGGCACTTGCGAACTGCTTCTGCTACCGCGCGGCAAGAAAGACTGAAGATGGCGTCGGCTGATGCTTATATACTCCAGCCGCTCTGACGGAGAGAAATGCGACATCAGCCGACGTCGGATCCAGACTTTGGAATCCGGCCGACCGAGGGCTGCCTGATGCAGGACAACCCATATGTTATGACTGCAGTTGCATTCTTGAAGGACATCTAAAGTTATAGACGCTGGGTCAGGTTGAGGATTAGGGTATAAAAATTTGAGACACTGAGGAACTTTTATACATCTTATCTGCATTTTTTGCGGCAGCTGGATGGCTATCAGGAAAATTGCTGGCAGTAACATACATCCTCTAACAGGAAAACCTGCCCTGTTCACTCTCTCGGAACGACAACAGTGGCTCGCCTTTCCCCACTGGAGGGATTCCAACAGCTACACATATGGATAACCACTGGTCCATGGTGACCAAGCACTACACCACAGGAATCTGGGGTAACATTTAACAGTCTGAGTTAAAACAAATGGCCCCAAAAGAGTCACCCATCTGTGGCTGAGGAAAACTATTTGCCTGCTGTGATGGCAAAGGCTGTTGGACTTCTCTTTTTGGTGTGGGTGGATAAAAGTACTGACCTGAGACTGGTAGTCTGTTCCACAGTCAAACTGAATATGGTGCCTCTTTCCTGCCGAAGATTAGCAGCAATTGCCGGTAAACATTACCAGCCCCACAAAAGTAAAATAAACCCAATTTCTCCACAGAAAAAAAAGGTTTCAGTTACTTTACACTACTTTTAAACTAAAAGAAAAAAATCAGGGTACCATTTTTATGCGTTACAGTCTTGAGACAGTCCATTAAAACACAACAGTCCTAACTTTAAAATAAATTTCCTGAAGAGGGAAGTAAAACATCAACAAAATTAAGAAAATGGAAGATTTTTTCCCTCCAAAGGGAACTTGTGCACCCAAAAAAAGGAAAGCACAAGCACAGAGTCAATCCTCGAAAACTTCAGAGGACCATCTTCTTCGGCAGCAGTGAAGCTTTGAAGGGTTTTGTGGTCAAAATTGCCCTTTAGGCAATGCAGCTCGAGCTGCTTCACAGTCTGGGCATGTGGAAGGTGCTCTGAAAGTTAAAACCCACACACCCCTGCAACTTGTATATTCTAACTCAGATTGCCATACCTCAGTAAAAAGGGTATTCTCCAAGAAGCACTCATCTCAGACTTGCAATGTTCAAATTTGCATTTTCATACATTCAGTTTAATTACTCCAGTATTCAATGTTACAAGCATCAGAATTGTTGTTACATTTAACAAAACTTTTTCAACAATAATCCAGGAACACTGCAAATAATCAAAACAGTCACACAGTGATAAAATGCAGCATATTTGTAGGATGACCAGTTTGATTATGCACCCTATATAATGTCTTGCATCAACATTTCCTGGAGAATTTCTTCATTAAAGCATAATTTCTGCACTATACACAATTCAAAATCCCTTAAAAATGTTTGTCCTACTAAAAAGACATCCATCCTAGATATAACTTGTAATACTGTAACAGATTAGCCTAAATATAGCATTTTCAGATCTTCATGCATAATTAGCTTTAATACAACTTTTTGGACATCCCTGACTCAAAAGTGATAATGAATATAAAATTTTGTAATAACCACCATGCAAAACTAGTTTTAATAAAGCCTTTTAAATAACGGTTCAAGATTAAAGTAATATGTTCTAGAATAAACACAAAGTATAATTCTTCATTAAGTCACACACCAAATGGTATAGGTCAATTCAAAAACACAAAGGAAAATTAGCTAGGGTTAAAATGGCCTGTAAGGACAGCTAGCAAAGTCACTGTTGTTCTGAAATCATGTCATTAGCAACCATAATTTTAACATTATAGGCAGCTCTGATTCAAAGCAGGTTAGGTGCCAAGACAGAAAGAAAAGGCAAAAAAGCAGGCAGTCTTAATGCACCCATTCAATATCATTACTGTAAATGTCTCCAATTTCCATCCTGGAAAGCTACTAAAGGTCCCTTATTTAATTCCTGGAAAGTCAAACTTCAAGTATAACAAAAGACATTTAGGCACACAGCCTACATAACACATCCCCTCTCTTCTACAATGCAAAGCAGTTGTTCACGTTGGCCAATATTTCAAATCAACTCAGTGTTTTGTGCGGTCGGATGAGATCTTTCTTTCCAACACATACTTTCCAAAGTACAAGTTCTGTCTGCCTAGTCTTTCCTATGACTGGACTCCTGCTTCCACTTTCTTCCCGATTCAAAATACCCTAGCACTCATTCCCTTGAACCAGCTCCATTGGCAAAAATTCATCGCTCACATAATCCCCTCGACTGCTGCTATTAATCTTGGGGTTAGCCATTTGCTGACCGAATAGAACTGAACCTTTGCACCCTGTTGGAAAAGAAGAAATCACTGAAAATGATAACCTGTTCCTCAGCTTAAGCGGTCAACACTTACAGCACCTGACAACTGCATCCACCTGCTGCATGGCAGTCTCCAGGAAAACAGGGCCCACAAACAAGTCTTGCCAGGCTACCAAAGCTGTCAGAGACTGTTCCTTCTTTTATAAAGTCACAAACAAAAATCACTCTGCTTACCACATACAGTCACCAATGACGGCAATCTGTAAGCCTTTTGCAATGTCACTGATCTCTCTGTAAACTTGGCCAATTGCACCATTATGGTTTTCACAATCTCCAGTCAAACTGATCTTCAATTACAAAATCCCATCCAGGTGCGTATTCTTTTATCTTGCTTTATCTGCCAATGTAACCAACTTCAGTTCAGTTAGCTTAGTTCCACAGATTTATTTTGCACATCCACCATTCTCTGGTGGAATGGCAGAGGGTCTACATTAGAACCTCGAAGCGTCAACTGTCCGAACACCTAATGGTTGACCCGTAAACAGCGAAAGCTGAAAACCGCGAATGGCCACTTCCACAAATTTTTTTTTTTTTTTACAGAGAAAATTGCCTTTTCCTCGAATGTAGAGCGATCCCGGAGTTGGTATGGGCACAGCCCCCCCACTTTATTAGGGTTTGAAAGTTTGTGCGTTTGGCGGCCAAGCCAAGTTTTTCCTGTGAAAAAATTTGTGGAAGTGGCCATACGTGGTTTTCAACTATAACTGTTTACAGGTTGACATTTAGGTGTTCGTAGAGCTGATAATTCAAGGTCCTAATATAGAACTGCATCAGAGCATCCCATTGTTCTTTAAAATGTTATTAAAGTTAATCTGACAACCCGAGCTGTTAAATGTACTGATTCTAAAGTCTAAATGCCACTTATGTGCTGACAGCTTACAAAGCAAGCACAATATTTGTTTTTTCCACTGCCTCAAGTATCATTGCTTACTTTCTTCATTGACTCTAGGCTCAACATGCCCTTCACAATTAAGTCTGTTCTTCATATAACATTTCCTTTTCACCCTTCCCCACATCTGAATCCATTAATCCAGGCACACATCTCGGCTATCAAAAATCCTGAAAACTTTCATTTTAAATTCGGAAGATGCATTTTATTTGGTCTACTTGACAAAAGTAGCTTAAGAGAGTGCCCACTTTCAGGTAGTGAGTCACACACACATTTAAATATCTTTAAGCTTTACAAGAATCACAACAGCAGCATTCTATCCTACTCAGTTTAGATGAAATGTTGCCATTCTCTTATGAAAACCTGCATCACAGCAGTCAGCCTTAACTCATGAAATCAAAAATACAAGATGTGAGAAACTGTACAAACTACTATCAGTAGGTATATGTTGCAGAAATTCATAATGCATGCTTAATTTATATTTAAAAGCTGCGCATAACAAATAAAATGTGTAGTAAAACCTTTAATGTGAACAACTAGTCTGCAACTTGTAACGCATGAAATTTTATGAATTTTAATTCTAAAGGATGAAGTATATTTTGGAAAGAGTACCTACACATTTAGGACGATAGTCCTGAATTGACTCTCATTCCAATTCACACATTGTTTCAGAAACTATGAACCTGCTCACCCACTTTGATAAAGCATCATAACTGGCAAATTGCTACTACTAACATGCATGTAAATGCTTAGTACATTCAGATTTATCAACAGTCTCATCAACTCTGAAAATCCTCCCAAAGTAGTCCAACTCACTCAAACCTCTCTGACAACAAATTAGTTCCACTATTAAGAAAAATAGGTTTTAAAGCTACAGCATGGAATAATGAAGCACTGCATCTATTTCTAACAAAACTGCAACACAAAACTTAAGACACAGAGTATATGTGCTGAATTAAAATAAAAAAATCTAGGAAATATCTTGTGAATGAGAGCATGACCTTTGCAATGCAGCCAAGCAGCTTTTCACTGCGGATTTAAGCACTTTAATTTACATGCAAATCCTGATTAAATCAGGCAGATGCACTAGGCAGCCATTTCATATGTCACAAGCTAGGAATGGAGATGTAATAAAATGAGTTGGAACACTTTCCCTTTAACTTACCTACAAAAGTAGGATGCTCCACTAAATCACTGTATATTGCATTAGCAAACAAGTACTTAAATGATAATTTGTCATTAAACTTTAAACAAGATTAATGGATGCACCGTCACTTTAATGCCTTTCTACTTCATATTACAAATAATGTTCACTGCAAATAAAAGAAAGGGCAAGCTGTAAATACTGCCATAAACTCGCATCTCTTGGGAAGCGCAGGTAATTGCACAACTCATTAAAAGACTGTTTTAATTATTAATTGACCATGTCAGAGTTGTCCTTTGAAGTCAATTTTAATTTTTTCCCCACCACAGAAGTATTATTGTTGCTGGCTAAACTGCATAATCCATACACCACCCAAGGGGGCAAAGTTTTGAAAATACAAAACCAGGAATTCACTGGGCTGGGTTTCTTTTAGTCAACATTTGCTTTCTTGGGCATATATCTGAGCACATTCTTATATCCAAAGCCCTAGAAATGTAACACTTTTTGGAAAACAACAGTTCTAATGTACATCCTTTGCATGAAGGAGAATCTGCAGATCTCAGGAAATGACTCAATTTCATATGGCAAGCAACTGTCGAGAAGGTATGATGCAACAACACTCCATAGGCATTTTCAATGAGAGATAACTGCAGCAGGCCCTATAGGCTGTAATGAAGGCCCACTGTAGAATGCTCTCAGCATTTGATTCTGACAGAAGAACTGGTAAGCATTATAGTCACGTTGGGTGGTAATAGCTAGACATGGTTGTGACTGAATATATTCCATTTGCATTAGTCACCTGATGCTCAGGGTTGCTAAAAACAATGGAATGGGGAAGGAAGGAAATGAACTCGAGCTTTAGCAATAGAAGTTTGTATTTAGAAAAGTGTGAAACACCTGTATTACTAGCTTCAACTAAACACACTGCAATGGCCAATTCATGCCCCTCTAATCTACAGCCTAAATTATGAAATGTTAGCAGCAGGATATTAATGCAAAGCCTTTCCAACAATAACTGACTTGGTGTATTATAAAAAATGAGGAAATGAGAGCACTTGCCATTTTACACATGGCATGTTTCCAAGTATGTTAGGCCCTTCTACAGAATATTTCAATGCAAAAGATGGCCAGACTGTGGTTAAGGTGTTATTACAGAAATTATGGCACTATAAAACTGCCAAATGAGCCACATTAGTTGCAGTTTGCTAAAATGCACCTAAGTACATATTAAACACATTTGATGCAACTCTATTCGTCCTCCTGAGGATTAGTATTAGAGAGAATATTGACTATTATACCATGACCCCCCCCAAAACGTGCACGCTGATTGGCCAGCGTGCACATTGTAAATAGAGTTATACTAATGGAAAAAGGTTCGGTCGCCCGGACTTTTTTCCATTAGTATAACTCTACTTTTAAAACACTGTCTCGCTATGTTAAATGGGTTTAACATAGCGAGACAGTTTTAAAATAAGCAACGGAGATCTCTGTTGCTTATTTTAAAGCTGTCTCGCTATGCTAAACCTATTTAACATAGCGAGACAGGTTTTTTAAAAAAAGCAACGGAGAAACAAGATCTCCATTGCTTTTTAGTTCTATGTTAAATGGGTTTAACATATCGAGACAGTTTTAAAATAAGCAACGGACATCTCCGTTGCTTATTTTAAAGGTCTCGCCATGTTAAACCCATTTAACATAGCAAAACAGTAAAAAGCAACGGAGATCTTGCTTTCTCCGTTGCTTTTGCTCACAGCTCTGATGTACCGCGCAGGCGCAGTACATCAGAACTGCCGCGGATGCCAGACATCTGCGGAAGGGCAGTAAACAGGCATTATACTATGCCATTATTTAAGAAAAGTAATAGTTTCTTTTCTTAAATAATGTCATATAATAGCAATAACCCACTTCTGGATGTGGGTAATGTATTACCACGGTTGGCTTTGTTTGGCCGGGCTTCACCGGACCAAACCATGCCAACCGTGGGTAAATCCAGCATTACCCACACCCAGGTGTGGGTTATTGCTATAATATATCACAAGTTAACACTAAAATTTGACACCAATGTAATAATCACGCAGGTGTCCAACACTAAACATTTTCTGAATAAGGAGAGGTAGTGAGGTCACTTTCACCATAGGAATGTATTACTGTTTACAAGAAAGAGAATAGACTAAATTTTAACTGCTAAGTAGATTGCTGTTTCAAGCCCATTTTCAGCCATGACCTGGGCCACAAAGGCAAGGATCAATACAATGTGCAACTGAAAAGTTTACATCAGTCTATCAAACATGTTTTCAGAAATAAATGAGGGTATCCAGAAAAAAAAAAATCAAAGAGGAAGGGAACATGCAAACTGTAAGGAAAGAATAACCCAAGCATAATACTTGAACCCTGTGTACTCAAAAGCCACAAGGCAGAAAACTGTATTACTAAGACAAGGAGTCTGAAGATAAAGTCAGCAGAAAAATGCCTCCAGCTTTAAAAGGCATTACTGCTCGATACAAAGTGCATGTGTAATTCATGAACAAAAACTCAGCAAAACACTAAGCACCTGGCATAAGGAAAACAAGTTCTTTCAAATTAAATATTTTACATTGTTTAGTATAAACAAACTGCCGGAAGCATAGATGAAACTTTTTAATTTTTGTAACAAGAAAACTGCTGGTACGAACTACTTAAAAGTAATACAAACTGTCAAAATAGTGATAATAAAAGCAAGCTGCCTAGTGTTACTATGTGGAGTCTTCTCACAAATTGAAATCTTTAGGGATGAAGTCAGTACATCTGGAACTGTACATCAGCTTTTTGAATGTAACCCACTCACTGGATGCCCTCCCTATCAGACGACCCCTTCAATACTGATATGCATTAGGCTACAATATTCAGCAAGCCACAGTTATTAGTACTAATGCCACCTTATACAGTTTTTGTTTCTAGATTGTCTGTAAGGCTGAAGCTCAGGCCAGTAATCTCTGGATTTTACAGCGGTATCTGAAATATTTTGCATGTAGACAGCCCCCCTCAAAAAGGTGCTATCTGTAAAATCAATCCACTGATGAATTTACACAATCAAAAATGGTCCTGGGACCACAACAGAATCACCATCCTCCCTCAAACTGTCAATTCCCATGCTTCCTTTCACATTGGTGTCTTGTAAAGTTAGAGACGCACACCAGTTTTCGTTCTCTTTCTTCCCACTACTGTAAAGCATCATGTCCTCTAGAAAACTAACCATGACAAGGATCTGTATAGTTTGCAGCTCTTCAGTTAGGTGTAAACTTCTCTGATTTTGCCACCTTGCCCCCTCCTAAAATTAAGTCTAGTAAATTCACAGGGGATTACGGACAGTTAGCAATCCCAGACAGTACAGTTTCCTTATCATTCAGAAAATGCAGGTTGATGGAAAACTTGTTATTCCTACAACTTTTAAGTGAACTGGCAACACAGATGAATCTGCTCTCCATCAATGTAGCAGGACTCTTGTACCTCCTTTCCTTTTGAAGCTCCAGATAGCAGTATGTTTCATTATACAAACAGCAAGTGTGCGTTACATCAAACTACTAAGCAACCACACCCAGACAACTAGCCACCCAACAAATTTGCAAACAACGTACACCCCCCCGACCCAATGTGCCCTCAACTGCTCCAAAAGAATGACCTTAAATCATGTTTGCAGTTTACTATAAGGTACCTAGTATGAGGCTGCCAGCCCAGCTAGCTGGAATTTTGTAAATAATCATGTCATTTGTGAATATTAATGTGATTCATATGCTTGTCTTACAAATGTGAGAGAACTACATGTTATGTGTATATTAAACTACTGGTGTAGAAGTGTGTGTTGAACTGTATGTTATGTGCCGAGCTTCAAGAATGTAACCACATTATACCCTACTGGAAAAGAATCGTGTTTTACGATTGTGTTCATCTCTCAGTTTCACTAAAGGAGACCGGAGGTCTAGAGCTAAAAGTTTCTTTCTATTGTCTTGAAACAGAAATAATTACTAGGTTTAAACTGTAAAGTATTTTTATTGCTCTGTGACTTTCTAGCAGCTGCACATCTGAGACCAGTATTTTTGATACAGATGTGCTAAATTCCAAGTATCTGTTTGGCCTGGGAACTAGGGGCAGGTGACAATGAGTGATGTCATCCAAAGCTGACCCCAACAGTGATGTCCTGATATTAATTTGGGAACTCAAGACTGCATTTTTGTATCTTGTCTTGGATCTAGAAACATCCACTCAGCACTTCTCATCTGCATTGGCCTTGCTAATAGTAAGTGACCAGGGTACAGTAATCTCTCTAGGATATAGATAGGAATATAGTAAAAATTAGTTTAGATGTTTTCTGTATTTGAGACTGTCCTGCAATGCTGCTTTAAAATATTTCCTGTGATTCTGACCTCAGTAGTTACTGTATTGTCAGAGTATTGTCTTGTTCTTTTATTATTAAATATATTTAAACCTTTTAATTTTGGCTGGTTTTAGAGATATTTAACCCCTTACAGTACTTGCATATGTATTTGGTGACAGTATATAGGCCACTCCTAAATAACCTTGGCATTGGTCACACTTACCACTTGGATAATAGTAACATTACACAGTAAGATTGGGCCTTATAGTACCCGGATAAGGGGTTCTAGTGGCAGTGCCAACTATTTTATGATCTGGGCAGAACGGGGCATTGCTAGTAAACCTGTGTTCCCCTTTCCCAGGTGTGTGCTTAGGTATAAATTAAATCTCAAAGTGTGTCTGCCTGCGCGTGCACCCATGTCCGTGTGTGTGTGTGAGCTACTTGGGCAGGGACACAAAGCACTGTTTGGACAGAGTGCTGGGAAGACTTGGCTTGGAACCCTGGCTAAGGACTAGACTCTATAGGTGTGCCAGTGAGGAATCTTACTGGGGATCTGGAGAAAGAGGGAGAAACCAGCCCCAGACTGACTGACTAATCTGTGTGTGCTCTTAAGGGAAATTGTACTTTACTATGTGTGTACTTGTCATCCCCCCAATGCGGACGTCCCTCACTGGTGCTAGTGGTGAGGACTTAGGCTCCTTGATTATTGGACCAGTGCAGGGGCATCACACCTAATTTTACTGGGGTGGTAATATTAGGACAACTTGTCTGAAAACAGGACAAATCCGCAACAAGCAGTAATTAGACCAAATAAGCACCATAAAATGTCTACATGACAGCAAGAGCTCATTTCTTTAAGTATAGTACAGCTCTCTGAACCTCATAGTCCCTCATCCCATTGCACTGGTGACAAATCTACACCTATCAGTTCCCCTGTGCCATTTGATTGTGCATTGTAGAAGCACTTCATGCTGCATCTGCCACCAGTGTATCCCTGACTGTAGCCATGCCTGCAACTTCAGACTCTGCTGCAGCCAGCTGCACAGAGCACAGAAAGGCCTCACATCTACTGATATTCCGGGTGCAGGTTAGAGAGCCGAAGTGAATTTAAAGGTCTTCTCATCAGTCCCTCCTGGACTGTGCCCACTCCAGGTACATCATGGCACTGATCTAACCTTTTCCAGCCACAAATACTCAAGTGCAAGCCAATGTAGCCATCCTCACTACCCGTGAAAGTTTAACTTGGCTCCCACCACCAATTCATAACAGAATGCAGAAGAGACGACAAAAGAGAAAAAAAAAATAGCTGCTAATTTCAGCACACTATTCCTACCCAACAAGAGACCTCACTTAGGGCTGTTGTATCTTGCCTGATAAAGTCAGAACCCATAAAGTAATTGAAGATGTCAGAATGGTAGGATTAAGAAAAGTATTTTTGCTTATTTAACCATGTCAGCCCAGTAAGAAGCCTCTTTTCAATAGTATCTCAGTAACTGTGTGTGGTTAACTTACTTGCTTAAAGCCACACAACAGGCAAATGGAGACTGTAGGAGTCAAAACTAAGAGTAGAATAAAACCTCCTCGGACAATTTCAAAACAATGGGCCAAATAGAACTGCAGACATAAGAAGAGCCAAAGGCAAACTTTTTTTTGACTGGGCATTAGATGTGTGAAAAGAGAATTATAGAATACAATGGCTACTCTTCGGCAGAAGTGTATTTAAATGCAAGTTCTACACTTTTTGCATAGAAAGCAAAATACTTTCTCACAAAAATATGTACCACTGTTAAACATCCTGTAGAGACTGAGCTACTAGATGAGCTGTGCACGTTATTTATTGGTCTAACACCACGTCCCTTTGTTAGAAACATTTCAGCTTTTGTACCCAGCAATCACATGAATTCCGACAGTAAACTTGTATTTCAGCAGAAAATTTTTAATTTTTTTAAACGCAAATCTCAAGTCAAAGTGTACAATCTGTACAAACATAGAAAGCTGCAATCACTATCCTAAACTGACACAATTAAACAGAAAAAGCTTTGTTCCTCACATCTGCAGCACTAGCACATTCAAATTTTCAAGCAAACTGGATTCTTGTCAGTAACAGTACTACAAATTTTGAGAAGAGAGGCACACAAAGGTGTGGCTTCAGAGACCAAGATGCAGTTTGACTTAAAAAATGCACTGGGTTTTAGAAAAAATAAAACAAACAATTTCACTTTTTGGCATGCATATCAAGTGCCAAGAGCATATGAAAAATTTTTGCAGGCATATAAATGAACTCCAAAATGAGCATCATTTCAGGAATGAACTGTCGATCTGAATTCTATATCTTCACCAATATTTTCCCATCTGTCAGGCAATAGCCTACTCAACTACCTTATTCTAAAGCGCAGTTACTGGATGTCATACTGCCTTACAAAAGTACAGTTGTATAAAATTTTACTATAACAGTAGATGTCTTTCACTCTTGCAGTATTCATAACCTTGAGGATCTCCTGCCAAGGACAGCCATTGTCCAGCCAGCATACCCCAAAGCCCTGATTACCTAGCAGCATCGTATGTCAGATGTATGCTCCCCCACAAGCATAGGGCATAAAGGTGACATACATACATTCCCAACCTAGAACTGAAGTGCCCCAGGAGATCTAGGATGCCAATGTAGAGGACATGTACATCCAGAAGGAAGGAGGAAAGCCTCACAGAAAGTATGAAAACACCATCCACGTAAGAGAGAGAAAAGGGGGTGGGAGGGAGAGAATGAATACTGTAACAGTGAAAAGAAAGACATCTACTGTTATGGTAAGATTTTGCACAACTGCACTATGTTCTTCCATATCACTGTTGCAGTATGTATTATCTCAGAGAAGTTACAAAAGCCTACTGGAAAGGTAGTGGAGGAGGAAAGCAAGGAGGAGCCTTCCTTCTGCAAACCCATTAAAGATGGACTTGGCAAATCCTGCCCTGGCTCTGTAAAGGACATATAATTTGTGTGAACACTTGAACATCTACATTTATGGTAGGTACAAAACTGTACTATGTTCATCGTGTTACACTGCTGCAGTCATCACACTTGGGTTGAATCCCAAAGCCAAGGTTGGGCGGTTTGGTACTAAACAGGGTTTGGAGAAGCTAGTAGGCCCTACAAAACTACTGTGGCAAAGCCAGCTCTGGTTACTGAGTATAGAGATAAGTGGTAGTGCTTGGTGAAGGTGTGCACTGAACTCCAAGTTGCAGCTTCCAAAATATCCTTGGTTGGTACCCCTCTGAGGAAGGCTGCCGATGTTGCTGTAGCCCTTGTGGAATGAGGCCTAATGTTACCAGGTACAGGTTTCCCATGGTGTGTGTAGCAGAAATGGATACAATGTCCTATCCATTTTGAAATGGTCTGTTTTGATATAGGCTTTCCTTGAGATCCTGCAGCATAGGATACAAAGAGCTGATCAGATTTTCTGAAAACCTTTGTTTTATCCAAGTAGAAACGTAATTGCCTGTGAATGTCCAAAGAGTGTAGGAGCCTTTCCCCTTTATTCTGGGGGTTTGGATAAAAGGTAGGTAAATTAATGGTTTGGTTTAGAGCCACACTGGATACTACTTTGGCATAAAGGAAGGGTTAGTTTGTAAAGAGACTCTGTCTTGATGAAAAATGATGAAAGGCTCCACTGCCATTAGGGCCTGTAGCTCTGAGACTCTTCAAGCTGAAGTTATTGCAAGCAGCAGGGCAGTTTTCCATGATAAAAATTGTAAATCGGCTGAAAAAGTTGGCTCGAAGGGCGGTAGTGTAAGTTTTTCCAAAACAAAATTGAAGTCCCAAGTTGGTGTTGGTGCTCTTCGGGGTGGTCTTATGTTCTTAGCCCCTCTGAGGTACTGTCTTAATAATGGATGTGAAAAAATAGGAGGATCCGTGTTGTAATGAGCTGAAACAGCTGAAGCGTGGATCTTTATAGATGAAAAGGAAAGGCCTTTGTGCAACATCTCAGTTAAATATTGCAGAATCTGAGGAATATTTGGGACAAGAGGATTTAGGGCTTTAGCCTGGTTCCAGGCGCAAAATCTTTTCCATTTGTCTTGAGTAGGTTTTCCTGGTGCTGGGTCTCCTGGCCTCCAGAATGACATCCATAACAGCTGTAGAGAGAAGTGTTGACTGGTTGTTTAGATAATCTGCCATGCAGCCAGATTTAAAGTCTTGAGCTGGCTATGTAGAATCGGATTGTTTTGCTGAGTCAGCAGGTGAGGAATTTGAGGTAAAATCCATGGTGGGCCTTGAGCCATGTGCCTTAATATTGGATACCAGTGTTGGCATGGCCAGTCTGGAGCAATGAGTATCATTTGTGGCCTCTCTAATCTGGCTTTTAGCAGCACCTTTGCCAGAAGAGGCAGTGGAGGAAAGGCATACACTGTTAGTGCTTTCCAACTGAATGAGAGGGCATCCACTTTCCAAGCTAGTGTGTGGTATGTCCTTGTGCAAAACTTTTGCAGTTGGTAGTTTTGGGAGGAAGGCAAACAGATCTATGTCTGGGCTCCCCCATTTTTGAGTTATTGTGAATACTTGTGGGTCTAGTTTCCACTCGTGAGGATCCATATTTCTGCTTAGTTCGTCTGCCAATGTATTTTTCTTTCCTGGAAGGAATTTTGCTTGTAGTTGGAACTTGGTAGGTCAGTGCTGTGTTCCACAAGGTCATTGCTTGCCTGCATAGGGGGGTAGGAATGTGTGCCCCCTTGTTTATGTACCACATCACTGTGGTGTTGTCCATCTTTATTAGAAGTTGTCCTGGATGTAGTAGGTCCTTGAAAGCTGTTTGGGCATTTTGTACAGCTAGCATCTCTTTTTGATTGATGTGGAGATGCATTTGATCTACAGACCATTTGCCCTGAATACACTGTCTTGCCATGTGTGCTCCCCAGGTGTAATCCGATGCATCTGTTGTCATTGTTTGCCTGGCTGTGGGCAAGGTGAAAGGCTGACCCTTGTTGAGGTGACGTGCCTGAGCCCACCACAGAAACTCCTGTTGAAGACAGGGAATTAGTGGTATTATTGTTTCCAAGCTGTGGCTGTGTTGAGTCCATACGCTTTTCAGGTACCACTGTAATTTCCTCAAATGCAGTTTGGCATATGGTATTAGTAGTATGCAAGATGCCATGAATCCCAAAGGCCTGCAGAATTTTTCTTGCAGGGAGTTGGGTCTTTGTTGCCATCATTTTGAAGTATTGAGTCAGTTGTCCTTGCTTGTCTGGCATGAGATAAGCCATCTGGGCCATTGTGTTTAAGCTGGCACCCAGGAATATTATGTCTTGTGAGGGGCACTAGTTTTGACTTCTTTTCATTTACTGTGTACCCTAGGCAACTTAGTAGGTTTTTTACAAACTCCAGATGTTTTAAAAGAATGTCCTTGCTGTCTGCTTGAATAAGGCAGTCGTCCAGGTATGGATATATTTGGATTCCTCTTTGTCTGCAGTATGCAATTACTGGTGCCAGGCATTTTGTGAAGACCCTGGGTGCAGTAGATGAGCCAAAGGGCAGTGCAGAGAATTGGTAATGAGTTGTACCTGCTATAAATTGGGGGTATATTCTGCAATTTTGTCTGATAGGGACATGCAGGTATGCCTCCTTGAGGTCCAACATTACTAGCCAAGCCTTCTCGCCCAGCATGGGAAGAAGTTGCTGTAGTGTGAGCATCTTGAATTTGGGTACTTCCAGGTATGTGTTTAGAACTGAAAGGTCCAGAATGGGTCTCCAGGCTTTGTCCTTTCGGGGCACCACAAAGAGTGCAGTAAAATCCTTGTCCTTGCTCCTGTGTAGGAACCTGTTGAATGTCTCATGTCCATGAGTGCTGTAATTTGTCTTTGAGCCTCTGCCCATTGATTTGATGGCAGGTTTGGCTTTCCTTTTATCCTTGGTAAAGTGTGAAAGTGAAACCTGTATCCTTGAGTTACAATATTTAGGACCAATTTGTTTTTTGTGATGATGTGCCAATTGTCTGCAAAAAGTGCAAGTTTTCCTCCCAAGGGAGCTGCCAAGAGTGATTTTCTTGGCAGTCTGAGGGGTAAGTCATTGTGATTCTTCTGACAGTTTGAGACCTATCTTCTCCTCCTTTCTGGGTTGTGGCACCACATTGTCGTGGCTTGTAAGAGCCTTGTGGCTGACCTCTGCCCCTTGGGTTTCTGTATTTGCCCCTCTGTGATCTGTCAGAAGTTGGAAAGGACCAGTTTTTGGTTGGTCAGTTTCTGCTGAAACAAGGGGGTTGAACCTGTAAAAAATCCTTGACCGTCTGCATAGATTTTTGCCTTATCCTCCATTTTCCTTAAAACCTCTTCTGCTTTCACACCAAATAAAACATCCTGCTGTAAGGGTGCATCCCATAACTTTGCTTTCACATGATCAGGTAAAGTTTGTTCTTTTAACCAAGCATGCCTACGAATGACAGACCCTGTTACAGCTGCTCTGCAAGAAGCTTCCAATGAATCAAATCCACATTGCAAAGTATGTTTTCCCACTTGTTCTGCTGCATGCAACAAATATTGCATTTCCTTGTAATCAGACTGCTCTGTATGTGTGCTCATTTTTTGTTTTAATTGAGACATCAAATATTGTTGATATTTCAGCATGTGAAACTGGCATTTTAAGGCCCTCATAGCTAGAGTAGCTGAGGTATACACTTTCTTTCCCCATCTGTCTAGTGCTCTAGAATCCCTTTCAGACAGTACAGGATTTTTAGCAATAGAGGCCTTAACCCCTTTGGGTCCCTGGGAAATGGTTTCTGGGTCAGCAACAGGGCTTTTATATAGGAATTTATGTGAGTCAGGGACTCTGTAGTATCTGTCTGGTTTGGCTGGTGCAGGAGGTAATGAATCTGGGTTAAGGCTAGATTCTGAATAAACATCATCCACAATATCTAACACAGGTGGAATAGCAAGGGGTCTGTGCTGGGGTAGTAAGAGGAACTCTCGGAGCCTTTTCTTAGAATCAGAGTAATCCTGGCCTTCCCAGTGGAAATGCTCCCTCATGGTATGTAAAGTTTCCCCAAGAGAGTAGTTTTCTGGGGGAGATGCTGAAGAAATAGACTCTTCAGCATCACAGTCTTCATAAGGGGGAGAAGAGTACTCCTGTTCCTCAGAAGAATCTGAGGAAATGGAAACCTGGTCAGAGGAAGCGTAGTCCTCCTATCTAGGCCTTTTGTCAGGCGGGGGATGGGAACCCTTCATTAGGGTAATTAAGTCTTCAGCCATCTTAAGCATCTGTTTCTTAGGCATGGGGCCTTGCACTGGAGACTGCTGTACAGGCTTCCTTACTTTTAATGGAGTTTTCAGTTTTGCATAGGATTTAATAGTAAGTGTAGTCGGTCTGAAGACACCTTCAGCAACTGACGGCCTTTCAACTGCACCGGAATCCCCTTCAGCCATGGAGTCGGAAGGGCCTAAAGATAAAGGCCCTGGAGACCTGCAATCTCCGCTTGGGAGTCGGATGCAGGCTGGGGTTCTAAATCAGTGGTCAGGGGCTGCTTAGGCACCTCACTGAAAACTGGAGAACCGGCAACTGGCCTAGCAGAGGGCTCGGTGTCTGGTTTGGATCTCGGCTGCCTGTCCTTATCTTTGCGCTTTTTATGCATCCCGGTCGTCGGTTGCTCTGATGGCATGGTATAATTAAATTTTCTACCAAAATAATGTTGAGCGAAATCAAACCGACGTTTAACAGTTCGTGTGTTAAACCTACCACAAAACCGACAACCTGTGACATCGAATAAATCCACCTTTGAAAAAGGAGGCAACACAAAAGAGACAATAGTATTTACTCTCTGCAACATCTACAAGGTAAATAAATTCAGCACAAATTCAATTTTAGTGAGAGGCAGCGATATTTTTCCACCCCACTAATTTAATCTTCACGTTACTCTAGATTCTGACTAGTACCAGATGAGATTTTTAATTCTTAGTGAATTGTTGTAAGGGCCTGTTGGGTTGATCTCTAAGGGGGCACAGTGCCTGAAACAGTTTAGATAACATCTTAGCAGACCTAATCCATTTTGACTAACAATGAAAATATTATTGTTGCAGTTAGACATTTTACAGGGAATTCAAAGCTGGCCTCCTTAATGCATTATATACCTCTAGACCTTTGGTTTAATTGGAAAAGTGCAAAACCTTGACTACTTTTAGAGGACAATATGAAAAGCTTTTTTTCTTTTAATAAAGGAATTCTAATTAATTAATGGAAAGGCAGATCAGACAAATCAAATTCTCAGGAGATGTTATCACCGAAGACTAGAATCATCTCTGAAAACAAAGCCGGAAAAATTCAACTGCTTGAATTTACTAATTAATATAATACAGGAACAGTTACTAGCAGACAATTTTATTTTTATTACATGGACTACTAACACTTCTGGAAGACGCAACAGATTTAGAATATCCCTTGGGATTATACTAATGGGTTAATAGTTCAGACATCAGTCCGACATTAGTATGGTCATTTGGCATGTTGTATCTTTCGGTTTTTCCTAGTTAGGGGTCACCACAGCGGAACTCCGGTCTGCTAATGATTGGCAGCAGATTTTTACGTATGGAGTTGCCAGCTCTGACGTACAACCTTCAATGAAGGTACGCCCATTCACGCATGTTTCCACACAGAAGACGCTCTAGCCGAGAATCGAACAGGGCAACATCTTACTGTGAGGCGACAATGCTACCGCAGCACCACCACCGCAGTCACAACCTAAATTAAGTCACTTATACAAATGACAGGGATTTCTGAATCAGACTACAGCTGCAGATCCTCGTTTTCTTTGGTTGTAAACACTCAAAATGACAGCACAAGAAATCTGGACAAAGCTTAAATAATGGAGGTCACAAAATAAAAGTGAGTAAAATCACAACCAGTGTAAAAGGAAACAAAAACAGGTAAACACAACTGTATCAAATTTTATCAGCACTTGTGTAAATTGGGTTTTTTTTATTGGTGTGTGCGAACATTTAATATATAAAATGTGTTTTAACATTCTGTGGCTTCTGATGAAGTCTTCAGACGAATAGCGGTAAGTAAAGTGTTTTTATGCTAAATACAATTGGTTTTGTGATTTGGCTCTTCCTTTTGGAGCTTTTCCAGTGTTTACTTGTTCTTAAATGAGGTCCAAAACCATACCTCTCAACCTCTTGGAGCAAGAAATCTGGACAAAGCTATAAATAAAAATGGGACAGAGACCCAAAAATAGGGACAATTTTTAAATATTGCTCTTACAGACTTAGAAACTTGATAAAACAGGTTTTGCATGAACATAAATTTTCTGAATGGTATGAAATCTGAAATTCAAATATTGTTCATTATTTTCCAATGTCAATCTTTAATGATGTAATACTAATTTGCCAGGAAACCACAATTTTATGAAAAACGCCCCAAAAATATGAGGCAAAAATCTGGACATTCTGCGAAAATCTGTACAGTTGAGAGGTATGCCCAAAACAGGGACATAGTTTAAATATTACTCTTATAAACTTAGAACGTTGCTACAGCAGGATTTCTGTTTGTATTCTTAAGAAAATGCATTCTAAGTCTGAAACTCAAATGTATGTCATTTAGTGATATCAATCCTCAATGATTTACCAGAAAATCACATTTTCTGAGGAACAGTCCAAAAATGAGGTAAAAAATCTGGAAACTGAGCATTACATAATAATGTCGTCTTGAAGTAATACCTTGTTTTATTTTAAATCCAAGACAAGAATATATCAAAATATTTTATACAAAAAACAAAGTTTGTTTTCAAGAGAGAGATGTTTCAGGGGATATTTTGGAGCAAGGGAGCAGGTTAAGTAACTGTGGTGTAGTTGAAAAGGTTGGGAACTTTAAATGTGGGATGTGTTCCCAGTGCTCCCATATATTTATTATGGGTGATATATTTAAACTAAATGGTAAGAAAATATTCATAAGAGGTAATTATAATTGTCAAACCCAGAATGTAGTTTATATTGCAAAATGTTTCCTGTGCCCAGCATTCTACACAGGAAAAAACTTGTAGACTGTTTAGGAACAGGATTTATGAGCATCTATTAGACATAAGGCATGGTAAGAATACAAATGCTTTGAGTAGGCATCTTACGGAAAATGTAGGCCATTCATTTAAGTTTTTAATACAACAAATTAAAGTGATCAACAAGGGCGGATACTAAATCAGTTTTTAGAGGTTTGTGAATTAAAATGGCAACTGACTCTGGATGCCACTAGGTTTCCGGGTACAAATGAAATGGTGAATTTGAATTGTTTTTTAAAAATGAATCACAGTTTGGGTTAACATTATTATTTAACAAGGTTGCGCAGTTCATTATTATTATTGTATAACATAGATATGTATATAGCAGGAGTACAAGGGTAGGTTTATTTTAATTGTTAACAATGTAAATTTTAAATAATGCAATTAACAGGTATTAATTGGTTTATTGTTAGATGTATATGAATGCTGGGAAATCTTGATGGTATTGTTCTGTAGAAGTCCCTATGAGAGGGATGAAAGAGCTCAACTACTGTGGTTTTATTCAATAAAGGAGTATTTTCTACAGAGGACTTAGCTGTTCTTCCTCCCTTTGGTTACCTAGTAAAAGAATGCCTTGCTTAATATTGCCACCTCCTCTCCAATTTTGCCCATCACCACAGTGACTATGTAGCCTGATCTCTATCGACCTTTACCGAGTCACTCTCAGCATAACCCTTGCACTTATCTCCCCTTTCCTTCCTCCTCCCTTCTCTCAGCCTTCTGCTCTGACTTCACTACTACCACTACCAAAGTGCCTAGGCTTCCTTTTCTTCCTAACCTAGGTTGGTTTTCAGGGACCTTTCTTCCCTCCTTTCAGCTATCATACTCTATCAGTTTCAATGTCTCCCTCTCACCCCACTTTTTTGCTTTACCACCTTCTTCCTTACTCTGTATATTTTTGCATGACCCCTTGCAACTGCTCTATCTTCTATGCAAAATGATTTTATTTTCATTTTTCTTTACTGAGATAGAACCTTGATTAAATTTGATCATTTGCAGGCTCAGCCAGGGTTACATATGTACACCAACTGTAAATTAAGATTAAAGGTATAACCAAGTTACACAGTACAACAAATAACTAAAATGCATGTATTTACAAGAAGGTTTAGAAATAAGGAGAGGAGTATACAATATATAACACAGATGTTAAAGGTGAGGTAAATGTGGCCTGGACAAAAGAATAGATACAGTATAAACAAATGTAGAGAGAAATTCTAGCAGTGAAGGTAAGCAAACCAAGCAGAACTTCTAGGATACTAAGAACTGCAATAGTGGTGCTGATAACAGGAGACGACCATCTTAGATGTACAGCAGGAAATGGATAGGGCAAATACAGGACCACTTCGTAGTGCAAATCTTAGCAAAGCCTTAAAAAAACTTGTGGACATAGGCTCACAGCACAAATTTTAAATATTGCTCTTATAAATTTAGAAAGTTGCTAAAATAACAGGATTTGTGTTAGCATGCATCTTCTGTAGGATATGAAGTCTGAAACTCACATACATTTCATTTCCTCTGATTTGTGAAAAAAAAAAACTAATTTTGTGAGGAACAGACCAAAAATGGTTGACAAAAATCTGGGCATTCTGGGAAAATCTTGACAGCTGAGAGGTATTTTGGGGCAAATGGGAAAGCAGTGGGTAGGAGATTAAGCAGCTAAGGTTTTCTGGGATGAATGTAATAGTGCAAATAGGGGAATTAGGTGACACTGCCTTCTTAATGTGCAGTTATAGTGTTCAGTTAGGCATCATTTGAATGGAGGTCTACACTATTTGTAGTCCCTGATTTCAGTAGGATCAGACGGCAATACATGCCACAGTTTAGAGGCAAAAACAGAGAAGCTGTGGTCTGTGGAAAGAAGTTTAGTAAATGGAGTTTTAAGAGCATTAGTGGATTAGCTTCTTGTACTGTGTGGGTTAGATGCAGTCAGTCTCAGTTACGGGGAATGATGTGTCCTGGTGTAGGAGTTTGAAGAGAAGGGAGCCACGGAGGAGGTTGGCTCTGCCTTGAATAGGCAGTTAATTTGCCTTTTCCAAGGTGCCACAGTCACGTTCATGCTAAGGGGAGTTGGTGACGAAATGGCAGATGGTAGTGTTTTATAAGGCAGTGGAGAATACAAGCAGGAAGTTATTCTAGTTGTGCAAGCAGGGGACTTTTACCTAAGGCTGCTCTAGCAGGTTGTGATAAGAAATGCGATAATTTTTGGGCCCAGAATAGGAGGTAGTTGACTTTGGATCTAACTTTCAGAATGTGGTCTTGGAAGCTGCAGGACTGGTCAAGCCAAATCTTATGGAATTTAAATGATGTGGATTCAAATAGGTTGCTGTCTCAGTGTTTGATACGGAGAGGGTCTAAGTCTTTTCTTTGTACCAAATTGCTTATTTGCAGGTGGTCAGCTTGAAGCTGATTTTGGATGATTTCATGATAATTTACTGACATCAGTTAACCAGAATAGTCCAACTGGGTTACATAACCCATTTTCAGTGTAGGCCCAGCGAGAAAAACTCTACAGTTTGATATATAGATTGAAATACACAGACACTTAGGTTAATGCACATGTAGGTTGCATAATGAACGGAAAAGACAATGTTAGCTCTTTCCTTAGGGGAATCTAAAACCATTGCCAGGTTCTTTAATTGCAAATGTGAATGGGGGGGGGGGGGTATAAATAGTTTTCTTATACAAGTCACCACCCTCTGTTTCAGGGTATTTGTTCCCAGTAAACAATATTTCAAAATTCTTCTTCCTCAAAAAAAAGAGCTTTAAATCTATCAATACTTTACTGATGTCACCCTTCCTTCTAGGGACAAAAGTAAACCCTTTAGAAAACAATGCAAAATAAACATCCGTGACCTGCTCTGAACTATAATAATGCAACTGCCTTTCACATATTTAACCCTTTTAATTATTTGATGGTCACCTGCTATTAATTCCTCCCCTCTTTCCCTGTTGGGCCGATAAAAATAATTGGGGTCAGAATGGTTTTAAAACCGTTTGGACCTCCTCAGGGGGAGATATTCTAAAGGGTCATCCAATTGCATTGACCCATCATTTCTATAATTATTCTGTTCAAACCTCCTTACCCATTAATCACTTGTCCTTCTAACATTGGTTCTTTACTAGTCCATTTCTCTTCAAAAGAAAGTTCATTTTTTGTTTGGGGTTTCCTCTCCTTTCCCCATATTCTATATTGTCCCTTTCTAATTTCTTAGCTTTCTTTATCATCATGTTTGAGCACTTTTCATCTATACTGTCCATAATACTTTCTTTCTCAACAGTAAAAAGCAAACCGTTCATAACCCAAGTGTTAACCTCTTGTACTTTCTTGTATATAAAAATTGAGATTTCTCTGTTTAATAATACCTTTAACTTTTTCTGGCCAACATGCATTGAATATTTTCAAAAGTTCAGCATGAAACGCAGTGCCCTCCACTATATTGTTGGAATACTTAAACACCACTATACATTTCTTAACACACTGTCTCAAATAAGCATTTTGAACCAACAATGCCTTCTCTTTCAACATACTCTAATGCAAAAACAAACAGGTGGAATCATAAGTCTGACCATTTGCAATAACCACATCAGCAGAATTCTCTAAATTGCCAGAGAAACTATCATTTGTGTGTAACCAAACACTGTTAATAAAAATTATCAGATCACAAAAATCGTGGTAATTAGTCACCTTTTTGAAAAGTCCTTCTCAAAACGTTACCAGTTGTTTATCCATGGATTCCATTCCTTCTAGGCATACAGTCAGAAAGGTTAGGAAAAAGGCTGCGATCCTAAAAAAAAAAACTGCATCTCCTCATTCTCTTGTCCACCATCTTGAGAATCAACTGCTTCCCTCTCACTCTCCCCACCTCTCTCCTGTTTGGTCTCAGCTGTTATTCGTTCCCAGGGAGGGAGATGCCATTCAAAGCTGAAGCTAAAGTTCCAAATGCAAGGGTGACAAGTTCTATTAACTGTGAAAGCTGGCCCACCACTTTCCTCAGCTCATAAACAGTGTTTGATTCCTTGTATGAATCCATGGAAACCAGAGACAAACTGCTTCCACTAACTTCCATGGAATAGATGGCAGTAAAGAGATTAATATGTTGCTATTTTAAATGCAGAAATGTTCTAAATTTTTATTTTACTTATGTAACATTTTTTTTATATGTGAAAATTTTTATATGCATCAATTAACATTTAGAAATTTACAAGTTTTTCATTTCATATACAGGATGTAGCATTTATTTATAGAATCTTTTATACAGAAGCAGTATTGATTTCTTTAAATCTAACTTGTTTTAATGAGTGCTTGACTTACTGGATGGTGTATAATTGATAGGTGGAGTTTTCTGACATATAAATGCAACAACTTTGTGTGGAATTTTACCTGAAGTCTTAAAACACAAATGTGGTGATTCAGTTAAATCATTAATTTTTTTGCTGGCCTTTTAATAAATTGCTTATTTTAAACTGCACACACTGCTTCACATGTACTTTTGTATTTTACTGGTTTACCCTTTGGGGTTGCACTTGTTTCTTGTTTTAGTGTTTTCAAGTATAACCCAACTAGACAAACTGATGGTGGGTAAGGGTAAAAAAAAGTCTTTGAAAAAAGTTGCCCTTATAAAAATGTTTCTCCAGAGTTGGCAAAGGAAATAATGCAAGAACCTCATGCAGCAAAACAAGTATCAAAGCATACCAGGGTAAGTGTCCCCCTCCCCAAAACATGTCAAAATTCAACTGCATTTCCTTTGGATCACTAATCCTTTGCTCAATGGATCCACTAGTCTGTTAAGTTGCTACAGCCAACTTTTTTAATTTAAGAGCCACTTGAAATATTCGTTTTTTTCCAACATGTGTTTCTCTTTTCTACAATGTGTACAGTACACCCAATCCAGCAAAAATAAATACAAAAATAAAAATATAGAACGCCTTTATAGGGGCAGTACAATGGACCCCAATGAGGTCTCTACCAAAAGGCAGTGACCATCATTCACAGCTTGGTGCACTTCCTGTAGTCTTGGATATGATCCTTCAGTTTCCACCCACACACAATGATGGTGCTCCCTAGTCAGCCATGAAATGGGAAACTTGTGCTCAGTGGCTTAACCAATTAAAAAGAAAATGTAAATTTACAGGGGATTTCTGAATATGCACAACACAACTCCTCAAACTATTGCAAACAGGTGGTCATATATCATTACAGAATCTTCTGCTCTTATTCTGGATGGGGATTATGATCTACGTGCTCTATGCAAATGAGAAGCAATTTAGGTGCAACTCTTACTGCATTTTGATATACACCCTCAAATCCTATACAGGGATGCACATAATAAATTTCCAGTTCATTGGAGGGGATAGCAAACTACTTGACTTGTAGTATTTTGAGATTAAAAACAGAGTTCCCAACCATCGTCATCGAATTCTAAAAACAGTTACTCTACAGATTCTGAGTGGAAAGAAGTGGCACCATTTTTGTGCAAAACTAAAATGCTAAAAGCTGTACATCACATAGAGCATTTTATCAAACTTGTATTTTTTTTTATGTAGCATGCCCTGATGAAATGAATCTGTGAATACAAAACTTGCATTTATTAAAGTAGTATTACTGCAGAATGGGGTGTGCATCCAAAACAACATTAATTCTGGTGCTAAAACTAAGAATTATATCAGGATCTGGACAAAGAAAAGAGCTAATGATAATTTAAAATATCCATTCTGTGCAGTCATGATTCAAATTTACATCCACGGTGTAGCTATAGTTTCCCATTTGAAATGGACATAATGTATGCAAACTAACAGAATATATTACAGAAAGAATAAGTCATACTCAGTTCTACTGGTCTGAGTGGCTCACATAAGAAATAAATGATCACAAAGCTCTAGGCAGGTATTCTTCCTACAGGTCTTCCACACCAGCAGACAGGATTTCTAACCACCCACAGCACATAATTAATATCCTATGTCAAGGAAGACTGAGTAAAGTAAAAGATGCTCATCCTCCTTGGAACATGTACTTGACTAATTTACAGAATACGACTGCTATGGTTTTGCCACTCAGCTGATCCTTTCATAGTCTACTCTATATGAAACTGCATGTTGTAGGAATTATGATGAAAAGGACCAGGTATAAATTAAAAAAAAAAAATCTATATCCACTAAAGATTGAAAAGTCAAGCTGCAAAGTGTATGGCGGAACTACACGAACTTTCACAGCAGCAGAGACAAAAAGAGAGACTTTGGAGTGATTAAGTATAATTTTTCTGCATGTTCTTCCTGCCTTTAGCTAATTCTGCCTAAAACACAGATTTTCTAGAGTTTCTGTGATTTAAAAAGCTTTTTTCGGCTACATATTGTACTTATTTTACTGTCTGCACTTTAACAAAGTTGTTTTTGTGTTTAAATTACCTGTTAACTGTTGTAGGCTACACACTCAAGTGTGATAGCCATTTCTGTGCATTTAAAGTGTTTTTTTGATTGTATCTGCTTTATTTTCTGAATAAAACAAAACAAAAAAAATAAAATAAAAAACATACTTGTTTCCCACCTGTCTAAGCTATTATAGTCCAGTTTTTAGGTTAGTGCTGAATTCAAGGCTGTGTTACAAGTTTGTGTTTGCCCATACCTTACTTGAATAGAAGGAAGTTTCTCTGTTCAATGTGAGAGAGGGAGTCTTGAGCAGCCTATCCTGTCCCTGGAGGAGTGGTATCAGCCCAGAAATTAGTAGTTTATTGGCCATTTTTGGCTAATTTCTCTTTCATTTCCCTGCTATAAACCCCACATGTGATCGGTTTTGCGCACCGGGCAGCGCCAGTTAGCTAGCGTATAACTATTCCCGGCACCACAAAGTCTACTCTTCAATTTTTCCCTAGGAACTAGACAAACTTTCAACTTAAGCACTCACACCATTCACTTGTCATCCCGGCACTTGCTCAAAACTCATAACAAGCACTAATAAACCTCAGCACTAAACCCCCCTATACTGTAGAGAAGGACAAGGCTCTCTATTCGACCTTAGCAGCCAATCAGTAAAACAGTTCACTGTACCTATCCAGGCATGCCCAAAGGGCAGTTTTAGGTGTACTCTCCAGTCCAACTGGTGAATCTGGGCATTTTGAGGCAATGTTGCAATTGCCTCATGTACACAGACAACCCTCTCCTCCTTCCACCAAACACTAATACATGCGAGAGATACAATAACACAGCCAAACTGGAGGCTAAGCTCTCTCAACCCATGACTGGACCAGGCAGTCAAGAGGAGAAGGGAATTATACTTGCATCACACCACCAGTCTCACATAGCTCTATGAAATTAGCACCTGCTAAAAACACACAAATACATGAAAACATGCTCGGAGACTCTAAATAAAAATCTGCAAAAGCAACAGAGGCCTCCAAAGCAGACATCCAAGCAACCTCCACCCCCCCAAGCACAAACCATGAAACACATACTTCACAAAACCAGTGTGCCATGCAATTACAGCCCTTAAGGCAAAATAACATACCTAACACACTAGTAATAGTCGACTATAGTCGGGCACACTGACGTCCCACTCACTAGGCTGAACAAGGAGAAGGTTATTGTTAGCTGCCTGTCGGGTGCCAGGATCCACCACACAACACAAGCACTCAGGTCACTCCAGAGCAAGTACAAATATGACTCTGTCATTGTCCATGTTGGTGTGAATGACCTGAGCCGTACCTCTCTGGACTACATGAAGAGACATGGAGGAGCTCTCTGATCACGTAGCCCAGGCCAGTATGACCCTGAGTAGCATCCTGCCCTCACCAAGAATGACACCACGGTATAGAGAAAAAATTATCAATTTCAACAATTGGCCAAGTCTCTGGTGTCATTCAAAGGGGATTCAGTGCCTGTCAACATGGGACAACATGCTGAACAAGCCACGCTGCTTTGCTAGAGATGGCTTGCACCTGTCAACCTTAGGCTTTTGAATACTGGCAAAGGCTCTTGCGACCCCCATAGTGCCTTTTTAGGCACGGCTCAAAAGACAAACCCACTGCCGTAAATAGCACAAATAAAAAACTGAGGATAATGCTACTCAATGCCAGAAGTCTAAACCTCAAAAAGCACACACTCGGGGAACTACTCAGTATGGAGAAAATCGATATATGTGCAATAACAGAAACCTGGTTTAAGGCTCCAGAGAGCACCCCAGCACTACCAGGCTACAACTCATACCATACATTTCGGCCACAAAACCCGGACCGAAATACAAAAGGTGGGGGAGTATCCATATTCATCAAGGATACCCACACCTCCAGGTTAGTGGCACAGCACGATGCTTCAGAGATCATCCACATGCAACTAACAACGGGCAAAACTGCTATTCAAATTACAGCTTGCTACAGACCACCCACCATGTCCCAGAACCACCACTCCGCATTCCTGGAAACACTGGGAAACAAAGGTCCTACCCAACACCCTGATATTGGGTGATTTCAATTACCCAAACATTAACTGGGAGAACTACTCAAGTACAAACTCCCTTGCCCAACATTTCCTAGAATTTATAAACTCAAATGCCCTGGATCAACTGGCCAACACCCCCACCAGAGGTGACAACATATTGGACCTGGTCATCACCAACATGGGCGACTGGTGTTCCACACAGGACGTCAACCCTTCGTTGGTTAGATCTGACCACAAACTAATCACTCTGGATATCCACATTCCACCACCCCCAGTCAAAGAAACCACCGTGAAAAGCTTTTCAAAAGCAAACTTCACATTACTTAAGACCGAGGTGGGAAGTTTCAAAGCCCCCATGCTAAACGATAACATTGTCCAAGTTGCAAAATCCTTTACTAATGCACTCTATGGGCACCTACAAGAATGTATGGATCGTGCTATCCCAAGCAAAACCAAGACTCACTCCACCAAGAAAAGGAAACCAGTCTGGTGGACCTCTGCCATAAACAAGCTATACAATAGAAGGAGGAAACTAGTACAGAACAGAGTAAAATCCCAAGAAGGGAAAACATCCCTGATCAGTATCAGCAAGAAACTACGTTCCCCCATAAAATCATCCAATTCTAGCTTCAAAAGAAAAATTGCCATGGATTCCAAAGATAACCACAAGGCATTCTTTAGCTATGTCAAGAATCTAAGTGGCAATTCCCAAATCTGCTCGGAGTCGGTGCAGAATGGCACAAAATACACTTAACTGACCGCTATAGCCAACATCCTGGCAGACAAGTTCAGTGCAAACTTCACCCCCCTCTCACCCCCTAAAGGGCCCATAACTATACCAGAAGAATGCAGTGCCTCTGAAATCAGACGCTCAGGTTAAAACAGCCCTCTCCAGAGCCAAACACACAGCATCAATGGGACCGGACGGTGTCCCAGGCTGCGTCCTACATGACATTTTTAAGTTTACCTATATATGGAGTGAAACCTCAACAAACTATTTGGATATCTCCTTATTGAAAAAAGATGGAAAATTGATGAGTAATATATATAGAAAGCCAAGTTACTCTAACTCCATGTTGCATTTTAAAAGTTGTCACCCCCTGCATCAAAGGAAGGGGGTGATAAAAGGACAAATGGTTTGTATATCCAAATTAGTAAGTGATGACGAAATATTCAAAAAAGAAATGTATAATTTGATAGGGTTATTCCTAGAGAGAGGATATCCCCAGTCTTTGTTGATTAAAGTTAAAAAAGAAATATATAAGAAAAGAACAGTTTATATTCCGATACTTAGAGGTAACAACAACATAACGTCACAGATAAAGCAAAAGATAAAAATATAGAGAAGGGCGAACTTAATTTTGTCCTGAGATTCAACGACAAAGCGATGGAATTATGTAACAGTGTTAAAAAATATATGGGATCAATGTATAAGTGCACAAAATAGAATAATTTTAGGGGAGAGTTCAAATATAGTTTTTAGTAGAGGTAATAATATGAAAAACATCTTAGAAAAAGAAACCAAAAGATACAAGAGGTAATATATGAGTAAATGTGGAAAATGTAGTAGTTGTAGATTTATTGCTGAGGGAGCATACATTTGTGTAAAGGGTTATCAACGTACAATAGCATGTCCAGGTCTATGTAATTGTAACACAAAAAATTGCGTATACATAGCAACCTGTATGACATGCGAAGCATATTACATTGGCATGACCACCCGTAAATTGAGAGATAGGATAGGTGAGCATAAGAGAAGTATCAAAAAGTATGATGAGCACAATGCTTTATATATACATAGCAAAATTTGTGGCAATTTTAGTAAATTTATATTCTTTGTAGTTGATAGAGTAATGCCTTTTTTTAATGGTGACATAGACAACAAAATAGACAACAAAGTAGCACTATTAGAAATGGAATGGCAGTTAAGGCTAAACGCCACAAAGTTTCCAGGACTGAACGATTATATTTCCTTAAAACTTCAATCAAGATATAGAGCAAGTATGATATAAAATAAAAAATAAAAAAGGAAAAGTAAAGCATTACACTATGAATTTTACAACAAATATTTATAATATATTTACAGTTCTTATTTATCATATTTTATTATATTTAGTTGTAATTTTAATGATAGAAGGAACTATTGTACAACATATTAAATTGTGAATTTCATGTTATTTTACTAATTGTTTAAATTAATCAATTAATCAATCAAGTTGTAGGATATTAGGGTATGTATATAATGAGATCAGTTGATTGTGTTACTTTGACTCTGATGATACCAGGTTGACTGGTGAAAGCGCTTAGTCTTTCGTTTTTTGAAGGAATAAATCGTTTTTGGTTCATGTTCTAACAGCTGGTGCCTCAATTTGCCTGCATTGTGTTCGAGTGGTGGTGGTGAGATTCTATGTTTGGACCCTGTATTGGTTCCTTTTCGTTGAGATAATTGCGTCCTACATGAGCTCAAAGATGAATTAACCCCTCACCTAAACAAACTGTTTAAACTCAACCTCTCCACAGGCTATGTGCCCACAGAGTGGTACACAGCAACGGTTATTCCGCTCCACAAAGGTGGAGCCACAACGGACCCTGGGAACTATCGCCCTATAAGCCTGACTAGCTTGGTCTTCAAAGCTATGGAGTGCATCATCATGGATCTTAAGAGACATTGGGAACCTCCAAAAACTGGACCCTACCCAGTTCGGCTTTAAGGGCAGATCATGCCTCCTAAACCTGGTGGACTTCTTTGAGACAGTTACCAAGGCTATAGACAAGGGAAAGGTGGTCCACACAGCCTACCTAGACCTCGCAAAGGCTTTCAACACCATTCCCCACTCAGGTATTACAGACAAGCTCACCAACCTGAACATAAACCTCTATGTCACAAGATGGGTTGCAATCTGGCACACTGACAGAACCCACATGGTAAGAGTTGTGGGAGCTAGGTCCGACTCTAAACTGGTTACAAGTGGCGTTTCCCCAGGGCTCAGTCCTAGGACCCCTCCTGTTCAGCATATACTTCTCAAAGGTACAGGCAAGCACAGGAGGACTATGGCTGAGCAAATTCGCAGACAACTGCAAACTAGGGGCTATAACTGACTCTCCATCTGACACAGACATCCTCCAAAACGGTCTCACTGAGACAGATACCTGGTGTCAAAACCATGGCCTCAAGCTAAATGCCAAAAAGTGCATACTTACCCCCTTTGGAAAAAATAAAGTACCCACAAACTATCACATAGGTGGGTAGCCCCCTAAATACAGAAGACGTAATAAGGGATCTGGGGACCCAAGTAGAAAGTAACCTCTCCTTTGATAATCACATTGCCAAAGTGGTTAGAAAATCCTTCTATGTGGCCCACTAATCACAAAAGGTTTGGCATCTGGATTGAAAGAGGTCATTGGGCCCCTCTACGCATCACTCATTATAGAGTACAATGCCCCATTTGGGGTTGTACCTTACAAGACACCTGCAACAACTGGAAAAACCACAAAAGTACCTCACCAAGACTATCACTGGCCTCAAGCAGATGCCCTCTGCAGCTTGACTGAAGAAACTCCATCTGTACTCGGTTGCATACTGCCTACTCAGAGGTGATCTCTACCTGACATACAAGGCCATGTCCAACACAGAATTGATGGACATTCTCCACCTAAAAAAAAAAAAAAATATCCCCTCGAGCCACATGCTCCAGGGATCTAAACCTCTCCACAATAAATATGACGTGCTGGAAGGATAGATTCCTCTCCCAGAGACTTCCCATGCTCTGGAACAAGATTCCAATCTACATTAGGCAGAGCTCCTCGCTAACCCTCTTCAAGAGAATCCTTGACGAGTGGATGGGAAACAAAGTTTACCCCAGGGATCACTTCAATGGCTCTGCTGGACAGAGGCACAGGGAACTAAATGAAGGGGGCGCGAAAGCCAACACATTCTAGCTAGGCTTATAAATGCCTTGGGCAGACAGCCTAGCACCTACCTATGTTCTAGTTAAGCAAATTGCTTTGAAAAGAGCAAGTAGTAGGTAGCTAGAGAGATAAAGAATCGGCTGAAGGATAGCTTGTATCTGCTTTTTTGTTTTTCAATTACCTCCAAGTTCAGGAACAGATAGAGAATACAGAAAATACAAAAACAGTCTTAAGATGGAACCATGTACTTCAACTAAGCATTAGGTTACAAAAACAAGTAACTGGAACTTGGAGCAAAACTAACATCTAATATGACAGAACCCAAATATATGTGAACTTTCAGCACAAAATGTTAGAGTCAAGAAACCAATAAATATCAGAAGTTTACAGAAACAGGAAAAAAAACACACTGTTTTAAGAGGGGGTTCCAAGACTTGCAATTGATAAGCAAACCAATAATGCTGTATATAGATCCTGCCATCTGCTTGGATATGCAGAAATCTTTTAATCACGAAGCCTCAACAGATGTAAAAGGTACCACAGGATGGACAAAGATGCCAGAAAATTTGATGCGAAAGGCATCAGCATAGAGACCCTCCTCAAAAATATCTGCTTAAAAAACATTAAGTAGAAATTAAAGAGCAGTCTAACATTTAAACATGAGACCATAAATAGTACAGTGTCAAAGTGAAGGAAGTAAAAACAGTGACAAACGGTAAATTTATACCTGGTGTGACTTGCTAAGTAAATAACAGGGCATACCGATACCCAACAAGTCTAAGCAAGCACACACCTGTCCAATAAAAGGAAGAAAATGAGAAATCTTATGCTGACTACTAACAAAAACACTTAAGAGGTACAAGTAGCAAAACTCTTTATACAGAGATGTTCGAGAAGATCAATGATCACTATGATTTTATGGGAGACAGAAGGAAACTAGAGAACTTAAAGAAAATGTAAAAGGAACAGAGAAGTCATCCATTCACAGATAACTGGAGGTAAGGCATTCAGTATACTGGGCCATGGAGCAGTGAGGCAGAGATCTTACCCACTAAGCTACTATACTGCCTCATCTGCTAACCAATCTACACATTTGCCACTCTCAGATAGGGTCTACCAAGCTACACAAGTATCATGTGAAAACTACCACAGTTTACAGTAAAGCAGTGTAATACCTTGAGAAACAGAGAAGAATCATCCATTTCAAGTCCTTTAATTTACACTTTTCAGTAGAAGTTGCATTATACCCAGTGTTTAGAACTGCAGACACTACAATGTCTTAAAAAGCATCCCAGGCATACAGACTAGCTCAATAAACCCAAAGTGATTTGGCTGCTCTTCTAGTAGTTTCTTTAATTCCTACTGCAAATATAGAGGTATAGCTCAGGTGGGGCAAAGAGGGAGCTTCAGTTCTGGGGTGTGCAGGGGGTTTTGCCCATTGTAAAAAAAAAAGTTTTTAGGGGAAGAGAGAGAAGTTGGATATTTGCTTTTCTCCTCTACCTTCGGTCTTTTTTCTTTCTCTTGTCAGTACTTGGCATTTTAAGTGTTGACATTACAACAGAGGGCCTTGTTACTCTGGAAAAAAAAAAAAACATTTAAAACAGGTAGTCAGTGCTCAAAAAGTTTCTCAGACACTATGATCTTTCAGAAAGCTTTTAAATATATTTAAAACTAAGTGACGATTTTAAAAAACACTAAATGGTACAATACAACAAGGAAAAAGGAACAGCTGCAATGTATTCCACACATTTAGCCAAATGTGATACATAAACACCACAACAAGGTATCCAATTCCAATCACTCTCTGGGGTGACTCAAAAATACTGCTGTAGCTTTGCTTCAAGACAGCAATGTGCAGATATTGAAGCAGTAGCATAGCAAAGGTGGGGTGAAGAGGGCATGTGCCCAGGTAGAACCTGTTAGAAGACACATTCTGAGGGGCTGTTCCTGCATTCTTTCTGTACTGGCATTTCAGAAACTTTCTGTGGTGCTGGTAGGCAGGAAGTGTGTCTGGAAGGGCATGTGTGCTTCAGGCTGCCATAAGCAGTCTAATGGAGCACTTTTTTCTTGCTTTTTTTTGTGCTCTTCCAATAAATAGCTGATAGGGAGACGTGTGCTTCAGACTGCTGTGAGCAATCTACTGGAGCTTCTTTTTTGGTTCTTCATTATAAGCAAGGGGGTGGGGCACTAGTTCAGGGACTGGCACTGGGCACTGGGTGAGCCAGGTACATTTCTGCATGCAAGATGAGCTGCCAAAATACCATATTACTCGGTCACAAACTAACATGGCAAAAACTTCAATACCACTGATGTACTTCTGTGCTGAATGTTAGTTAAGTGCAAGTAGTCTGTGGAGTACAGCAAGCGACTGGGAGGCCTTCTGCACTTGTAAGTAATGCCTCGATGAGGAGCAGCTCTGTCCCAACTTGATGCATCTATCCTCATCTCTGTTCCACTGAAGATCTGACATAGTATCAGAAGTAAAGTTTTATATTAGTAGTTACAGTTTATCATAGGGGATGGGTATAAATTTGTTTTACCTGCCTGTGCCTTGTTACTCTGCACGACAGCAAATGTGTTTCATTATTTGCACAATGGTTGACAGCCTAAGACCTGGTCACAAACAAATTCTTCATAAATTCTCATTTACGTTTTACAGATAAAAACACCAGAGTGGATTGGTTTAACCAGAGGCATCTCCACTGCAAGTGATTTTTTTTCAGTTCTAATGTACTACAATAGAATTTTTCAACTGTCTTCAGTTTTTGTCTCAATGTGATGACCAGATATCCACTACCAACTCCATTCCAGAGTAACCTGTCACCAACTCCATTCCAGAGTAACCTGTCACCAACCCCATTCCAGAGAAACCCGTCACCAACCCCATTCCAGAGTAACCTGTCACCAACTCCATTCCAGAGTAACCTGTCACCAACTCCATTCCAGAGTAACCTGTCACAAACCTTAAAGTCTTGAAGTCAACATACTGAGATGTATGCCTCTGCAAAAGAGCTCAGGAACAGTCTAAAAAATGTTCAGCATGCCATGTTAAACATCACTGGAAAGGAAACAATTTAACACATTTTTGCTCTTAAACAAGAAAAGATAAAAACACTGGAAAATAAATTCAAAACACACTAAGTCAAATAATTTACCTTGTGTAATACAATGTTCTTGACAGGTTTATAGGTTCATACTAGGTTAATGACCACTGAGGCTTTTTTTAATTTTTTTTATTTATTTATTTATTTTTTTAAGCGTAGCTCTGCACCCCAGATCCTTGAGTTCTAGTACCTTTTGCAAGTGTAAGCAGGTATGTAGAAGATGAAACATTTGCAAGCAGGGGTCTAGGAGATTAACCACTTGCAGGCTGCCCATGTCCATTAGACACACAGGTGCCAAACCAGTGGTGATCTTCCTGATACCCAATTCAACTGTCCAAGTTGCACTTGAACAGTTGTTAAGGAGAAACTTTGCTTCACAATGATTGGGAAGGTGGGTTTAGAGATGGGGCAGACTTTGTAATATGTACCCATCTCTCTAGCAAGTCCAATTTATATCACTGGCAAAACTAGTCTTTAGAACAGGTAATTCTTCTGTTTTAAGGATACACAAGAGGTCCATCACAGTGGGGCCAGACAATGTCTTGCACGCCAGGCATAGATCTCCCCTCAATAGCCCGTGGGAGACAAAATACAAGGATAAGGCTTTGAGGTAGTCTGCATAGGACTTATTTATGCCCTGGCATTTCTTCAGTGAGGAACCTCTGTGGACATTACTATTGTTGGATATAATTACAAGTCCAGAGGTAAGCGTCTCCAAGTCCCTGACTACTCGGTCAACTCTTAGGGGTGGTGTTAACATGACAGTTACCAGGGGTGACTGACTTCTCAAAGGGTACTATTATGAATTTATTGGTATACAGTTTGTCCATGGCTGTGCCACTAGCTATTGTCAGTACCAGCCCTTCTTGAATATTAGTGGCCGTGGGGGATTCATTGACTGCTTCTAATTTGTAACAGTCTGCAAATTTGATCAGCCAGAGGCTGTTGATGTTGACCTTGACTTCACAGAAGTAGATGCCAAAAAGGAATGGTCCCCAACACCGATCCCCAAGGGACTCCACTGAGGACTGCCCATTTTGCAGAGGTGGATTCAAGAACATTACGTTACACAAGGTAAATTATTTGACTTAGTGTGCTTTGAATTTAGTCAGATTATCCATTGGGTGATATAAAGATTTATAGTTAAAAAATGAACAAGCACAGGACTCAATCTAGTTCCAACCTTACCAACACGAGTGATCGAGTTATGGGGAAAAAAGTTTTTTTTTTTTTGTTTTCTTTAAAAAGTGGCCTTAAAACTTAGCTGATGGGTTCAGTCACAATTTCCGAAAATCATGAAACTCAGTGTTCCAAAGCAACAAGCCTTTATTCATCACAGACAAGCGACCCTCAGTAACAAAAACTCAAATATTTTAAAAATGTTAAACATATCAGCTTTTATATACTTAAGTAGATGTGGAAAATGTACTTATTGTTTACTTTTAAACCAGCCTGTTCAAGACAAACAGTATAAACAGGGCCGTAAAAGTGCATTTTAGAACAAGGACCCACCCCCACACACCACTACCGATTAGATCAAAGTTTGTGTCTTTCGGCTTTTCCCGGTTAGGGGTCGCCAAAGTGGATCTCCGGTCCGCTAATGATTGGCAGTAGATTTTTACGTGCTGGCTTGATGGGCCTAACGCACAACCTTCAACGAAGGATCGCCCATTCACGCATGTCGCCACACAGAAGACGCTCTGAGAATCGAACGGGCAACGTCTAACTGTGAGGCGACAACGCTACCGCAGCACCACCACCACAGTTACACCGATTAGATCAAAGTAAATCCTAGTAAAATAAAATACTACCTATCCATTTGCAACCCAGAGTTTATTCTTTCCTAAAATAATAAACTTAACATTTTGATGTAATGAAATTAACAGATTCAATTCTACCCACTGACATACTTTGTGTAAATATATTTACAATCATTAGCATACTATCCTAGCCATATATAACACTACCACTAAAACATCAGGGAGACTATAGAGTAAACATTGGACCAAGAACAGAAGTTTGTGAAACATCACTTCTTATAGGCCTTCCAGTTAATTATGTTCCCAAAACAGCTGCCCTCTGCTATTTGGGGAAAAATATGCTTAAACCTAAACAGTAATATAGGAATCAATTTCTATTTCATGACAGATATTTTATTATGTGGTAGAAGTACATGAATTTAGCCAGAGTATTTGACACACACAACTATGACTAAGACCATGACCGTTAGCAAAAACTGCTAGGTTATAAAATTCTATAGAGTATGGTTTAATAAAACTGGGTTGTGTAATAACAGTTTCCTTGTTATATTCATTTTATCAGTTTGGATAGTATGCATTTTAAAACATTTTCAAAAACAGATGCAAGAGTAAGAACTCAGTAATTCTGCAAACTACCACCACTTTATAAATATGACTACAATGAATTCCTCCAGACCAAAGACATAAAAGCTCTTTTTACCAAGATACTAAACACACAGTACAAAGGGAGTACAATTTCATCCCTAATTAAACAAATTCATGATTAGCTGATACTGTAAGGTCCCATACCATCAAATTTAACAGCCATGAAAATTAATCTAAACTCAAGTAACTCAATGTAAGGGCATAAAATACATTTTATAAGGATGAGCAATTCCTTAAAACATAACCTTCCAGGAACTAGAAATAAATTATGAGATTCTTCTGCCATATATTTTGGATCAAATATCCAAATCTTATCCACAAAAAGAGGACTAATAATCTGAGTAACTCAATTTTTGGGGAAATTACACACCTAGTTGCTAAGAATCAAACTAAAGATGTAGTTTGTCTAGCAGGATTTGATTCTGGAAAAAAATTTGTACAAACTAAATCAATTGGTATAACAGTAATACATTGTCTACTGAAAGGGTCAACAGCTTGATGACTATTGTTAAACAAAAAGTCAGGATTTGCCGAGACCACCAAAGTGCAATTGCTGGATTCACAGGAATCACGTCCTCGTAGGTGCTAGGCTATTGGCCCTAGGGCCTATATAAGCCTAGCCAAAAAGGTACCCTGGCTTTCGCCACCCAAGAAAATTATTTTCCTGTGCCCCAGTCGAGCAGAGCCACAGAAGTGATCCCCGGGGTGAATTTCCTATTTCCCATCCAATCAAGATTTTTCTTGGAGTGCTAATGAGGAGCTCTTTTTGACATAGCTAGGTAGTCTGTTCCAGAGCATGGGAAGTCTCTGGGACAGGAATATATCCCTCCAGCATGTTCTGTTTATTGTGGTGCCAAGGTTTAGGTCCCTACAGCGTGTAGTTCAGAGGGATTGGGATTTCTTTAAGTGGAGCATGTCCAACAACTCTCGGTTTGACATAGCTTTGCATGTTAGGCAGAGATAGCCTCTGAGTAGGTGATATGTGATGGAGTATAGCTGGAGTTTTTTGAGACTGTCTGTGTAAGGTATCTGTTTGAGGCCAGTAATCCTCTGGTGAGGTATTACTGTGGCCTCTCCAGTTGTTGTAGATGTCTTGTGAGGTACATACCAAAAGGGGCGTTGTACTCTAGAATGGGTCTAATGAGTGATGAGTAGAGGGGAACAATGACCTCTTTTTCTGGATGAGAAACCTTCTGTGATGAGGTGTGCCATGTAGGAGGATTTCCTGACCACTGTGGCAATGTATTATCAAAGGAGAGACTACTGTCCACCTGTGCCCCAAGGTCTCTTATAACACTTTCGGTGTTAGACTAACACCTATGTGGTAGTTCATGGGTACAGAGTTTTTACCAAAGGGGATGACAATGCATTTTTTGGCACTGAGCTTCAGGCCATGGCTTTGACACCAGGCATCTGTCTCAGTGAGGCACTTTTGTAGGATGCCCACATCATTAGGAGTTTCGATTATGGCTCCCAGTTTGCAGTCAGCTGCAAACATCTTAGCCAAACACCTTCTGTGTTAGCCTGTACTTCAGAGAAGTAGATGCCAAACAGGAGAGGACCCAGGACTGAACCCTGTGGTACTCCACATTTCACTGGTCTGAAGTCGGATTTGGAGTCTGCTACTTCCACAGTGTGAGTTCGGTCTGTGAGCCAGTTGGCAGCCCATCTTCTGACATAGAGATTTGTACCTAGTTTAGTGTGTATCTATAATTCCACAGTGGGGGATGGTGTTGAATGCCTTGGCGAGATCTAGATAGGCTGTGTCAACCACCTTACCCTCATCTATGGCTTTGGTTACTGCTTCAAAGAAGTCCATCAGGTTTAGGAGACATGATCTGCCTTTTACAAACCCGAACTGGTTGGGGTCCAGAGTTTGGAGATTACCAATGTCTTTGTTTATGAGTTCCATGATGATACGTTCCATGGCCTTGCAGACCAGGCTCGTCAGGCTAATGGGGCGGTAGTTCCCGGGGTCCGTCATGGCTCCCCCTTTGTGGAGTGGGATAACAGTCGTGGTGTGCCATTCAGTGGGCACAATGCCTGAGGTGAGGCTATGACTGAACATGATACTTAGTTTGTTCGGTAGTTCGTGTAGAATGCAGCCTGGGATATTGTCAGGTCCCATGGATGCTGTATTCTTGGCTTTGGAGAGTGTGTTTTATACCTGTGCAGCCGTGATTACAGGAACTCTGCATTCTTCCGGTATAGAGATGGGCCCTCTAGGAGATGAGAGGGGGGGGTAAAGTTAGCACTGAACCTATCTGCCAGGATGCTGGCAATATTAGTTGGTTCTGTATATTTAGTGCCATTGTGCTGTAACTCAGAGCAGATCTGAGTGTTGCCATTGAGATTCTTGACATAGCTATAGAATGCTTTGTGGTTGTCTGTAGAGTCAGTGGCAATTTTGTTTTCGTAATAATTAGCTTTGAAGGATTTTATGATTGATCTCAGCTTCTTACTAAGGCTGACCAGGGAAGCTCCTCCAGTCATGGGATTTTACTCTTTTTACAACAGTTTCTTTCTTCTGTTGTAGAGTTTGTTTATGGCAGACCACCACCAGATTGGTTTCCTTTTTTTTTTTTTAGGGATAGCACGATCCATGCACTCGTATAAGTGCTTATAAAGTGCATTTGTGTAGGATTCAGTAGTCGTACCTCTACTGTCAGTCTGCATGGGTGTCATGAAGTTTGCCACTTCTGTCTTAAGTGTGAAGTTGGCTTTGGAGAAGTTTTTACGGTGTTTTCCCTAATGGGAGGTGTGGGCGGGATGTGGATGTCTAGGGTGATTAGCTTGTGATCAGATCTGACCAACGAGGAATTGACCTCTGGTGTGGAACACCGGTCGCTCATGTTGGTAATGACCAGGTCTAGAATATTGCTGCCTCTGGTGGGGGTATGAATAAGTCAATCCAAGGCGGTGGAATTTATGAATTCCAGAAAACGTTAAGCAAAAGAGTTGGTACATGAGTAGTTTTCCCAGTTAATGGTGGGGTAGTTGAAATCACCCATTATTAGGGTGCTGGGTTGTACCCTAATATTTTCCAGTGTATCAAGAAATGAGGAGTGGGAATCCTGGGGCATGGTGGGAGGTCTGTAGCAAGCTACAATTTTGGATTGCGGCCTTGCCTAGGAGTTAGTTGCACTTGGATAATCTCAGATGCATTATGCTGTGCAACTAGCCTGGAGGTGTGGATATCCTTAATGATTATGGACACGCCCCACCTTTAGTGCTTCGGTCCGGGTTATAAGGTGTGGTATGAATTATAGCCTGGTAATGCAGGGGTGCTCTCTGGAGCTTTAAACCAGGTCTCTGTCACTGCATAGATGTCGGTGTTCTCCATTTTAAGGAGTGCCTCGAGTGAGTGCATTTTGAGGTTTAGACTTCTAGCATTGAGTAGCATTATCCTCAGATTTTGCTTGCGTATACCTTTTATGTTGGTGAATTTGTCATTTGAAATGCCTAAAAAAGGCACTATAGGGGTGGCAATAGCCTTAGCCAGTATCCAGAATCCCAAGGGCGACAGGTGTAGGCCATCTCTGGCAAAGCATTGTGGTATGTCGATCAGGTCACCCAGGCAGACAAATACTGGTTCCCCTTAGAATGACACCAGAAGCTTAGCCAATTGTTGACGTCAATCATTTTGTCCTTGTGCTCTGGTATTATTCTGGGTGATGGCAGGATGCTAATGAGGGCTAGGGGTCATACCTGCCTAGGCTAAAAGATCGGAGAGTTCCTCAATGTCTCTTTTCATGTAGTCCAGGGAGTTACATCTCAGGTCATTCACACTAACATGGACAATGACAGAGTCATATTTGTACTCGTGGAGTGTCCCGAGTGCGTGCGTTACGTGGCAGATCCTGGCACCCAACAGGTGGGTCTATATCACCATATCGAATGGTGATAATGCCGAATGCCGAAAATATCGTAAGTTCACGAAAACAAACTTGTGTTTTTGGGTCGCGGTACAGTGAGGACTGGGATATTTGCTCTTTCCTCACTGTAGTGCGACCTCAGAGTTGGAATATATATTTATCAGGGGGGGGGGCGCAGCTCCCCACAACAGCAAGTTCGTTCTCGTGAACTTTCGATATTTTCAACGTTCGGCATTATCACCATTCGATATGGTGATATAGACACAGACAGGTAGCTGACAGTACCGTTCTCGTTTAGCCTGTTGAGTGGAACATCAGTGTGCCTGACTATAGAGTCACCTATGACTAGAGTGTTGGGTACGTTGTTATGCCTTATGGGCTGTGGTTGAGTGGCACACAGATTGTGGGCTGTGTGTCATTTGGGTTGTGTTGGGGGGGTGGAGTTTACTTGGGTTTCGGCTTTGGAGTTCCTTCTTGCTTGGGCAGGTTTTTGAGAGCCTCCGCAAATGTAGGTATGTGTTTTGCATTTCTGTGTGTGTTTTGGTGGTGTAGATTTTGAGGGACTATGTGATGAGTGTGGTGTGGTGCAAGTGTTTACTTCTCTTAACTGTCTATTCCAGTCTTGGGTGCAGAGAGCTACGTTTAATACTACAGTCTCTTCTATACTTAATTCAGGTAGGAGATTCCAGCATATTAATCAGGATGACTTAAAGCTCAAGACTGTGGGCATTTAATATGCCCCTGGATAGGTACATTTTGAGTGTACCTTTAGGGAATTAATCAGCACCAGAAGTATCCATGTGAAGCAACTTACATAAAAAACTGGAAGGCGTTATGAATATTACAGATGACTTTCTAGTCTGCGAAATTGCAAAGCCAGAGCAGGAAAGTGGGGAGTTTGAACTGTTGGACAAACTATAGTTACAAGGTTTGCTGCTAAATAAGGGGAAGTGTGGGAACAGACTTATAATTTTTAGTGCATGGATCATTTACTTACCACAGATGGATCACAGCTAGATACTAACAAAATGCATGCATTAGTAAACATGCAAACACATACAAACCAACCTTCCTTAATAAAACTCTTTGGAATGGTACAACATAAAAGCTCATATCTTACTTGTCAGAACTAACTGTACCTTTAAGAAAAAAATGCAGGCGCATGATGTAGTATAAAGCTAAAGTGAAGGGCTAAAAACTTTGAAATGCTGAAGAAGCGGAACAGTACTGCACCCACATTAAAATGTTATGATGACGTCTTAACTGCACTCCAAACAAGACAAAGGTCTAGGAGCAGTGTTTCTGCAGGAGGGAAGACCTGCTGCAATACATCAATTGCAGTGAAGAAGGCACAAACCAGCTATGTGCAGACAGGAAGAGATTATCTGACAGGTTTTTTGACATTATGAATGTCATGGCTATGTTTATGGGAAATATAGCAAACAAAAATATGATCACAAGGCCCACATTACAGAACAAATTTTTTTATCGGTTTCTCTCGGTGCTGAGATTAATGCATTAGGAAGGATATAACAAATAGAGCACATTACCCAGGTGCTAATTTGTAAGGGTACCACAACTTAAAAAAAAAAAAAGTCATTAAAAGATCTCTTCTGTACTTCGAAACTGTTCTCTTACTAAGAGGAAGTTAACAAGCTACCTTAGAAAACAAAAGCTTGACAGCTAACAGTCTAAGTGATAGCTTAATGACAGCTTATAACTGTTTTTAAAGGTAGCAACAAGTTGTTCAGGGGCTATAGTTTGTTTTTTGGGGGAAGGCTACTGCCCTGGATTCATTAGGATAGCCATTCCGACTGCTCCACATCCAACACTGGTTCTACTGCTGCTCCTCTACTCCTGAACCAACATCAAATTTCAACCAGAGCTAACATGGGTCGTAAGGACATCCAGGGGAGATGTTATGGTCCTGCATCTGCCAAGGAATGGCTCACTTATAACCCTAGCTTCTCCTCCTTCTCTTGATTACACTGTTTTGCACCATGGGTGTGGGCATGCAATGGGAGTGAGGTGTGTTTCTCCACCTCTCTGCAGGAACTCAACCTTACACCCACCCTATCCCTTGAAAATACATTTGCCCATGTACAAACCACCCCAGCCTCCACCAGGGATGTCAAGAAGAATGCCCATTAATCACCTCCCACCCTGGGATGGGCACACCCCCATACCTCCCTGCCACTCCTTCAGCCAGTAATCAAACTTGTATCCCCTTGGATGTACTCAGGGCTTTAACCCTCTGCGTCAACAGGTGGCTACATTAATAAACTTGCTATGAAATGATCTAATGACAACACAGAAAATTTGTAAAAAGCATGTTTAAAGCAGTCTATTTTTTTTTTTTTACTAAAAGAAAAGGTTTTATCAGATTACAAGCTGTCATTAATTGATGGGAGGGCAGTATGCAGTAAATGGGGAGCTGCTCAGGTCACCAAATTACCCTACTACATCTCTGGCCTAGATGTGAACAAAAGGCCTGAAATCTCATGTTGCAGAGGTCTAATTACACAAATGCAACATCCAAAAGAACTGCTTAAGCAAATGTACTGGACTAAACTCATTTTACTGCTCTGACTGCTACACACAGAGTCAAAAGGCATTAGAACATGCAAAGGAAGAAATCAGTGGCATAACAGGTATCAGCTTCTATTAAGCTTTCCATAATATTGTTAAATATTCCCCTTGGGTAACTGACTCCTGCAGGTAGTGTAAACCTGCAGGTAGTGTAAACCTTTAATAAGTGGTACTGAATGCTGAGCAAAAAAATCACACAAGATAAGGGTTCAGTGTAAAGCTTTGCTAGCTAGAGGGTGGCAAGTAGAGCATTAAATAATTATAAAGACGGCTTGTCTACCTTCAAGGAGTGAAAGTGGGCCAACCAAGTTCCCAAGTTCTTGCTATCCTCTGTCAGTGGCTACTAAACAAAGATGTAAAACTCTGTAGCAAATACATGACGAATATGGCTTTTTCTCTTCATATGACATGCTCACAGCAGCAAGGGGAAGGGACATTAATAACATCTTGAAAACAGTTTACACAGCCTCCTACTGACAATGCAAACATTAATACTGCTGAGTTCCCACATTAACACATTTCGATCAGTTCAGCTGTCTTACTCATGAAGCAAATAGCAATGCAGTGTGTTAGGGGATGGAGGGCCAGATGCACAGACTAAGGAGGCAGGAAACTGAACTGGATACCACCTGCAGAGATGACGAAGTAGGTTAAAGCTCTACAAAGGAAGAAGTGCATGCAAATTTCTCAAATATTTTATACAATCATAAAATAAAACTCATGTTCCAGAAGAATGGTGCTCAAAATCACTGGGATCACTGCTAGAAATCATACACAGCATGAGTAATGCACAGACATACCTGATGCTGCACTACAATACAGAAAAAATATACAACACCACCCCATTAATATTCCAAAATGTGCACGGTGATTGGCCAGTGTGCCCACTGTAAATCCCACAATATACCAATGGAAGAAGGTCCGGTCGCCTGGACTTTTTTCCATTGGTATAAAGTGCTTAAAACTTTTTTTTTTTTTTTAAACAAAAACAAAAACAGAGCAACGGGAGACTTTTTTCTACGTTACTTCTATTTCAAAGCATTGATGTACAGGGTATGCATGGGACACAAGTCACATATGCATGCTCAGTACATCAAAACAAGGAAGCAGTGTACGGCAACCAGCAGAAGAAAAGTAATGCGCCATTATACAAAGACATTATTTAAGAAAAGTATTTTTTTTCTTAATATTGTATAATAGCAATAACCGACTCCGTGCTTGTGGTATATTGAAATTTACCCACAGTTGGCTTTATTTAATCACTCGGGCTTCGCCCTCGTGATTAAACCACACCAACTGTGGGTAAATCTTCAATATACCACACCACTCTTGTCGGTTATTGCTCAAGTAACATACAAAGGAGAACCTACCATGCACAGGGAATGGAAGCAATCAATTTTAGAAACATGAAAGGTAACAGGGAACGTTACTAAAAATGTTTGTGTGGGTCAAACCTCAGAAAAGGACAATGGTGAAATAAGGGGAAGGAAGGTAAGCTGATGAGGCAGGCAAGCCTTTTTTTTTTTTTTTAATTTTCTTTCACCTTCCAAAAATCATTTCTCAACCTGTGCATGCAAAATCTTACAATTCATATTCATACATCATGGAATACAGCAGGCAACTAACTGAACAAATAAAGTGTTCAACTCTTCAGCACTCCAGAAAAGGAGCTCCCATTAAAAAAAATAAATTTATTAAGCAAAGACCCCCATGCCCAGGAACTGGAGAAAAGGAGATCACACCAAATTTCTAGGATGGATTCACAGAAATTCACTGCAGTTCTCAGTAATGCTTGCATAGTAAAGCAGGCCAGACACTAACTACATATCCAAAGAGAAACAGATAGCTTGTTCATGCAGGTAGCAGTGTTGTGCATCTATATACAAGCAGCACAACTATACAAACAGACATACCCAGATAATGAAATGTGTAAAGCAAGATGGAATACACAGAGCAGATACATACCTATTTGCAAGAACCTCACAGGAGCTTAACAGATGGATTGATTCACAGATCACTGCATAGAGACCATGTATCATCAGAGAGACCACTTACCATGCATCATTGTGTACCTAGCAAACTGTGTGCACATGATCACTGCGACTCATTCCACCCTCCCTTCCATGTTCTCCACTTGTCAGGGCCTACAACTCTCGACTAGACTTTGTGACTTCTGCATTGCCATATGCTGCAACGTTTGTCAGAAGGGGTGCATACCTCAAGCTTGCTCCTGTTCTGCCTCACTACCATAAAGCAATAGTACTGATGTGCATTCACAGCTATCCATGGGCATGCATGGTCTAACTCCGTGATGGCGAATCTTTTGGGTTTGGCATGTCAAAAATTTGGGAAAAAAATAAATAAAAATAAAACAGCATAGCTATCAATACATCAGAGATAAATCTAAACAGAAACAGGGACAAATCTAAAAATGAGACATGGAAGTTTCAAACTACTAGTACTATTAATTTGAAACTGACCGAAAAAAATGAACGTGAATTAATATAAATTTTCTCAAGTAAAATGAGTCTATAAATCTAATTACTGTCATTAAGTATAAAAAGTTGTCAGTTTTAGAAGGAATTAAGAGGGACAGTTGAGAGGAATGTAAAACAGCACACTCCCAGAAATGCATGCTACTTGCCCCTTGCAGAAGTATAACCACGAAGAGAAAAAGTCAGCACTGCCCTTTGCAGACTATCAAGACAGTATACTGAAATAGTCTTTGAAGTCAATTCCTTACCCCTGCAGCAGTGTTGTTGAACTAGCTCCTGACACAAAATAATTCAATGCACTTAACACACACAACAAATGCAAAAGCAGTTCCTTTGGTAACTCTTGTATTGGCGAACACTGGTGTGTCACCCAAAATCTCGTGGCATGTCACAGGTTTGCCATCGCTGACCTAACTGTACTATCACATGGCTACTCTTTTTCCTAAACAGCTTATTATAGCATGCAGCATATTACAAACGTCCTGCAGGTTGTATTACAATGACTCCCATCCCAGACTCATCAAGGAAGTAAGCTTTGTGCAGGCCAATCATGCTCTATAGTACTTTAGGTTTGTGCGTGTGTGTTACTGTACCTGAATTCAGCCATGCTTTGGGATTTCTGTATGAAGTGTCATTGGCCAGGGCTCTTACAGGAAACAAGCATTGTTGACAACACCTTATCAATATAGGGAGATTAATGTATTTAGATACACTACATAGAAATCAATATGCATAAGTGTTAGCCACAGTGACCCATAGAATGTCACAACCTGGTTGGAAATCTCCTGTTGAGTACATTTGTGGCATCTTATCTGCTGTTGGTAGTGTTTTCACTGGCACCTGACACCACCTTATAAACATGGGCTGAAGAATTGACATTAAAAGCCAATGCATGCTGCATGAATAATGCTGCTAACCCTACCACATTTATTGTATACAACTTAAGTTTCTGATGTGTTTAGCCCTTTTACAGTACAACAGACACTGGCAGTCCCTTTCCTTTGCATGCAAATACAAATAAATCACTGTTCATATACGCATCTGCATCTCATTATGGCTGTGTTACATGATTTCATCTGTATATATCCTTTGCAGTTCATTCCCAACACCTGCACTGTGACAACCTGGGACTGAATTCTATGAATTAATAAACTTTGTGTGGACACTTCCCCACATAACTGAGCACTGTATAAGGTATTTCCCTGTCTATGAATCCCAGCCCCTGAAGGTGGTTACTAAAGGGAATAAAAGATGCTGCTAAAGATACAGTACTTTCTATTGCATTACTGAATAAAATGCGTAGTTGCTTTCCTTCATAAAACACTACTTCAAATTTAATGACAACATACATTAAAGTAGTTTTAAATCTACATTGCTAATATAAAACCATCCGATTTACAGCGGTAGAATCCAAAGGACTACTTTGCTTAGCAGAGAACTTTCAGAACTAAATCCCTCTTCCTGAAGTATATCAACCTTAATACAGTACAGTAAGGTTAAAAAGAATCAAAGCTTCATTTTAAGTGTAAATCTACAGCAAATTGTCACCCAGGGCAATGAGAACGTTTCCCCTATCCACTTAATGCAAGCTTTTGAAGCAATGTAGCTGAAATCTCTCAGTGACCAGGGAATGTATTAGTTTTTTTTTTTTTTTTTTTTTAAGGTGACATTTTCAAGGCACTGACCATCTTTCTTTCTTAACCATTTTAGTTAGAATGAAAACTCAAACTTAAGACTCTCTCCCTGATGGATGATGTGCTCTTTTTACCCACACAGTTAAACACATTCTATTACTTCTCATGGAAAGCTAAACTGCAAGTACACCTGGGTAAATCATTTTCATTTCCAAAGTGACCAAGTCATTACATGCGTTTATTGCTGAAGTGACAGTGCTGAAAACAAAAAGAAAATGAGTCCAGGAAAAGTGGCTGACTTGAGCAGTTTAGAATGGAGCTCAACAGCGGTAACTTTACTGTGATAATTCCAGAAAAATCAAGGTGACGTTCCACAACGGCCATGCAACAAAAGCTATCACCTTAGCATACAGTGAAAACAACATCTATAAGGAAGATTACTAAAAAGTTTTTTTACCTTAAGAAAAAGCAGGGTCGCTATTATGAGTTTAGCATATTTTCTATCCCCAAATGAATTGAGTAAATCTAATTAGAACACTTCTTACAGGCATCAACTAAATTTGCTTGGGCAGAATGTACCAGGTAAATTAGAATTTCTGTATATAAATGATCAGAAAACTTGAACCAGTAGGCTGTTGCACTTTCATCACCACAACATATCACTAAACACAAGCATCTTATTCCTTATTCAAGGGGGAAAAAAGTGCGTCATCTGCTTGATGGCCTATTCCCAGCAATATTCGCAAACCACCAGTTCAGTGAGAAAGCAGTGGACCTGAAAAAGTGTGGAAATTCTTCCTGTGAAAAAAGAGCAACCAGGATATCAGCATAAAAAGTAGTCCTATTTGAGGTTTTATAAATATTGCCTCTCGAGTCAAAATTTTATTGTAACGTATCAAACATGCAGTCTGAAAAAGTGAAAATATGAATTATAAAAAAGCATGTTCTGTCTGAAGCTAGTTGGGGTAGTTTTTGTCTAACTCATCTATGGGGAAAGGACAGTTAATGCAAAAAGTTATACTTAAACATCTAGAATTATGGTGTGTTCACTACTGGGGTAGTGCTAACTCCTGGGATACTGACGCTTAAGGTCTTGTATCTAGGCCAGACTTTCAGAGCTTTATCCTAACCTCTCCCAGACAGATGGGTGGCCTCAAACCTGGGAATCTGTATGCCTGTGGTTTAGCAGGGATATCCACTGAGTACACATTCAGTTCTTCCTTCCCCCTGTCAACTGCAGGGCTCTAGTCATAAGTCAGAGCACTAGCCACAGAGGCAGCATACATCTCCCAAATGTGACAAACCAACAAGATGAACCTCCCACAGCTCCATCTACAAATACTGAATTACCCCAAGGTTGGGGGGTGGGGGTCACCTTGTATGGGTGGAAGAAAAGAAACATGAAAGGAACAGGTTAATGGGTACCCACCCCAACCACAGGATTTTAAAAACATGAAATGAAAGGCTGCAACGCAAGAAATACTTCAGCAGTAGACATTCTCAAACTTATGGTAACTTCCTACACAGCTATACTATGGTTAACGTACAATTCACTGTTGCAGTAGTGCTAAATTTAGCAGATCACTGTCTTGATTCCAATGGCTGAATCAGTAGCTGGGCCTCTTATACAGGCACCTACAGGAATTCCAACTCTGTAAAAAGGTACATTTTCAACCATTACCTCTTGCTTTACAACAGTTATTCAAGTCTCTAATCCATCCAACAGAAAACATGAAAGTTACATAATATAAAGCTTCCCGAACCACTATTAAACATATAAAAGTATGTACATGCCTTGTTGTTGACTGATGCTTAACTGCATATACAGACATACTGTCTTGTACATAGACTACTTCCTTAAAACTCCTTAAACCTATTCTCTTGTAAAGCTCTTTCTACATAAACTGTCATCTTTATTTCCACTGCAATTCCCTGTCTGTGGCTAAAATTGGTTTATTAGAATCACTCCACAACATTTGGTAGACAACTCAAAATAAAACAAATACGAAACACCTCAATGCCCCTAGAATGGGCTAGGATAAAGGTTCAGGTAAAAACTCTGTTTACTCTACCTCAGAAATGATAGCCACCCGGAGGTTGTTTGTAATGTTCAGTCATACTGCTCAGAAAAAAAATTCTGTCCCGAATCTCAAGAATCTTTAGCATGGGGAAGGAATGTCCCTGCTAAGGATGAACACAAAGACCCAAGGTTTTATTTCAGAGCTCCTTATCCCTATACTCACTCTCAATAACTATACTACTATCTTACTATTATCTGAACTGCAGCTCTGTCATACCTGGTCTCAACGAACATGACTTATAACGCAGCCTTACTTGGTTCTCTGACCTGACATTTTTAATCATTTCCACATGCACTCTCAATCACATGCATTCTGAGTCACCTATGTGTGTATATACTATGTTACCTTAAACTGAATGTACCCGTCTATCTTCTATACGTATTTTTAATCTAAGTCTATAATGTATATTTATCTATATTTATTTATATAGTTTTATTCAAGGGGAGCTTTTCTCCCTGGGGCCTTAACTGAAAAAGGACTTGCGTCCAGTCAGATAGTTTAAATACAACTATATCTATTTGAGGAACAGTGAGATAACCATGAAAAACTAGTGTCTCTCGTGAAGACGACACCCTTCCTTTCAGTGAGTATACGAGGAGTTCCCACAGGTTTATGGCTCAGTTGACTGAATTATTACAACTAAATTATCCAACATCTACAAAATTATTCTGTGTTACTTCACTGGCAACGCAGTTGTGTAACTATGGAGTTAAGTACTTGGGGGGTGCAAAACTTTCACTTAAAATGTACAACTATGTTTAGTGAGTAGGTATGTTTAAATTTTATTTGCGAGGATAGACATTTTTCTTCATTTTCTTTTTTGACTGCAGTTCTGGTAGCCTGGTCAATGTGAACATTTGTTAAAAGGAAGAATAATGTAAGACTGACCATTAACAGGTTGTCAGGGAGGTATGTTTCATAGGTAGGTACTAGGCTATTGGCCCTAGGGCCTATACAAGCCTAGCCAAAAAGGTACCCTGGCTTTCGCCACCCAAGAAAATTATTTTCCTGTGCCCCTGTCAAGGAGAACCACAGAAGTGATCCCCGGGGTGAATTTCCTATTACCCATCCAATCATCAAGATTTTTCTTGAAGAGTGCTAATGAGGAGCTCTGTTTGACATAGATAGGAAGTCTGTTCCAGAGTATGGGAAGTCTTTGGGACAGGAATCTATCCCTCCAGCATTGTCCTGTTTATTGTGGTGACAAGGTTTAAGTCCCTAGAGCGTGTAGCTCGGAGGGATTGGGATTTCTTTAAGTGGAGCATGTCCAACAGCTCTGGGTTTGACATAGCTTTGTATGTTAGGCAGAGATCGCCTCTGAGTAGGCGATATGCGACTGAGTAAAGCTGGAGTTTTTTGAGACGGTCTGCATAAGGCATCTGTTTGAGGCCAGTAATCCTCTTTGTGAGGTATTTTTGTGGCTTTTCCAGTTGTTGTAGCTGTCTTGTGAGGTACATACCAAAAGGGGCGTTGTACTCTATAATGGGTCTAATGAGTGATGAGTAGAGGGGAACAATGACCTCTTTTTCTGGATGACAAACCTTTTGTGATGAGGTGAGCCACACAGAAGGATTTCTTGACCACTTTGGTGATGTGATCATCAAAGGAGAGACTACTGTCCACCTGTGTCCCAAGGTCTCATCACAATTTCGGTGTTAAGTAGACTACCGCCTATGTAGTAGTTCATGGGTATAGAGTTTTTACCAAAGGGGATGACAATGCCCTTTTTGGCATTGAGCTTGAGACCATGGCTTTGACACCAGGCATCTGTCTCAGTGAGGCCCTTTTGTAGGATGTCCACATCATTAGGAGTTTCGATTATGGCTCCCAGAGTTTGCATTCATCTGCGAATTTGGTTAGCCAAAGACTTTCCGTGTTAGCCTGTACTTCAGAAGTAGATACCAAACAGGAGAGGACCCAGGAGTGAACCCCTGTGGTACTCAACTTATAACTGGTCTGAAGTCTGATTTGGAGTCTGCTACTTTCACAGTGTGGGTTCTATCAGTAAGCCAGTTGGCAACCCATCTTGTGACATAGGGGTTTATACCTAGTTTAGTGAGTTTATCTATAATTCCAGAGTGGGGGATGGTGTTGAACGCCTTGGCGAGATCTAGATAGGCTGTGTGAACCAGCTTACCCTCATCTATGGCTTTAATGACTACTTCAAAGAAGTCTATCAGGTTTAGGAGGCATGATCTGCCTTTTACAAACCCAAACTGTGTGGGGTCCAGAGTTTGGAGATCTCCAATGTCTTTGTTTATGAGTTCCATGATGATACAATTCCATGGCCTTGCAGACCAGGCTCGTCAGGCTAATGGGGCAGTAGTTCCCGGGGTCTGTTGTGCCCCCCCCCCCCTTTGTGGAGAGGGATGTCTGTCATGGTGCACCATTCAATGGGCACAAAACCTGAGGTGAGGCTATGATTGAACATGGTACTTAGGTGGGGTGCCAGTTCATTCTGTAGTTCATGTAGAAGGCAGCTTGGGATGTAGTCAGGTTCCATGGATGCTGTGTTCTTGGCTTTGGAGAGTGAGGTTTTTACCTGTGCAGCCATGATTACAGGAACTTTGCATTCTTCCGGTATAAAGATGGGCCCTTTGGGGGGTGAGAGGGGGGTAAAGTTAGCACTGAACCTATATGCCAGGATGTTGGCAATATCAGTTGGTTCTGTATATTTAGTTTCATTGTGCTGTAACTCAGAGCAGATCTGAGTGTTGCCAATGAGATTCTTGACATAGCTATAGAATGTTTTGTGATTGTCTTTAGAATCAGTGGCAATTTTGTTTTCATAACTAGCTTTGGAGGATTTTATGAGGGATCTCAGCTTCTTACTGAGGCTTACCAGGGAGTTCCTCTAATCATGGGATTTCACTCTTTTTTTGCAACAGTTTCTTTCTTCTGTTGTAGAGTTTGTTTATGGCAGAAGACCACCAGATTGGCTTCCTTTTTTTGGAGGATAGCACGATCCATGCACTCGTTAAGTGCTTATAAAGTGCATTTGTGTAGGATTCAGTCGTCGTACCTCTACTGTCCATCTGCATGGGTGTCGTGAAGTTTGCCACTTCTATCTTAAGCGTGAAGTTGGCTTTGGAGAAATTTTTTACGGTTGTTTTCCTAATGGGGGGTGGGAGCGGGATGTGAATGTCTAGGCTGATTAGCTTGTGGTTGGATCTGACCAACGAGGAGCTGAGCTGACCTCTGGTGTGGAACACTGGTCACCCATGTTGGTGATAACCAGATCGAGCATACTGCTGCCCCTGGTGGGGGTGTGGATAAGTTGATCCAAGGCATTGGAATTGATGATTTCCAGAAAACGTTGAGCAAAAGAGCTGGTACAGGAGTAGTTTTCCCAGTTAATGGTAGGGTAGCTGAAATCACCCATTATTGGAGTGTTGGGTTATACCTTAATGTTTTCCAGTGTATCAAGAAAAGAGGAGTGGGAATCCTGGGGCATGGTGGGAGGTCTGTAGCAAGCTACAATCTGGATTGCGGTTTTGCCCAGAGTTAGTTGAACTTGGATAATCTCAGATGCATTATGCTGAGCAACTAGCTTGGAGGTGTGGATCTTCTTAATGAATATGGACACGCCTCCACCTTTAGTGTTTCAGTCTGGGTTTGGTGGCCGAAAGGTGTGGTATGAATTATAGCCTGATAATGCAGGGGTGCTCTCCGGAGCTTTGAACCAGGTCTCGGTCACTGCGCAGATGTCAATGTTCTCCATTTTAAGGAGTGCCTCGAGTGAGTGCATTTTGAGGTTTAGACTTCTAGCATTGAGTAGCATTACCCTCCGATTTTGCTTGCTTGTACCTGTTACGCTGGTGAATTTGTCATTTGAACCTTGCTTAAAAAAGGCACTATAGGGGTGGCAAGAGCCTTTGCCAGTATCCAGAATCCCAAGGGCGACAGGTGCAGACCATCTCTGGCAAAGCAGCATGGTCTGTCGATCATGTCATCCCAGGCAGACAGATACTGGATTCCCTTAGAATGACACCAGAAGCTTAGCCAATTGTTGAGGTCAATCATTTTGTCCTTGTACTGTGGTATCATTCTGGGTGATGGCAGGATGCTACTCAGGGCTAGGGTCATACCTGCCTGGGCTACAAGATCGGAGAGCTCCTCCATGTCTCTTTTCATGTAGTCCAGGGAGGCATGTCTCAGGTCATTCACACCAACATGGACAATGACAGTCATATTTGTACTTGTGGAGTGACCTGAGCGAGTGCGTTATGTGGCAGATCCTGGCACCTGACAGGCAGCTGACAGTAACTTTTTCCTTGTTTAGCCTGGTGAGTGAACATCAGTGTGCCTGACTATAGAGTCACCTATGACTAGAGTGTGGGGTACGTTATGCTTTATGGGCTGTAGTTGAGTGGCACACCGAGTATGTGGGCTATGTGTCATTTGGGTTGTGTTGGGGGGTGGAGGTTGCTTGCATTTCTGCTTTGGAGGTCTCTGTTTGGGCATATTTGTACAGAGAGCCTCCGTGAACGTAGGTGTGTTTTGTGCATGTTTTAATGGTGTAGGTTTTGACGGACTATGTGATGAGTGCGGTGCAAGTGTTTACCTTCTCCTCATGACCGTTTAGGCCAGTCTTTGGTGAAGAGAGCTTTGCTTCCAGTTTGGCTATATAAGTGCATCTCTCACAGGTCATAGTGTTAGGTGGTAGGAGTGGGTTGTCTGTGTACATGAGGCAACTGCTGCATTGTCCCAAGGATGCCCAGATTTATCAGGTAGACAGGAGAAAACACCGGGAGCTGACCTTTAGACATGCCTGAATAGGTGCTTATTTATTAAGTATTTAAGACTGTTTTCCTCTAGACAAGTGAGGAAAGTTGAGTGCTGTAGTAATTTGTAACTTATTTAGTGCTTACAATGAGTTCTGAACAAGTGCTGAGCTCAAAGAAACAGATTTGAGTGCTAAAACTAAAAAGCTGGCTAGTTACAAGGGAAATTTTGAAGAACAGACTGTATGACGCCAGGAATAGTTTAACCACAGTTAAGTGCGTGTGTGTGTGTGGGGGGGGGGGGGGGCTTAGGAGCTCAAACAGTCCTGGACACAGCAAATCCGTATCTGAACAAGACCTGCCACAGGAAAGGGGGAAGCAAGCTTAGAATTTTTTTCCCCAGTAAAAGTGGAAATGGAGAAAGCTGGAACAGAAGTTAATTCAACATTAAGAGTTTGAGTGGGTTGGCCTTCACAAATGTTCTCTATTAGATTGAGTGAGCTAATGACACTAGACTGGGAGGAGTGTCACAGATCAAATATACAGTATGGGCGGGCAACTGCAAAGCCACCAAGTATAAGAACACACAACACTAGGAAGGGTGAGTGGGAAAAAATACAGTTCCTAGCTCTAGCCACTAAATGAAAGTTTTAAACAGATCAAGGAGCAGACTCTAGAGAATGCTTTTAACTGCAAACAGACAATTATAGTAATGCACACTATTACAGTTCCTAGCTGTAGAACACAAACCTCAAAAAAATCAAAAATGCACAGAAAAGCTTGGATAGAGCACTCTCAAACAGAAAATACAACTCTCAGTATGAAAAATCAGTTTACAGTTAAGTAATTCAGTAAACATGCAATTAGAGTAATGAAACGGTATCTAGCAATGAAAAATACAGTTAAAACAGTACATAAATGCAGTTAAACATTAATAAAAGCTTTATAACAGTGCAAAATGTAGTATATCAACTGTATAGCACAATTATAAGCGTTTCAGAAGTGCAGTTCAGTGAAATAAGTGTAATAACTTATCCTGCACTTGGAATCTTAAGGAATTTCCACTTATGCAATGCAATCCAGAGCCTGAGCAATACAATACAAATCACATAGCTTTTGGGATTTATGGATAATGGTTTACATTGATATTAATTTTATTTCACTGTTTCTTGATTGTGATGTACTAGATCTTAGATGAACAAAACAACAAAAAAAAAGGAAAGCACAGCAATGAAAACAGAGTTCTGACAAAGTCCTGACTAGGATTATACATAATTTCTTTTTGGAGTTACCTTATCCCAAAATTTCTCTGGTTACAGATCTTGGATGAAACTGGTCTACGTACCAGTTTCAGCTATGACCCTTCCTAGCACACTATGTATAAAGAAAAGACTTCCATCATAACTGGTTCCAGAAGACTAGCACTGAGAAAGGTGCCCATTGATCAAAAATATTTCCTGTAAAATCTTTCATCCCAGAGCTAGGAGGGAGAGATGTACATGAAAACAATTAGACAAATTAGTTTTTTCCTCCTAGTTTTAAGTCCCAAATAAAAGTAGTTGCTTTAGGATCAAACTTAAAAAACAGAAAGATAACAGAAGAGATATTAATCTAACTCGAATAAGGCAGTCCTATAAGCGAACCATGTATTTTCATTACACTGGTAAAAAAAGCAGCATGAAAAAATCCTTAAAGATGCAGAAACAAGCTGCAATATACAAAAAATTCAATGTCTGCCCATTTCCAATCATTGGAGCTTTTCAGCATACATATCAAAATGTTAAAATCCTTACATAAGGAATAGAGGTCATCTGAAAACAGTTTTAAACACATCTACACCATATCAATTATGTGCAGATCAGGAAAGAGACCAAATCACAGCTTAAATCTTGAAACAAAATAAGATAGTTGCAAAAAGAAAGTCTAGTGTTAAACTTCCTTATTTCCATGAATGTGTGGGAATTCTGAAAGAAAAAAAGGCACATCAGATGTAAAGTCAATCTACCTAAAACGCCATTTCTCTCCCTAAAAACAAAACAGTTTTACTGGTGATCTGATATTAAACTGAATGAGGGTCTCAAATTCATATCTTGAGGTACAGTGACATAATCTGCATGCTAGGTTTTAGAAACTCATTATTAGGTCAGTTTCATTATTCATTCTTCAGTTATAGACTACATCCAGGTGAAGACTACAGTGGAGCTGTGGTCTTTCCTCGTAGTTAATGAGGGTAAGCAGAGAAAGTGATACCTGATAGAATACCAGTCATTTATGGGATACAACTGAGAATACACAAAATGGAGGTAGGCTATATTTTCATTGTAGACTATATTACAACGAGACAAAAATCACATTTCCAAAGAAATCGTGGCAGACATTTAGCAGTCAGTTTCAAACTAAATATATAAAAAAGTAGTAGCAGCAAGACCAATCCAAGAAGTACAAAAACAAAATCTAGAGGTAAGACCACGTCTGAAGCAGTAAAAACTTTAATGAAAAAGAAGTTGGCGCTTTCGAAAGCGCAAACTTTTTTCATTAAAGTTTTTGTTGCTTCAGACATGGTATTACCTCTAGATTTTGTTTTTGTACTTCAAACTAAACATCTCTAATATGGCGGCAAACCACATCAGAATCTTAAGTCACCATTACTGCTGTTCTGGAGTGTTTAGCACACCACAACCTTGTAGCATTATATCATTCTGCCATCTTCACCATAGTATTACTAACGCATCACTTGCTACAGTGATGATAATTTTAAACTACATATAACCTTACCTTATGTTGCCTGTTTTGTGACAACTGTGTGTCCGTATGAATGGCTGTTACTGGGTTAATAAATATGTTAAAAAAGCTTCAGTGATTTTTTTTAATAGCTCCTGAAAGACTTCACATTTTCTCCAAATTAAGGTGTTGTGCACATCATTTAGACAGATGACAGCATTCTACACTACACTAACTAGGGAAACAAAACACGCAAATTATACCAAACAAGACACTGGCAAGAGTGTGCCACAGGGTTTCAAGGTGCCAAGAATGGAAGGTCAGAAAACATCTAAAAATATGCTAAACTGAAATAAAAGAACTAGACTCTTCCATTCTATTCCATGCAAACAGCATGCTTGGAATTTACTTTAATAGTGTCATTTCCCCTTAGACTGCAGGGGACTACCAGTGCTAAAGCCACCAGAGATTTGTGAACAACCCCCCACCCCCCAAAAAAAAATTGGTGTTCTGCACTGGACATGCATAAAATGTTGAGAAGCAGTGTGAATGCAGATTTAACAGATGCAGAGCCAAACAGTAAGTTAAAAAAAAAAAAAAAAAGACATGCTGCTTAGAAAATGCCTCCAAAGGCACAAGAGTCAACACACGCAACCTCTATTAATTTAATGAAAAGCAGTGCATGTGTTGTAAAGTATTTGTGAGCCAGGAAGAGGGTGAAACTGTCCTCAGTATCCTTCAGATACCAGAGACAGAAAAGAAGTCTCAACCTTTTTTTTTTTTTTTTCTTGAGCTACTTCTGTTTTTTTTTTTTTTTTTTTTTTTTTTTTTTGAGGAAAGGACTTCTGCACAACAAAATTTGCAAAGTTTAACAAAGGTCTTAACTCAAAGAAGTAATAGGATTGAATTCACTTTATACAAGCACAAAATAAATATCTCAACGGTTACTCGAAAAGCAGTCCTTCAAAACACATCAGTGAATGTTTACAGCTATAGCACAGACACAAAAACAGATTACTTAGTCCAACAAAGAAAGTGTACCATTCATTAAAATTCTTCATATGAATAATGGATAAAGTCAAAAATGAAATTAGTTTCAGTGTAGCACAAGCCTAAGGACACAAGAAAGGCCTTATTTTTATTCCTGTTATTATACTGTATCACTCATCCCAGTACTACTCACTTGGTACCAGCCAGGCTCACTGCCAAAAGAAAAGAATACTGGACAATCAGATCAATTATAGCAGTCTGCTTTATGAATTGGCAATTGTCTCAAGTTTGTGAAAGAAATCAATATGAATCACTGTCTACAAATTGTTGCCCTATACATGCGGTCTTGTGGTAATTAAGCACAATTACACAAAGTTCATGTAACTGCTTCCTCTAGATTATTAAAATGCAGTTTCCACTGAAGTTAAGTCTTCACAGAATGAAGTCACCTTCCAGCAAGCCAAATATATGCCTTCTGGCGTCTCTGTCTGAACTGACAGTTAAGTCCATGAGCAACTCATAAAACAGTATACATTACTCCGTTTTTAAATAGTCATGCTTAAGAAATGAGCAAGACTCATAATAAATTTGAACAACTTGTGTCGCCCCTTCTAAAGTCTGAAAACAATAGAACTTCACACCAAGTACAACACAAAAGAAACAAAATAATCCCTTTATGTGGGCACTAGCAAGTTCCAGTTCGTCCACAAATGTACAATTACAACATTTCCCAAAATCAAGTTTTAGTACTTTTTTCATATAGTGATGGCTGGGCTGGCCCCCCATCATCTGACTCATGCTCAGCAACAAGATACACACGTATCACAAACAAAACAAAGGCATAATTCAAGTACAGAAGAAACCAAATACAGCACAGTTGTCAACTGAAAAGCACAGGGAAGTACATTTTTGATTTTAACACAGGCTGAGATAGTAATTGGTCTTTGATCACTGTTCTACCCCAGTAAATATATTTAAAAAAACAGACACATGGTAGCATACAAAAGGCCATCTTTACTATCACTTAGTAACTAAAGTGATTGGCTGAACAAATAGCAAAGGTCCAATAATTTTAATCAAGTAAACTGGTAGATACATTGCATGACTGTACAGCTTCAAAATGTACAGTACATTTACAAAAAAAATAAATAAAAAAAAAAAAAAAAGTATTATGCAAGTAATAATGCCAACAAGGTGTGTGCTATTGTGGAAATAATGTCGACCCAGGCGTGTTCTGAGGTCTGACGCAGGCTGTTCAAGGACATTTAATAAACCTAGCAAAATTTTCAGTCTTTGCAATAGTAAAAAAGCAACAGAAGACTTGTAACTTTAATGTTTTTCCAGAAGTTGTCACTGCCACAAGGAAGAGGGTTTTCATGGAGATCTACTCAGTGTGCCGTGAAGTTAAATTGAAAGGATTATGCATCATGTTTTTCATACTGGTGGCCAATTATACCTAAGAGGTCTTAAACGTTAGGCTACCAAAGGAAGCCTGAGCAAATAACCCATACTGATGTAGAATTGTCCTGTGTAGAAAGTTGAAAGGATATGGCAAACAGCTTTCTAGTCGTAAAGAAACTTGTATGGATAATTGAAAAACCAAAGTTGATACATTTACCATAATGTTAGATCTGCTTGAAATATTCTGTCTTTAACTTAGAGTGCAGGATTGCCACCTTTGGAAGAGGAAAAAAGCTGAAAGCCTCAACATTGGCCACACTCTGTCCCACCCATTTTGATTAATAAAAATGCATTACTTCTATTTCAAAGTTAATGATGAGCAACAGTATTGAAAAAAAAAAGTAAATATGTCATGTAACTGATAACCAAATGTATAAACATGCTGCATATGTTAAAAGATAATTTGTAACATTGTTTTGGCATCTAGTAGGTTTGCTAAAACTACTGCACTAGGTTATCATAGGAATCTAATAATCATTATAGGAAATGAGGTAGGAAAAAATTTAATTCTTATACACGGTTTCCTGCAATTTTCATGAATCCAGGTTTTAACCACAGCTATAGCACAACTAATACTGAAGATATAAAAAGCATATGTCATTTTATCACTGAGAACAAACAGTTTAACTGGAGAACAGATCCACTGTCTCACATTAATAGTCTCTTCCAGGATGCCAGTTAAAACAGACAAAAGTCTACTCTGACAAAATAAATAAATGCACATGCAAAATCCTATTAAATAGCAACTATTTGAGAAAAACTTCAGAAATATACACTGCACACAGAATGATTCAACATACCAGACAATTATTCACCTTAACCGAGTTTTCTGACAGTTCCTGATTTCTGAATTTCCTGACAGTCATGAAAAAGTCCTGATAAGTGGCAAACCTACCTTATTCAGATTATATCTGCATCTCCTTCTTCTGAAACCTGAAGTCTCTTGGCTACATTTTTTATCTCAGTTTAGTCAGACATTGAAAAAAGTGCATAGTGTGACGAAAGGAGGTATTGCCAGCACAGCTAACTGGAATTTTGTAAATAACTATATGTGATTTTTGAATATCAAATTGATTTATACAAGATGTGGGTGTTACAAATGTATTAGAACTGTATGTCAAGTGTATATCAAGCTGATTTGTACAGACTGTAACAGAAGGGACATACTGCCAGACAATCTAGTTGGAATTCTGTAAATAATTCTGTCATTTGTGAATATTGGTAGGATTTATACAGAAGCGTGTGTAAAGTACTGAGCTAAAATGTAACCACAGCATGCCCTGCTGGCTTAGAATTTAGAAATATATATTTACTATAATTGTATAAATGTATATGTTTTAACAGCAGAAACTAAAACAGAGGGTTAACTTGCAAAACTTCAAGGAAATAAGTCGAAATTAAATTGTTTTACGATTGTGCTATAAAAGTTCTCTCAGTTTCAGTGCAGTAGCAGACACAGTGTCTAGAGCTAAAAGTTTTTTTTTGCTTTGTCTTGAAGTAGCAATTACTAGGTTTGAGATACAGAAGTGTTTTATTGTTTTATGACTTCCAGGATCTGCAATCATCTGAAAGAGATGTATTTTTCCCAGAGATGCAAAAATTCTGTCAGTGTCTGAAAAAAGGGGGTTTAGCTTGGGAACTAAAAAAAAAGTCAGTTGGCAAAGTGATGTCATCCATGCTAACCCAGCAGTAATATTTGATATTAAAGAACTCCCTCAGAGAGAGAGAAAGATTGCATTTTGTAGTTGTCTTTTGACCTGACACCCACTCATCATCACCGTCTGCACTTGCCTTGATGTGAGTTTCTAGGGCATAGTAACTCTTAGATTCAGATAGGAATATAATAAAGTATAGCTTAGATGTTTTCTTTGAGACGGTCCTGCAATGTTTTAAATATTTCCTGTGATTTTTGAACTCTGATGTAACTGATTAGAGTATTTTAGGTTCATGGGTAAGTACTAGGCTATTGGCCCAAGGGCCTATGCAAGTCTAGCCAACAAGGTTCCTAGACTTTTGCCACCCAAAAAAGTTATTTTCCTGTGTCCCGGTCAAGCAGAGCCACAGAAGTGATCCCTGGGGTGAATTTCCTATTTCCCATCCACTCAAGATTTTTCTTGAACAGTGCTAATGAGGAACTCTGCTTGATATAGATGAGTAGCTTGTTCCAAAGTATGGGAAATCTCTGGGACAAGAATCTATCACTCCAGCATGTTCTGATTATTGTGGTGACAAGGTTTAGGTCCTTGGAGCGTGTAGCTCGGAAGGATTGGGATTTCTTTAGGTGTAGCATGTCCAACAGCTCTGGGTTTGACATAGCTTTGGATGTTAGGCGGATATCACCTTGGAGTAGGTGATATGCTACTGAGTAAAGCTGGAATTTTTTGAGACAGAGTAGGGCATCAGAGTCCAGTAATCCTCTTTGTGGGGAACTTCTGCGGCCTTTACAGCTGTTGCAGATGTCTTGTGAGGTACATTCCAAAAGGGCCGTTGTACTCTAATGGGTCTAATAAGAGCTGAGTAGGGGGGAAGAATGACCTTTTCCTGGATGAGAACTCTTTTGTGATGAGGTGTGCCACTCAGGATTCCCTGACTACTGTGGCAACGTAATTATCAAAGGAGAGACTACTGTCCACCTGAGTCCCAAGGTCTCTTATCGGGTCTATATTATAAAACCAAAAAGACTTTACCATGAACGCACACGAGCAAAAATGCCGGTAATCGAACTTGCTATTGTGGGGGGCTGCGCCCCTCACACCCCCTACTAACTATATATTCCAACTCAGAGGTCGCACTACAGTGAGAAAAGGGCAAATATCCCACTCCTCACTGTAACATGACCCCACAATCACAGTTTCAATTCCTGGCATTTTCACTCATGTGAGCGTTCGCACTAAAGTCTTTTTGTGCATCTGCTATAGACCCCTCATCACACATTCGGTGTTAAGTAGACTGTTGTCTATGTGGGAGCTCATGGGTACAGAGTTTCTACCAAAGGGGATGATAATGCACCTTTTGGTGTTGAGCTTGAGGCCATGGCTCTGACACCGGGCATCTGTCTCAGTGAGGCCCTTCTGTAGGATGTCCACGTCATTTGGGGACAATACTATGGCACCTAATTTGCAGCCATCTGCAAATTTTGTTAGCCAGAGACCTTCTTTGTTAGCCTGAACTTCAGAGAAGTAGATACCAAACAGGAGAGGACCCAGGACTGAACTCTGTGGTACTCCACTTGCCACTGGTTTGAAGTCAGATTTGGAGTCTGCAACTTTCACAGTGTGGGTTCTGTCAGTGAGCCAGTTAATAACCCATCTTGACACGTAGGGATTTATACCTAGCTTAGTGAGTTTAGCTATAATTCCAGAATGGGGGATGGTGTTGAAAGTCTTGGCGAGGTCAAGATAGGCTGTATGAACCACCTTACCCCTCGTCTACGGCTTTGGTGACTGTTTTAAAGAAGTCAATCAGATTCAGGAGGCATTATCTGCCATTCACAAATCTGAACTTGGTGGGGTCCAGAGTTTGGAGGTTACCAGTATCTTTGTTTATGAGTTCCATGATGATACGTTCCATGGCCTTGCCGAGCAGGGTCGTCAGGCTAACAGAGCGATAGTTCCTGGGGCCCATGGTGGCTCCCTCTTTGTGGAGTAGGATAACTGTTGCTGTGCTCCATTCAGTGGGCACAAAGCCCAATGTGAGGCTATGACTGAACATGGTGCTTAGGTGGGGAGCCAGTTCACTCTGAAGTTTGTGTAAAATGCAGCCTGGGATGTTGTACGGTCCCCATGGATGCTGCGTTCTTGGCTTTAGAGAGTCAGTTTTTACCTGCATAGTTGTGATTACAGGGACTCTGCATATGTCTGGTATAGATATGGGCCCTTTAAGTGGTGAGAGGGGGGTAAAGCTAGCACTGAACCTATCGGCCAGGATGTTGGCAATATCAGTTGGTTCTGTAATTTTCATTCCATTGTGCTGTAACGCAGAGCAAATGTGTGTTGCCATTGAGATTCTTGACATAGCTATAGAATGTCACTGATTCTAAAGCCAACCACAAAGCAATCTTGTTTTCATAGCTAGTTTTCATGTTCTTTAATTATTAAATATATTTAAACACATCTTTGTGGATGATATTTGTGAGACATATTTAAGCTCTGAGTACCTGCATCTCTTTGGTGACACTGTACAGGACACTCCTAAACAACCTTGTTCCTGGTCAGAGTACCATTTGGATTAATAGTAACATTACACATTAGGACTGGACACCGTTTGTTAACAGCCTTAGAGTAGCTTAAGAGTTGGCTGGAGGCACTGAAAACTACCTTATGGTCTGGGCAGAAGGGGGCATAGCTAGTAAACCTGTGCTAACCTTTCCCAGGACAGTCTGTGTGTGTGTGTGTGTGTGTGTGTGTGTGTGTGTGTGTGTGAATAAATCTCAAGGAGTGTGTGTCAGCTACTTGGGCAGGGACAAGCCCTGGGTGGACAGAGAGGGTACTGGAGATCTTGGTTTGGCCACTCAGCTGAGATCTCAACCTTATAGCTGTGCCAGTGAGGAGTCTTAATGGGGATCTGGAGAAACCCAACCCAGACTGACTGATCTCTGTGTGCTCTTAAGTGAAACTACACTTTACTGTGTATGTACTTATCTTCCCAGTGTGTACTTTCCACACTGTTGCCAGTGGTGAGGACTGAGGCTCCTTGATTACTGGTCCAGTATAGGGGCATCACACAAGTTTGTGTTAAAAATGTATTTTGTAAAGTGCTTAGGTTTGAAATGTATCCGCAATGTGCCTTACTGGAGAGAACAGAAACACACATGTACTATTGTTACTGTTTAAATGTGTATGTTTTAACAGAGGAAAATGGAGGGTTAACTTCAGTCTACCAAACTATAGAAAAATATCTGAAATTAAATTACTTTATAGGCTAGGCTATAAAGATGCTATCTCACAGGTTTCAAGGCAGTCAGAGACTGTCTGTACTAGGAAGCTTTCTGTATTGTTTTTGGGGTGAACTAATTACCACTCAGGAAGAGTGGAAGTATTTAATTGTTTTATGACCTCCAGAAGCTCAAAGGATCTGAGCAAAGCCACTGTGTGTATTTTTACAGGTAGGAGCTAAGTCCTACCAGCTTCCAGCAATGAGGGATTTGCATGGGAACTAGAAGTCAAATAAGTGATGTCATTTTGCAAGCTATCTTAGTAATATTTTAGATATTTTGAGAAGTCTCTTAGTGAGACAGAGCATTCTGTATTCTGTCTTGGGCCTGACAATAAGGATGACCATTCACCACATCATCTGCCTTGCTCTATTAAGTTATTAGTGTATAGTAACTCTTGGATACAGTCAGGAATATAGTGAAGCTTAGTTTACATATTGTTTTTCCTTGTTTGTCTGAACCTGTCCTGCAATGTTATTTTAAATATTTCCTGTGGTTTTGAACTCTGAGGTCACTATGAATATATATACTGAATGTTGTCTTATTTATTCTTAAATATATTTAAATCTTTCATTGTGACTTACCTTTGTAGATATTTTTACGTTTTGAGAGTACTTGCATATTTATTTGGTGACAGTGTGGGCCACTCCCAACAGTCATGCTTTTGGTCAAACTATCATTTGTATTAATATTAATTTCCCTCCGTATATTGGCTACCCTTGGAAGAGTCTTAAGGTAGCTGGTGAGGGTTTCTGGTGGCAGTGACAACTATCTTATACTCTGGTCAAAAGAGGGTATATCTAGTAAACCTCTGCCAGCCTTTTCCAGGTGTGTGTGTGTATGTATGTATACATGCAAACAAAATCTCATGAGTGTGTCAGCTACTTGGGCAGGGACACGAAGCACTGGTTGGACAGTGTGTGTTGGATGACCAGGCTTGGAACCCTGGCTATGGACTCGACTAACTGTGCCAGTGGGGAATCTTATTGGGGATCTGCAGAAAGAATGAAGAAACAGCCCCAGACTGACTGTAATCTGTGTGCGCTCTTAAGGGAAATTGCACTTTATGCAGAGAGCTGCATCTGGAAATGCTGTGTGTGTACCCGTTATCCTCGCAGTGAATGTTCTCCAAAGGTGCTAGTGGTGAGGATTGAGGCCCCTTGATTACTGGTCCAGTGGTGGGTCATCACACAAACATTCTGCCAGAAGATAACTGAAGGGATGGTTCATTAATGAAGACTGAATTCTACAAGCAGATCAGGCATTGGGGTAAGTACATACAGGCAAATCTACACAAAATGTTACCTGCAATAGGAGAATTCCAACTTAGCTGACCTTTGAAGAGTCAGAGTCCCTTGTAAATCCTCCTGGATAGCCAGCCTATGGAATCATACTTATAATTACTGTGCACCTACACTTGGAGACTGACTGTTACAGCATCTAGGAAAGGCATTCAATGAGGATTGCTAGTGGGTTGCCCAAATATCATCCACTAATGCCTTATGAAACAAAAAGACAGTCAAGTAAACCCAACTACGGTGGAAAGAACTTCAAGAAACTTATTCCCTTATTTCTGAAAGACAAACCAAAGTAACAGCCAGCAAGCACTACTTTCTGGGAGGCAAAACAGAAAAAAAATACTGGCTATCATTACTAAAAAACACTTGCCTGTGTGCATCTACACAATGTAGCAAGACTTGGAGTACTGCAGCACCTACACAAACAGGAAAGCTCAATGGCCTTACTAGCATTCCACTTGGTTGCAACTTCAGGCATAAACAATGGGTTAGTGTCCTTACTGAAATGCCTTCCCTGTGAAAAAACTAGATATGGAGGCTGACACAATGTTTGTAATCCAGAAATCCTTCAAACATTAAAGTTAGCAAGAAAATAATTTTTCCATGACAAAGTTCAAATGTGCAGATGACGACTCAGACTGAGGAAGGCTTAGCTTCTCTGGAAAAGAGACCCCCCATTGGGAAACCAGGAGTCCCTAGATAATTTGCAGTCAAATTTTAGAAAATGTTGGAAAACCTAGGGCTGAGAAAGGTTCAGTACTAATGTTGCGTATCCCAGAATGAAAAGCTTTTCCATTTTTCCAGTCAGTTTTCTGTGTGGAAGACTTCGGAGATGATGGCAGAACAACCGTTACCTTCAGCAAATGGAAGTGAACATGTAAGCTGTCAAATTTAGGACTTGAAAGTATATATCCTCCAAGAAGTTATGTTTGAAATCTCCAACAGTGGGAAGCCTATTTGCCTGACCTAATAAAGGACTACTAAAAAGGCCTTGGCTTACAGAACCTGGCCTCCTGTAAATACGGTCATGACACGAAATGGGGATGGAGACCATAAAGCAACCCCAATGACCAGTCTTGGACTAGCACATCCCTGCTCTGTACACCTGGCAGAGGGATGATGGAAAAAATCTCTGGCATTTGGAATTCATCAAGAGATGCAAACAGATCACACACCAAGAATACTCATCTATTCCGAATACTTGCATTATGATACTAGGAGTAGAAGCACCGGTTTAGCAGAAAGCATTAGTAGCTGCTTCTGGAGCCAGCTACCACAATGCTACACATCATTGCCACTTGTATTGTAATAGAGTCCATCAGTAACTGATGTACCATAACCTCCATTTAACAAGGACATTGATGACCACCACCAACACTGGACAGACAATGCTGAAGGTTAGCAGCCATGCACCACTCACACAAATGATCTAGGGGGACAAAGACTGTCTATCCCTTAACAACACAGGTTTGTCATGTCTTAAACATCCTTGCTACATTTGGCTTTTCAATACCAAACAGGGACATATTAGAAGTTACGAAACGTCAGTCTCATAGATTGTATACCACTTCATTGATGTGATGCTAGAGCATACAGAGAACATATATGTTTTCTATGGACTGTACCAGAGACATCCACTACATGAACATTCTGCGACACAGCCCATGCCACTGCTTCTGTGTTAGTGGTCCATCTTCTGTAGTGGACCCATCCCTTGTGGCATCCTCTGCCTTGGTCTTGGTATGTAGTATCATATTGGTGACTATGTCACACTTGTATTGCAGTCATCGAATCCTGCACCACATCCTGCTAAAATTGAAAAAGGTGAAACTGACAACTTTCCAGAATCAAGGAGATGTATACAATGTATATAGAGGGCCTGCAAGACTTCTGGATGGTTTGTCCATTCACTGACATTCTCTTGGGTCCATCACAAGGCATGCACACATGTGGGTTATACAAGCAGCTTAATGTACATGAGTGGGTTTGGCAGATGCCTATGGTCACAACACTGTCACTTTACTCCATTAGATAACTACATACCTCTCTGCTATTGTGCTGTCACCATCCTCAGTGTCCCGTACTGTTACCACCACCTATTTCTTTGTAGCACTGTGCTATGGCTAATGCTGCTGTGCATACACTATGCCTCACCTCCCTTCTCTGCATCTTGCCATGCCATGAATTATTTACAGGCGGCATTGCTTCCCCTATAGCAGGTCTGAGTGTGTGAATAGGCCAGTGTTCCATAGCTGGGTAAAAACCTGTTATGCCTTGTGCTACATCATCTCTCAAGATGAGTCTGCCAAACCAGACATTACCTAGTCTGGCTCATGCCATGACCTTTGTCAAGATGATACCCCTGTAGCCTGACCACCAACCTTTCATGCTCATCTGCTAGGCTTTCTCAGCCAATCTACCATCTCCTATCTGTACCTGATGCTGATGTACACCCATGGGGACTCAGTACGGTGCGGACATACATAACCTGCTTAGTCTCTAAACCTACATCAGAGCAAAGTCTTCACTGAACACATCCTATCCCTTGCTTCCTCATCTTAACATAGCCTCACAGAATTATGGAAAAAAAATCACAATTTATTGTTATACAATAGGCCTCACAGCGTACTAATTAGGATGAGGTAACTTAGTACAATCATCTTCGAATGATTGGCATAATGCTTTGTCATCACACTAGTAGTGTTACCATGCTAATCCCCTCACATTCCTGAGCTATTAGGGCATAAGAACACTTCCTCCAGTCATTGTGAATCCCATAATACTAACACTGGTGATGCTTCCCAAAGTGCCTTGGTGCTACCAGACAATGTGCATCATGTAATGCCATAATGTGGCCACCACTTCACTCCTTATTCTGACCTCTTCAGTGAACATGGGCACTTCGGCCACAGAGTACAGCAGGACTCCTGCCTGTTGACAATAAGACAAGGAAGGTTCTGCATCTACTACACATACAGAATCAGAATCACCTGCTGGGCAATTCTGATTCCCCACAAGACTGATGGCATCAATTTGACATGGCAGTTATGTTGCCACTTAAATCCCCCACTATGGCATGCACTGTAGGCATTACTATAGCAACCTACAGACAACCCGTCTAGACTTGCACCACCACTGGAAGCAGGGTTTAGGCAGAATGAGTCAGCATTTTACAATAAGTGCTGTATATATATATATATATATATATATATATATATATATATATATATATATATATATATGACTTGCACCACCACTGGAAGCAGGGTTTAGGCAGAATGAGTCAGCATTTTACAATAAGTGCTGTATATATATATATATATATATATATATATATATATATATATTTTTTTTTTTTTTTTTTTTTTTTTTTCTTCACCATGTCCTCTATTTATTGTTTTTTTGCCTTCAGCTGGCAAGGCAACAGTGCTGAATTATTTTTTTAACCAGTTGCTGAGAAGAGGACCATCAAATTGGAAGCCTGCATAAGGACGACGGACAGGATGGCCAGATGAAAAGGTATGCAGAGATCTCAACTTTTACCGACAGAATTTGTAACAAAGTAAAAAATAACTAAGGGAATGGACCCAAATTAGGGATGCATTTTAAATGTTGGAACTATTATACCAGAAACGCTCAAAATGATTTCCAATTTTAGAAAGAATGGAACATAACTGAGAAACATCAGGGGATGTCCCTACAAAATAGGGGCAATACAGAGGTTGTCATGTGCAACTCAAAGCCTATTTGTCACATGTTATTAACGTGTGGTACTTTTTCTCTTTTTGTTCCCTCCTACAGGCCCAGTTGTGGGTATGGGATGTTGAGCTGTGGCTGGCCAACTGGGTCTACTCCAGGTGGGGCACCTGATACCTCTCAGAAGGTGGGTGAAGGTCAGCCTGTTGAATGTGAGCTAGTGGCCTCATGACAAACCTTGTGGGGGGTGGAGGCTTCTTAGTGACACAGTATCTGAAGGCACCCCCCCTTTGGTCATACAATATTAGATGTGGAAGCTAGCTGCGTTCAGGGTTCACCAGCAGCTGTACTCTGGCATGGGAAACTGTACAGCACCTCCTGGTGCAGATAACTGAAGCACACAATCAGCAAGCTGTATTCATTAAGCTGCCAGGGGGGCAAAGCCTGCTCATAACTTCAGCTATGAAGGACATTGTCATCTGGACTAGTCAGACAGGTCTTTCGTGCTCTGCCCTGTTTCTTCTTCATCGTATTCCCCTACCTTATGTTCAACTCTCTATACTCTGCATCTAGTTCAATATTCCCTATCACCAGGTATCCACCCCATCTATCTGCATACTTTCACTGTTGTGTTGTTCACCCTTTTGTACGTCTCCATTTGATTTATCAGCTCATGTTTAACATCTGAAAGAAGAGAGAACAGAAAATGTCAAGTTGCCTGGTCAGCTGCTACACTGTAGAGTCCATAATGTTAGTCCCTCTGTATCTGTAATGCAGGCACATCTTGCATATTAACCTACAGCTTATTTTTTCAAAACCGTTTGCTACCTAACATTTAAAATTCAGTGATGACACCTTAAAGCATTCTAGTGACGATTCTTAAATACACATAGCTATTTACATACACTCACATAATTACTATGTATTGAGACATGACTTTTTTGATACAATACTGCTTAACACCATTAATTTTAACTATAGCTTCCAGCTATGTTCTGCTAGTAACATTTCTTTTAAAAAAATATTGCTCTAGACAGAGACCAGCAGTTAAGCATGTTTATTTATGATTTATGATCCCCCCCAAACTAAAAAAAGTAAACAAATTGTGAAACTGTTAACTAAGCAATATTCTTTAAAGTTTGATTGATTAAATGACAAAGCAAAAATTAATGTCTGTATGCTAGTTGTGTGCAAAGATGACTTTCTATGGATTTTAGTTTATCGCTGTGAGCAAGTTTGCCATTTGCGAAACTTGCTCTGGTCTCTAATAGAAGAGACCAAAACAGCTAATCACAGATCACAATTATTATTGACTTCTATAAGCATACGCTTGTCGAGGATACTCCCAAAGCAACCCCAGTGAATACAAAGCAGCAGTATAGATTCTACAACAAATACAACTTGCAAGCCAAGGGCAAGCTGGTTCTAAACCCTGCTGCCAGTGAGATCAGTTATTAATTTTTGTACTTTGGTGAAAGGAATGTCTCCAAGGGACACTGGTACTCATTTTCTGAGGAGAGAGAGAGCAAGATTCCAACAAGTTACCACCACAAAGAGACCAGTCACCGGTGGAGTTCCTCCAGGGTTCTGTGACTGGCATCTACTTTTCTTAAGTAAAAGCAAATACCAAAAGGCTCTGTCTGGCCAAGTTTGTACATGACCAAGCTAGAAACAGTCACTGAATCTACAAATGACTATCATGCAGGAAGGTTTGTTCCAAATAAATAACTGATGTCAAAACCACAGACTGAAACTAAATGCGAAAAAATGCTTAATCCTGTGGGAAGTCATCTACCGCTGGAAGCTACCACACTGAAAATACACCACTAAGCACTGACCTTGTTTAGGTATTGGTAACTTATGTGGACATTGACCTAACATCTGACCAATGAGTATTGTTAAGAACGTCCTATACTACATAGCATATAAATAAAAGGATTGTGTCTAAATTTAGGGATGTCTGTGTCCCCTTTTACTCTGCTCTCATTAGGCCACTCACTGAATGTAATGCCCCTTTTGGCAAGCAACTGTCCAGACCCATTCAAGAACTGGAAAACCCACAGATACCTTACTAAAAGAATAAAAGGCCTAAACATGTTCTACACAGACCAACTCAAAGCCTTGGCACTTTACTCAATATATATCAGATTGCTAAGCGATGACCTGCGTCTAAGCATACAAGGCATCCTCAGACCCAGTGCTAATGGATTTATTGCACACCAAGTCAAGTGGCATCAGAAATACTTTGTTTAGGTATCTAAACTTCTGCAAAATCAACTGAACGGTTTGGAGAGACAATATTTAAGGATGACTTAGATGTACAGATGGGATACAGAAAATTTACCACAAGGACTGCCCCCTGTAATAATGGAATGAAGCAACTCCCAATTGCTTTATTCCATGCACTGGCCCCCTCCAATTATCGACTGTATAAAATCACAGTTAATTATATATTACCCCTAATAAAAGTATTGACCATGTGATGGGTAAGGCCAATCTATAAGCAAATGGAATAGGTTATTTCAAGCACAAAAAGGGAAACTGGCTAAGCTTAAAATGTCTTGCAGGGGCAGCTATCTTAGTATTTACCTGTGAACTTATTCAGGGTTGCAATGGTATGCAAAAAGAAACTGATCAGATTCAGTTTCAGATCTTCGACTTTATAATAATTAACTGAACCACCACTGGTAATACTTATTTTAAACCAACAAAGTAAAATGCTATATGCTGCACCTTCAATCTCTCTTCTTTAAACTCTCTGAAATCAGTTTTAAATCTCTGACAGAACTTTTAACAGCAAAATGATTTTTAACGAAAGCAAAATGCTACATGTTGCTTTTCTGTGATCAATTTAAATTGCTGCTAGGTTGCTTCCTCATTATTACCTACTCAGCTTGGGCAAAATCAATCAGTTTCAGCTGTTTGCGCTTCTACCAATATTTTGATTAATTTTTTTTCCAAGTTTTAGTAAAGCAATTGCAACATTTTATTTTTAGAGAGCTTTAACGGTTTTCCTCTCTCCCACCAACTCATCTTACCAATGGAGCAAGAAGAAAATAGTTTAAAAAATAATCAGATTGACAACATTTATGAAAGCAGTGCAATTGTGTTTATCAAGACACAAATGCTGTATACTGATTCACCATCATTCATTTTTTCTTAAGTACAAATACAACTGCCTGTTAATGCGTCTTACAGGATTTGGGAAAATAACTGCAGACCTAAACATGTAAGCAATTTTGAGGAGGGCTATACCTCCCTTCAGTATGGTGAATATATAATCCCGGTATGCACCGATTTAAGCATTTTTTTTGTGTCCAATCTTACTTTCTGTAATCTATTTCATTTATCTTACCCATGTCTATCCATCTCAATTAAATCTAACAAGTCTTCCTTTAGATAATTTTCTTCTAGATTGAGATAACATTCATTGCACTCTACTTCTTGTAAGTATTCAAGAGAGTTCCAGAACATCTTTCTGTAACATATCCTCTTCAGATGCACCCTACTTCATCTGCTGCTCCTTCGTATGTGAAGCCATTGGTCCATCTCTCCACAAAATTACCTGTGCAAGAGATGCTACTATGTTCTGCTCCTTCCCTTGCTGTACAACTTCAACAGGACTTTTGTACAAGTCTCCTAGAGAAAGCTCCAGATCACAACCATGTGGCAATATCTACTTCAGATGCCTCCCTCTCCACTTGCTGCTCAATCTGGGGACTCATTTCATTCTACCATGCTGAGACACTGCCTGTGTTCGATTCTCCACATAGGATCCTTGATTTCACACAATCCATACCTTCATTTTCTGTTTAAATTCTTCTTTACTATTCCCCTTCTGTACATGTGCACCTTTTTAGTTTTTGTACTCTAAAATGTTCCTTATCTGGATATCTTTGCCTGCATTTCTCTTCAAACATCTTTGGAACTGCTTTTTGTATTGATTAGTTGGGCTTTTCCCTTTGCATAAATATACAGTGGATATAGAAAGTGTACACACCCTGGTTAAAATGCCAGTTTTGTGACAAAAAAAAAAAAAAAAAAAAAAAAAAAAAAAATGAAACCACAATAAATCATTTCAAAACTTTTCCCACCTTTAATGTGACCTATAACCTATACAATTCAATTGAAAAACAAATCTATTATGGGAAAAAATATAACAAATAAATGTACAATACGCTGGTAGCATAAGTGTGCACACCCTTAAACTAATACTTAGTTGTGTGTGCACACCCTTAAACTAATACTTTGTTGGAGCACCTTTTGATTTAAATTACGGCATTCAGTCTTCTTGGGTACACCCCTACCATCAATTAGACTCAACCCCAAATAAAGTTCAGCTGTCCTAGTAGGATTTTCCTGACATTTGCTCATTGCCTGCTACAGGAAAAGCTATGGTTCTCGGAGAGCTCACAAAGCATCAAAGGGATCTCATTGTTGAAAGGTATCAGTCAAGAGAAGAGTACAAAAAAATTTTCACAGGATTGGATGCATGGAACACAGTGAAGACAGTAACCAAAAAGTGGAGAAAATATGGGATAACAGTGACACTGCAAAGAACTGGACATCCCGCCAATAACTGATGAAAAGACAAGAAAACTGGTCAGGGTGGCTGCCAAGAAACCTATGTCAACACTGAAGGAGCTGCTGGAATTTCTGGCAAGTACTGATTGTGTACTACAGGAGAACAGTCTCCCGTATTCTCCATATGTCTGGACTATGGGGTAGGGTTGCAAGACAGAAGCCTTTTCTTGCATACAAAAACTTCCAGGCCCGGTTAAAATTTGCAAATCAATACATCAACTCTCCAAAAAACATGTGGGAAAATGTGTTATGGTTTGATAAGAGCAAGGTTGAACTTTTTGGCCACAATTCCAAAGGGTATGTTTGGCGCAAAAACACTTATCACTAAAAACACCATTCCCACGATAAAGCATGGTGGTGGCAGTATCATGCTTTGGGGTTGCTTTTCTTCAGCTGGAACTGGGGCTTTAGTCAAGGTGGAGGGGACTTATGAATCTTTCCAAATACCAGTCACATTTGGCCCAAAACCTTCAGGCGACTGCTAGAAAGCTGAAGACTAAGATGAATTTCACCTTTCAAACACAATAACCCCAAGCATACATCCAAATCAACAAAAGAGTGGCTTCACCAGAAGAAAATTAAAGTCTTGGAATGGCCCAGCCAGAGCTCAGACTCAAATCCAATAGAAAATCTGTGGGGTGACCTGAAGACGGCTGTGCACAAGAGATGCCCTCACAATGACAAATTTGGAGTGCTTTTGCAAAAAAGTGTGGGCAAATATTGCCAAGTCAAGACGTGCCATGCTGATAGACTCCTACCCAAGAAGACTGAATGATGCAAATAAATCAAAAGGTGCTTCAACAAAGTATTAGTTTAAGGGTGTGCACACTTATGCAACCCAGTTTATTGTACTTTTTTTTTTTTTTAATATTTTTTCCCCTAACAGATTTGTTTGTTTTTCAATTGAATCGTACAGGTTATACGTCACATTAATGGTGGGAAAAGTTTTGAAATGATTTATTGTGGTCTCATTTTTTTTTATATCACAAAACCCGGCATTTTAATAGGGGTGTGTACACTTTTTATATCCACTGTAGTACCCATTATCAGATTTCCTTCCCATGTCCAGGTTTCTTTTTTATACCTTTTAAAAATCTGTGGGGTTTGTATTTATATTTTTATACTTCTGTCATTTCTTTTTCCAGGTGGCCTAAATCATCTTCATCTATGCAATTTTTTCTTAGATCTAGTTTTTTCTTTTATACGGAATCTGGCATGTTGTACTAGTGGCAATAATAAAAACTATGATGCTCTGACTGCTGAATTCAGATGCATTTTTGTTTGCCTCGTTTCTTTCATTCCTGACTCTGAGAACACTAATTTGTAGTCTTCAGTGGCTACCAGAAAGATTGCACTTGGAAATCAAAGTTGATCGTGATCCAGGAAAATTAATTACTACTGTAGATCAAAGTTGGAAATACAGGAGATTCTTTGTTGGTGCTGCTAAAAAGGTAGCCATCAAGACAAGGAAAAATAAAAACATTTCTGCTTCCCTACATGAAACAAAAACTAAACCTAAACATTTGGAAATGCTCCGTTGCTACTCCAAATGAAAGAGGTGCAAACTGAAAGCAGTGATGAACAATTCAAAACCTAAAAGGTTTTCTTTGGGAAGACCTTAACTGGGATATGAAAATACAATGATCTATGAAAGAGAACCTCTTTCAACCACCACTTTGAATTTTGTGGTAAGACTATACTGCTTTAAGTTTGGTAACTCCAATAAAGGTCAGAGACAACTAGAGAAAACACTCAACAGCTGCATTCCCTTTTGGCTCAAAACTGCTAAACAAGAATTGAGGGTCAGTATTCCTGCTAAGACAAGTACCTTTTGCAGGCAAATGAACGTTCTTTTAGTTGCACCGTCTCTCTCAGGTATATAAAAGTATATGCTGTTGCAAAAAAGAAAAAGCTGCTGAACAACTGCAACATTAAGAAGGTGGGCTGTATCCTAGTCTGGATATTTTTCTGTGCAAAATTGTGTGCTTTCTTACAATTTCTGCAGACAATGCAGCTCTGAAGATGTAATACACATTAAAGTGCATTTCAGGATGTACCTGTCTATTTCCATCTATGACCTCATACAAGAATGTCACCTTCTCCTTATCAAATCTGGCATCTGTGCAGACCACGCCTCTATTTGTCCTGTGTTTGACATTTGGCAACTGGCCATATGGCATATGCATCTAGTAGCCTCAAACTGCTTTAATTTTTGTTTTTTGTCATTAGTCCAGAAGTCTGCCTTGTCTATCAAGTGGAAGGGAAGGAAAAGAAACATTTTATTAACTAAAGGAGAAGTTAGAGAATGAAATAGTTGTCAGATTTGCCTTATGGCTGTTAAACAGAACTGGCTAGTGTAAAATCATCTCGGGTTCAGGATTAGCAGTTACTACTTTCAAACTGCTGAAGTAAGAACTGCCCACATTGATCATGCAAGTATCACCATTTCCCTGTATCTTTTGGTAAAGAATAGGTTCATAGGTTCATAGGTTCATACTAGGCTATCTGCCCGAGGGCATTTATAAGCCTAGCCCATTGTTTTGTGGCTTACGCCACCCCTTTAGTATGGGGAACTATACCCATTACTTTGCTGTGCCTCTGTCGAGCAGTGACACTGAGGTAATTCCTGGGGTATATCTGCGATCTCCCATCCATTGGTCAAGATTTCTCTTGAACAAGGCCAGCGAGGTGCTCTGCCTCACATGTACCGGGATTTTGTTCCACAGCATAGGGAGTCTTTGGGTGATGAATCTATCTCTCCAGCACGTCCTATTAATAGACGTGTCGAGGTTTAAGTCTCCCGCCCTTGTGGCTCTGATGGATCTAGATTTTTTGAGGTGAAGCATATTCATCAAATCTGGGTTTGACATGGCCTTGTATGTTAGGCAAAGGTCACCTCTGAGCAAGTGGCGACTGAATAGAGCTGGAGTTCTTTCAGTCGGGCAGCATAGGACAGATTTTTGAGACCCTTTATCCTTTTGGTGAGGAACTTTGTGGCCTCTCCAGCTGCTGCAAGTGTCGGGTCAGATACATTCCGAATGGGGCATTGTACTCAATCATTGGTCTGATGAGTGATGAGTAAAGGGAGACTATGACCTCCCTTGATCTAGATGAGAATCCCTTCATGATAAGGTGGGCAATGTAGAAGGACTTCCTAACTACTTTAGCTACATGGGTGTCGAATGACAGACTACTATCAACCTGGGTCCCCAGGTCCCTGATAACTTCTTCTGTGCTCAGTGGATTGCCACCTATTTGGTAGCTAGGGGTAACCTTGTTTTTCCCGAAGGGTATGACTATGCATTTTTTGGCATTTAACTTTAGGCCATGGCTCTGGCACCAGTTATCCGTTTCTGTGAGACCCTTCTGAAGGATATCTGTGTCAGATGTGTTTTCTACTATGGCTCCCAGTTTGCAGTCATCTGCAAACTTTGTCAGCCATAACCCTCCTGTGTTTGCTTGTACTTCGGAAAAGTAGATGCCAAACAAGAGTGGGCCCAGGACTGAGCCCTGTGGGACACCACTTGTGACAGGCTTTGAGTCTGACATGGCGCCAGCAACTCTGACCCTGTGGGTTCTGTCACTCAGCCAGTTTGCAACCCATCTTGTGATGTATGGGTTAACATTTAAGCTGATGAGTTTTCAATGATACCCGAGTGGGGTATTGTATCAAGGCCTTAGCCAGATCGAGGTAGGCTGTATGGACTGCCTTTCCCTCATCAATGGCTTTGGTGACTGTTTCAAAAAGTCAACCAAGTTTAAAAGGCATGATCTGCCTTTGACAAAGCCAAACTGGGTTGGATCCAAAGTCTGCAAATTCCCTATGTCTTTATTTATGAGGTCCATTATGATCCTCTCCATGGCTTTGCAGATAAGGCTTGTCAAGCTAATGGGCGGTAATTTCCAGGGTCTGTGGAGGCACCGCCTTTGTGAAGTGGGACCACAGTTGCAGTGCGCCACTCCTGGGCACGTATCCAGAGGTAAGACTTTGATTAAACAGCTGTCCTAGCTGTGGGTTTAATTCCTCATTGAGTTCGTGGAGCACACAGCCGGGGACACCATCGGGTCCCATGGATGCTGTGTTTTTGCTTTGGAGAGAGCAGTTCTCACTTGGGCGCTGGAGATGTTTGGGGGGCTGCACTCATTTGGTATAGATATCTCTCCTTTTGGGGGGGAGAAGTTTGCACTGAACCTGTCAGCCAGTATGTCGGCAATGTCTGTAGGATCAGTAATCTTCACATCATTTTGAACTAGTTCTGAGCATATCTGGGAGTTTCCTCCTAGGTTTCTAACATAGCTAAAGAAGGCCTTATGATTGTCTTTTGAGTCTTTAGCTATTTTTCTCTCGAAATTTGCTTTGGATGATTTTATGAGAGCTCTTAGTTTTTACTTATAGTGATCAAGGGTGTCTTACCTTTTAAGGATTTTGCTCTATCTTGTAGTAGCTTCCTCCTTTTGTTGTAGAGTTTGTTTATGGCTGGGGTCCACCAGACTGGACGCTTGCCTTTGGTACAAAGAGTCTTTGTTTTGCTTGGGATTGCCTTATCCATGCAGTCCTGCAGGTGCTGGTAGAAGGCGTTTGTAAGTGATTCAGCGGCTTGAGTATTGTTTTCCGCCGGCTCGGGGCCTGAAAGGAGACCACACTAGTCTTTAGAAGTGTGAAGTCGGCTTTGAGAAGTTCTTTACTGTGGTCTTTTTATTTCAGGTGGGGTGGGATGAGGACCTTCAGCGAGATTAGTTTGTGATCTGATCTCACCAGTGAGGGGTATACTTCGGTGTTGAACATTGTGCTCCCATGTTCGTGATGATGAGATCAAGTATGTTATCTCCTCTTGTGGGGATGGTGACTAGTTGTTCCATGGCATTTGAGTTTATGAATTCCAGGAACTTTTGGGCTAGGGTGTTTGGGCTTGAGTAGTGTTCCCAGTCTATATTAGGGTAATTGAAGTCACCTAGTATGATGGTGTTTGGTGATACATTTATCCCTCTAGTGTTTTCAGGAAGGCCATGTGAGTTTCCTGAGTTTGTGAGGGTGGCCTGTAACATGCTACAATTTGCAGAGCAGTCTTGCCTATGGTTAATTGCACCTGGATGGTCTCCGATGCATCGTGCGTTGCCACCAGTCTTGAGGTGTGGGTGTCCTTGATGAATATGGATACCCCCTCCTTTCTTGGTATTGTCCGGATTTTGGGGCCGGAACGCATGATATGAGGTAAAACCTGATAGCGCTGGGGTGCTCTCAGGAGCCTTGAACCAGGTTTCTGTCACAGCACAGACATCGATGTTCTCCATACTGAGAAGGGCCTCGAGTGCGTGCATTTTGAGATTTAGACTTCTGGCATTGAGCAGCATTACCCTTAGTTTTTTCCTTTTTGTGTTCTAGGGTGGTAGGTTTAGAATTTGAGCCTTGCCTAAAAAGGCACTATGGGGTGGCAAGAGCCTTTGCCAATATCCGAATCCTAGGGTGACAGGTGCAAGCCGTCCCTTGCGAAGCAGCGTGGCTTGACCAGCATGTCATCCCAGGCAGACAGATACTGGATCCCCTTTGAATGACACCAGTGTTTAAGCCAATTGTTAAAGCTGATCATCTTATCTCTGTATTGTGGCATCATTCTTGGTGAAGGTAGGATACTGCTCAAGGTCAGGGTCATACCTGCCTGGGCTACATAATCAGAGAGCTCCTCAATGTCTCTTTTCATGTAGTCCAAGGAGGTACGTCTCAGGTCGTTTACACCAGCATGGACAATGACTGAGTCATATTTGTACCTGCTGTTGAGAGACCTGAGTGCTTGCGTTATGTGGCGGATTCTAGCGCCCGACAGGCAGCTTACTGTGACCTTCTCCTTACTCAGTCTGGTGAGCGGGACATCAGTGTGTCTGACTATGGAGTCACCAATGACTAGTGTGTCTGGCATTGTGTTTGGCCTTAAGGGCTGTGACTGTTTGACACTCTGACTGTGAGGTCTATGTGTTGGGGGTGTTGTGTTCTGAGGTGGTGGTTGTTTGGGTGTCTGCTTTGGTGGCCTCTGCTGTTTTGGTAGATTTTTGATCAGAGCCTCCGAGTATGTCTTTGTGTGTTTATGTGTATGATTTGAGGTTGTAATGGTACTATGTGAGACTGGGTCTATAGTGTGTGTGGTAACCTTCTCCTCCTGACTGGTCTTGCCAGTCCTATGTTGAGAGAGCTCAGCCTCCAGTTTGGCCGTATAGTTGCATCTCTCGCATGTATTTGTGTTTTGTGGGAGGAGGAAAGGGTTGTCTGTGTACATGAGGCAATTGAAACATTGCCTCAATATTCCCAGGTTCACCAGCTGAGCAGGAGAGGACACTAGCAACTGATCCCTCGACATGCTAGAAGGGTAGACGAAAAACTTTAAAAAAAGATTCCGGGGACGTGGGTGACCGAGAAATGGGGGGTTGCCTTTTTGGGGTACTATCTATGACAAGAGTGCCGTATCAAGGTAATAAGTACTGTAGGAGCAAGTGCTAGGTTTAATAGATAGAGAATAGTCTACTTGGAGTCAAGTAGAGTTGATCTTTTTAGTTATAGGATACGCTGATTTGATCAGTAGTATAGTTCGAGGAAGGTAGTTTTAAGGGAAAATTTGAAGAGTGGACTTTAGGTAGCTCCTTTAGGTAGAATGATCTTTAAAGAGCCTGTACAGAAAAAAACAGTGACAAGTAACTTGTAAAGCCTTTTGTGCAATTAGCCTAGCAATCACCTATGAACCTAAAAGACAGTAAGAAGCTTTCATGACCAGACAACTGACATACTAAAGGGAAAGTATCTGTCTTAAGTAGATATCCTCATCAAAAGACTTTGTTGAAAGTGAACATTTTCTTTTACAAGCACCAGATTCTTCTTCTACAGTAACCAGTTCAAGTTTCGAGAACACAGTTGGAGTTGCAGGCCCATGTCAGTATCTCTTTTAGAATGAGGTATATGGTTGCTGTTAAATCTGCATCTTCATCTACAGTGAAGTACTACTTCGCAAATAATCGGTAACCACTGGGAAGCAAAATGGATGAAGGGTGAGGAACTGTTACAAGTTCCTCAATATTACATTTATTGATTAAAATACAATTCTGATCAGGATATTAGTCTCCTGGACCTGGAAATCAATTAAGTGGACTCCAGTAAAGATTCCAACATCTTTTTTTTTTTTTTTTTTTATTTATTTAACATTTGTTGAATGTCCGACTAGGTTCCACAGAGCCTGTTTTCAGCGGAGGCCCGGGGAGAAATGCTCCAGATGCACGTCTTTGGAATCTGCAATGCTTTTAATTTTAAAGACTGCACAATCAGCATTGGCAAGCTCCACAAAGTAACTCAGAAGATGGCTTAAGAGTACACAACTTGTGTGCTGAAGAGGACATGCCTTCTGCTGAGGTCTTATATTTTTTAGCATCCACTTGAAGTGTGGAGTTTATTCTGGGAGTTTAAGCAATTTTTCCAATCCTTCCTTTTTCTCATTTTTACAGATTGTACCCATTTCCTTCTTGATACATTCTGAAAAAGTTTCTCCCTGTAAAATAATGTACAGATTTCAACTTTCCAAAGGTCAACAAGCGTTTCACATGGCCTAAGGTCAAATTTTTATTACATCTACACAGCGTAACATGTTCCAAATCAGTAAGGGTATGTAGCACCTCCACAGTAGGAAAAAAAAACACTGAACAGAGTACTCCATTTGCTACCCACTTTTCACAAACACTGCTACCACTCCACAAAGGGGGAGCCACCACTGATCCTGGGAACTATCGCCTTATTAGCCTGACTAGCCTGGTCTGCAAGGCCATGGAACATATCATCATGGAACTCAGACATTGGTAACCTCCAAACTCTGGACCCCACCCAGTTAGGGTTTGTGAAAGGCAGATCATGCCTTCTGAACCTGTTCGACTTCTTTGAGGCAGTCTCCAAAGCTGTAGACGAGGGTAAGTTGGCTCACACAGCCTATCTTGACCTTGCCAAGGCTTTCGACACCATTCCCCTTTCTGGAATTATAGCTGAACTCACTAAACTAGGTATAAATCCCTAGGTCACAAGATGGGTTGCCAACTGGTTCACTGACAGAACCCACACTGTAAAAGTTGCAGACTCCAAATCTGACTTCAAACCAGTGACAAATGGAGTACCACAGGGTCCAGTCCTGAGACCTCTCCTGTTTGGTATTGACTTCTCTGAAGTACAGGCCAACACAGAAGGCCTCTGGCTAACTAAGTTGCAGATGACTGTAAACTAGAAGCCATAGTAGGGTCCCCAAATGATGTGGACATCCTCCAGAAGGGCCTCACTGAGACAGATGCCTGGTGTCAGAGGCATAGCCTCAAGCTCAGTGCCAAAAAGTGTTTGGTCATCCCCTTTGGGAAAAACTCTGTACCCATGAACTACCACATAAACGGCAGTCTACTTAATGCTGAATGTATGATGAGATCTTGGGACCCAGGTGGACTGTAGTCTCCCCTTTGATAATCACATCGCCACAGTAGTCAGGAAATCCTTCTATGTGGCACACCTCATCACAAAAGGGTTCTCACCCAGGAAAAAGAGGTAATTGTTCCCCTCTACTCGGCACTCATTACACCCATTAGAGAGTACAACGCCCCTTTTGGAGTGTACCTCAACACATCTGCAGCAGCTGGAAAGGCTACAGAAGTACCTCACAAAGAGGATTACTGGCCTCAAACAGGATGCCCTACACTGACCATCTCAAAAAACTCTAGCTTTACTCTGCAGCATTTCGCCTACTCCGAGGAAATCTCTGCCCAACATATAAAGCTATGTTAAACCCAGAGCTGTTGGACATGCTACACTTAAAGAAATCCCAATCCCTCAGAGCTACATGCTCTAGGGACATAAACCTTGTCACCACAATAAACAGGACATGCTGGAGGGATAGACTCCTGTCCCAGTGACTTCCTATACTCTGGAACAAGCTACCCATCTATGTCAAGCAAAGTTCCTCATTAGCACTCAAAGAAAAATCTTGAGGAGTGGATGGGAAATGGGAAATACACCCCGGGATCACTTCTGTGGCTCTGCTCGACAGGGGCACAAGAAATTAACTTCGAGTGGCGTAAGCAAGGGAACCTTGTTGGCTAGGCTTACTTAGGCCCTAGGGCCAATAGCCTAGTACCTACCTATGAACACATTTATATATATATATATATATATATATATATATATATATATATATATATATATACACACACACACACATATACACACATCGATATACATCTATATATAGATAGATATATATATATCTGGATCCCTATCATACGATCCAAATTTTGAAAAGCAGTTTTAAATGCAGATCGCAGCACAGATCAAGAACTTTACCCTTTTTCTCATTGTAGTGCGATCGCGGAGTTGGTATATTTAATTTGCAGGGGCTGCGGGGGGTGAAGGGGGCTTACCGCCCTGCAAGTACGTAAAAAATATAAATTTTTTTCTTTTATGCTCAATGTTTGAAAACTTCAATTTTATGAACTTTGATTAGATAGGGATCCAGGTTTTATATATATATATATATATATATATATATATATATATATATATATATACATATATACATATATATATATACATACATACACACACACACATGATGTACATGTTCATAGGTGTATACTAATGCTAATGACTACTACGGGACTTAAAAACCTAGCTGTGCAACCCAAATGTGATGCGCAAATTTAATTTACAAGCAAGATTTACAGACCACCTACATTCAGAGACGTAGGAAATTCACCCCTGGTCTGGCACCTATCACCCATCCTTTGGTTCAAGCTGTGCTTAAACACAGTTATGGAGAAACTCTGCTTCATATGAATGGACAGCCTGTTCCAGAGAATGGAAATTCTGAGAGAAAATTCTCTCTACATGACTTACTTACATTGCAAGCAAAACTTAGTTTTTTTGCTCTTGTAATTTTGGTACAGTTTCTTTTGCAGATGTGCAAAAGGTTCATCAGAGCTGGGTTCATGGACACCTTGTACACCAGGCAAAGATCACCTCTCAGTATTATGTATGGTACAGAGTGAAGAGGCAGGGCTTTCAGATGATCAGCGTAGGACATTTTATTTACTCCCTGCATAGGACAGCGTTTACTCCTTGCATTCAAGTACCCTTTGTGGACGTTGCAGTATGCATCTAGACAGGTACATAAAAGGGGCATTATACTCTCTGATGGGTCTGGTAAAGGCTAAGTACAGTGACCTATTTGGTCCTAGATGGCATGTTCTTACAAGATGAGCAACATAGGATTTTCTTACTACTTTGGACACATGCTAGTTGAAGGCTAGTTTACTATCTATACAGGATCCTTGGCTAGTTTACCATCTATACAGGATCCTTGACTAGTTTATCAACTTTTAGGGGTGTTTTATTAATTCTAGCTGCCTAGGTCAGATGAATTCCAAAAAAGTTCTGTAGTACTTTTCTTGGCACAGAGTTTTAAGACATGGCTTTGGCATGAAGCATTTGTTTATATGTGACCTTCCTGAAGGTTTTCTTCGAGGGGACTCAATGACTGCTCCCAGTTTACAATCTACAAAGTAGGTCAGCCAGAGGTCTTCAACATTGGCTTTCACTTCCAAGAAGTACATGCCAAAGAGCAGGCTTGCAAAGAGCCCTGAGGGACTCCACTGGTGACCATCACAGATACTAACCCCTTCGGCACTGGTGACCATCACAGATACTAACCCCTTCGGCCCTATCCATAAGCCACCTAGCTATCCAGCACATTATAAAAGGGTTTATGTCTAGTTCCATAAGTTTGGTGACACAGAACACCACTCTAGCATTGTCAAACACTTCTAGCCAGATCTAGGCAAGCAATAAGCACCGCTTTTCCTTCACCCATTGCCTTACTAACCTTTTCAAAGTAGTCCACCATGTTCAGTAATTATGACCTTCCTCTGACAAAGCCAAACGGAGACAGATGGTGTCTGGAGGTCTCCAATGTCCTTGCTAATAATTTCTATGAAAAGTCTTATTTGAAAAGCCATTGAAAGAATTATTAGGACTAATGGGTCTGCAGTTTCCAGGATCTGTTGAAGGTTTTCCTCCGTTCTAATGATGCAGCCTTCCAGACTACAGTTAAATAGTGCCTGCAAGGATCCTGGTAAGTCCATATTTTAGACTGCTCAAAGGGCATCCTGGGATGTTACTGGGGCCAAATCAGGCATTATTATTGGCTTTAGCTAGCACAGCCAGTACATGCTCCTTAGTTACAGTTGGAGGGGTTATGTTTGAAAATATTTCTTGGGAGAAGGTGGTAAAGTTGGAACTGTTTGTCTACAAACAGGTTTGCTACATCACCCTTGAGGTTTCTGACATAGCTAAAGGTGGAGTGATAGTGATCTTTCACCTGGGAAGCTATCTTAATCTCAACTCAAAGTTGGCTCTGTTTTTCTTAATTAGCCCTCTTAATTGCCTAGTTTAATGAGAGTTACCGTTATGGGAATCAGCCTTCCTGACTATTGCCATATTTTTTTCCTTTTGTTGTATATCCTGTTTAATTTGGGATGCCACCAGGGTGGTTTGTTTCTTGGGCTACTTCTGAGCTTGCTTCTGGTAGGTACAGCTTCTGAAAGCAGTTTCAGAAAGTTTCTGAAAGCAATTCAGCGTAGACTGCTGTGTTCTTGAGGTTTAAAGGGGCACTACATTTTGTCAAAACATCCCTTAATGAAAGGTAGCTTGCCTTTGAATAGTTCCTATTACTAGTTTTACCCAGGTTACAGAGCAGATTTTGATTTAGGAGGAAAATGGTTTATGGACCTTACCAGATGGAGGACCTGCAATTTTCTTTTATATTTGTGAGTTTGACATCTGGTATTCTGGAGCCTCTAGTAAATGTTTTTGGCTAAGGGTGTTTTAAGTTATGAAGTCTAGGAATCTCTGTGCCTATAGATTTGAGGCTGTGTAAAATCCCCAGTCTATAGAGGGGTAACTGAAGTCTCCCATGAGAAGGGTGCTGGGTTGAATAACAAGGGTTTCCAGTATGCCCAAGTACATACTGTGAGCTTTAGACACAAAGAGGGTGACCTATAGCTGGCTAGGATATAGTACAGGATTTGATGTGTGGTGATAAGTGTATGGAGGAACTCCAGCGGGTCATCCTGTTTGACCAACCTACAGATGTACTTGTTACTCATTTAAATCAAGACAACTCGAGGTTTAGCCCTCATTAGTGCAGGCAGTTGTCTAAGTGTGGAAGGCAATGAAACCATGCACTTCCATGGTACTTTCTTGCCTCTTTAAACCATGCCTGGTTAACTGCACAAATGTCTGTATTCTAGAGTGATAGTAGGGCTTGGAGGGAGTAAAGTTATTTAGCCTTCTGGCTTGAGCAGTAACACATTAAGTTTCAGCTGAGATGATTTTTATATGTTGGTAGGTTTATCAATTTGGCATTACCTAAAAAAGCACTATGGGTGTAGATAAAGTTTTAGCCAGTATTCTGAAAGCCTAGAGGGGACAGGGGCAGATCATCAATGGCAAAGCAACATGGTCGATTAATCACATCCTCCCAAGTTGACAAATACTGAATCCCTTTAGAATGACACCAGAAAGATGGCCAATTGTTAAAATCAGTCATCTTTTGCTCATACTGTGGGGATCATCTTCGGTGATAGTAATATGCTGCACAATGCTTGGCTCATACCAGCATGAGACACAGTCTGAGGGCTTCGTAATGTCTCGTGTCTCATCATATAGCCAACAGAAGTACATCTCAGGTCATTCACATCAATGTGGACTATGATTCACCTATATGTACAGTATGAAATGTGCAGATTTTATTGAGTATTTTATTCAAAATATGTAGTTTCAAAACATTACTACTTTTACGGTTTCATTTTCTGCATTTTTCTAAACAGTTTTACTTACTGGCAAACAATGAATGAAAAGCTCCCTATCCAGTAGATTAAAAGTGAACTTCCTTCTGGAAAGCTCAAAGCATATAAAACAAACAAACAAAAAAAAACACTTTGAAAGCACAGACTTCAAAATGTCTTTTCATACAACAGAGGGTGGTTAGTTCAAAACCAAATTAACTTTTCTGACCACACAAAAACTGAGCAGGCACAACAGAAAAGTCAAAATGTATGAAACTAAAAATAATGAAGACTTATTATGATACTCTTCAGCATAGTAGACAGAGGAATCATACAAGTACAGAAGGATGCTTGGAGAATAATATGAATCTGCGACAAAAGGATCTCGCAAAAACCAAATTAGGAAATTGAAAGTCTCGAGTCTGGTCAATATTCCACACAGCTGCTGCTATCCCAAGCACTCTTTAGAAAGACTACTAACCTTCCTACTGTATGGTAAGCACTGCAGTTATAGCCAGTGAGACAACCACTTTGCTTACTACAATGGGTTCAAGTACTAGACCCTTAATCTGAGGCAACATTATAATGCACAATGCCAAGTATCTACTTTACAGGTAAAAACCTGCCCACTTTTCTTTGAGGGATGAAACAAGATATTCCAAAAAGCATCACATTTAAGTTAATCTACTCTTCTAAATATGAAAAGGATTACCAATATTTAGGGAAAGCAAGCTTTTAAAAAATCTGCTAAGAAATTTCAACTTTTCAAACAAAGGAAATCTTGATCAAGTAGTTAAGTAAATATGTATATGCAAAAGCAATTAAACTGCATGTATGAAATTCAGAAAAAATACAGTAACAAACAAAACGCACTTAAAGCCAACACTGAACCTACATAAACAATAAATACACAAGGTGACAACTAGAAATACTTCTACAGATGCTGGGAGAGAACAGAACAACCTCCAGATTTATATAGTTTTCTCAGTTCCTCAGAAAATGGAATAACTTACCAAGTCAGAAAAAAGCATTACCAGGAGAACTCTCTGAGCTGTTAGTCAACCCATGACAAATGCCACCTATTGTACAGTCTCAGCCATATACACTACAGACAAAAACAAGTTCAAGCCATACTAGAATAGTACCCACATTTAGTGCCTTAATGGCATATCGCACATAAACATGTATGTGCAAAAACAAAATGATCCTATATTAAAATTAAGCTTGTTTATGTTCATTTTTGTTTCATATCAGCTTTCCCCCGTATTATATTTAAGCTAGTGAAAAATGCATGTCATGAAGTTAAAGTACTCGTTCTGCATGATCCTCTAATGCTGAAAAAAACAGAATGCTAGTTTATATCATTTACTGTTTTCCTCACTCCATTCTGCCAAAAACATGTTTTCAAAGAGTAATGAGCAACTTTACTTATTAGCATGTGTCTGAATTACAGTTGTCCTTGCACGTTACAAAAATATGTAACAATTAATCCAAACAAATATTTGCCACAATACTAGATACAGACATTAAAACAAGTCAAGTCTTAAGCGTGATGAGTAACAAAGAATTTTCGTGTATTTGTAGCTATATTATTTGCCTTACCTGGTAAAAATTAAAATACATTTAAAAAGTATTGTTAACATTAAATTATTTGATGATATACATGCACGTGTGTGTATGTATATATATATATATATATATATATATATATATATCTTAGAAGTCTCAATGTCTTAACCCTCCAACACCAACAAACCTATTTTAAGCATTCAAATGCAGAATGTCAAAACCTTGCAGATTCTTTGTTTTCTCTCACCTGTATACCCCACCCGCCAAGTTCCATTATAAAGTTGCTCCACCAATGAAGTCCACCTCAGAGTTGTCTTGATGACACAAATATGCAGCTTTAGTCAGATGTGGGTGCCTGTGTTCAATTAACAATTCTGAAACAAAGGACTGAGTGGCAAGAAGGCAGATCGAGCCTTCCAAATGAGGGTCAAAGATTTGGTACTACCTGGCAGTTCTACAGCATGTACAGTAAAGGCAGCTGGCACCAGCAGATTAAACAAATCTTGGAATGATGTCAATAAACACTCTCAAAACAAGGAAAATAGAATGGATAAGTAGAATAAACGATGTAGCCCAGGAACAACCCTGTGCAGAGCAAAATCTTCAGCATCAAAAAGTCAAGCAGACCAGACACGATAGTTGTGCTGAGTTCACAAATCCCTAGTAAAATCCAAGCATTTTATTAGACACAGGAAATAGGTAAGCGCTTTCGGCAAAAGGCTTCCTCAGGCCATATACACACCATAAATCACTGCTCACTTTATATATATATATATATATATATATGACTATCAAATTAAGACAAATGACGTCATAATGGATTTTTTAAAGTTGCAGCCTAACTTAGTAAAAAAACATTAATACACATATATGCAACACTATTAAAACTTTTGTTATAACTATATCAAGAGACAAATACACAAACAATTATAGAACAAAAACATAAATAAGCTCATAGAAAAAGTTGTTTTAAAATTTAACCGACAGTCAATCTCTTATTCTTAAGAACCGGGTTTAAGGGAATTCTATCATTCAAACCTGAACTAAAATGTGCCTGGAATTTAATAATCCATTTAATCTCATTTCTTTCAGTAAAATTTCTGACATCCCCCCCCGTTCAAACTAGGGGTATTTACATAAAGAACCATGAATTTAAAAGTGTGCATACTGTTTCCAAGACATGTTTGGATAAAGCATTGGTGCTTGGCTTGCTATGTTCCCCTTATCCTGTTACTGAGCCTTCTGTTGGTTTTACCAACATAGAAGGCAGGGCAACAGGTGCATAATGCGAGATAAACAACATGTTCGGCGTTAAAGTTAGCAGCTACATCAAATATAGAACACTGAGAAGTAACTGGATGGACAAATATTAAAATTACAAATATAAGAGCAAAAATTACAATTATTGCAAGGGGCCGTGCCTTGGTTATGGGTGACATCACTATAAATTTTCATAATTTTTGGATAACACAAGATTCTATGAAGATTTTTCTTGTTTTTAAATAAAAGTTGTGGATGTTCACCTACAACTTCGCTAATCTGAGGGTCTACAGTTAAAACTTTCCAGTGCTTAAAAATAATTTCTTTAAACTTGGTCAAGATCATGGTGTGTAAAAGAAAAAATTTTTGAGATAAGCTACCATAGTTAGTTAATTGTGAAGAACTATGTCTACTGGAGTACTTATCACTACCAATGACAGAAAAATATGGACACGCTTTATCGTACCTGGACTGTTCAATACTTCGAAAACTATTAGAAATTTCACGCATACTATATGACCTAGCTAGTAATCTATTTTTCAGGTTAGCCAGTTCTTTTTCATATCCCTTTTGTGCAGGGTTGAGTCTAGAAACTCGAACAGCTTGACGTTGAATATTAAAGACATAATTCGGGTGCATACTCCCTTCTATGTAACAAGGTGTTCCTATAACAAGATTTCCTATGAACACCGGTATTCAGTTTACCATTACTCAGTCTTTCTATATAAACATCCAAAAAAGTAATCCTATGGATCAATTCAGCCTTAGTAAATTTTAAATATTCTGTGAGGGAGTTAATTTCTTCACAGAAAATATTCAACTCGCTCTTACTTCCTGTCCATAGGAAAAAGAGATCATCCACAAAACGTCTGTAGAAAACAACACACTTCTTGTACCTTGGTAGAGGAAACAAATGCTCCTTTTCCCAAGTAGCCATCACTAGGTTGGCGTAGCTATTGGCACACGATGTGCCCATAGCTACGCCATCCTTTTGTATAAACAGGTCATAATTAAACAAGAAAATGTTCTTCTCCAACACTATTTCTAACAAACACAACAAATCTGCTTTAGTAGTTGCAAAATCAGTGTATTGTGTAAGGTACTTGTGGATACATTCTAAACATTTTTGGTTAGGGATGACTGTAAAAAGTGATTTGACATCCATTGCCACTAGAAAATAGGGGAGAGCATCCTGTATTAGTTCCATTCTCTTACAGAGATCTAACAAACATTGTTGAGCGTCTCTGAGGATAAACGAATTCAAATCAACTACAGACCTTAAAGCTTTCTCTATGTACACTGATAGAGGCTCAGTGACCCAACCCTACCAGCTACAATAGGTCTCACTGAGGGGGTGGGTTGGGTCCTTGTGCATCTTCGGTAGGCCTTGAATGGTAGGTATCAATGGATTCTCAACCCAGAAAAAGTCAAACAGTTCTGTACTAATAATTCCACTTTTATTGAGGTCATCAAGGGTATTATAGACCCTTACTACATAATTCTTGACTTCCTGTAGGGATATAGTCATATAAAACCTAATCTCACCAAGCATTTCATTCATACTGGAGTTGTACTCTAACCATATCCATCACTACTACAGGCAAACCTTTGTCATCTGACCTAATAATGATGTTCCTATCATTTTTAAGCCTTTGTAAGGCTGTTCTTTGCCTATATAGTACATTGCTTCTTTTAGTTCTATTATGAGAGTGACTATATAAGTTATAAACATCTTCTACCATTTTACAAAATGCAACCAAAAGGGGATGGTAATTGGGAACAAATAAACTAGGTTTGTGAAAACGAGATAGATGAGCATTCCTGGCTTCATTCTTAAAAAGAAGTTTCAATTGTACATTACGAACAAAGAGTTTAGTATCTAAAATAGTAGCTGTTAAATCACTGTTGGCAGTAGGTATAAACGAAAGACCCCTATTTAACACTTCTGTCTCATGTCTATCTAGGGGTCTATGTGATATGCTCCATACTATGGTGGTGTTAACCTCTCCCACATCTTCTTCAGAGTGGGACCTTTCTGCTCTCCACCAGAGGCTTTCCTTTTCTGTCTCCCCCTGCTCATGGATCGACTCCTTCCCCTCCTTTGAATATCTGTAATTGGGAAAGGGGGAGGGTGTGTCGATCCCGATTCACAAAGAGGTGATGTTTTCCTTCTAACTACAGGTTCACAGGTAGGGGGATTAAGGTTAACCGATGTTGAGGAAATATTAACAGTATAGTAGTTATTAACTTCATGTTCTCTATTAATATTAGTACTAATATATCCTGCACTTTTGTCAACTTCTGTCATCAGTGGTGATGGTGATGCATCAGGAATACTGCTAACATTAGCAGAAGAACTAGTAGTAAGGATCTCAGTGCTTTCATTAACATTGTCTACCACATTGTTAACCACGACAGCAGAATTCAAACACACAGGTTCTGACATAGAAACATGTATAGATCTACTTCCTCTTGATTGACCCTGTTTATTATTAACATTTCTAGGACAAGTAAAGACCTGACCATTAGAAAAGTCGTAAGTCCCTTTGTAACTTGTGCCTTTTCTGTTCGAGTAGCCGTTTCTCAAACAAAAAGACACTATCAAGTAGTCTTTCCATTAAACGCTCAACTTCCACAACCGGAAAACACTTCAATAAGTCAGTTTGTTGTTTTCTGATTAGTTCCTTAAGTTTATTCTCTTCATTTAGAAGAGACATATAACTAAGGCTCACCTCGATATTCAGTTGCTGCCATCGATACAATTCTGGATAGGCAGTTCCGGTGGTGGGCATGTTTAATACCCATAGTCCTCTGGGTACAATCTTCTTCTGAATTGTCTTGTCTCGTTCAGATTTTCCCGGTTAGGGATCGCCATAGCGGAACTCCGGTCCGCTAATGATTGGCAGTTGATTTTTACGTACTGAGATGCCAGCCCTGACGCATAACCTTCAACGAAGGTACACCCATTCATGCATGTCTCCACGCAGAAGACGCTCTAGCTGTGAATCGAACCAGACAGCGTCTTGACTGTGAGGCAACTACACTACCGCAGCACCACCACCGCGGATTACAATCTTCTTCTGAATGCACGCTTCAATTTGAAAGTGTTGCATTTGGAGCCGTTTGAGGAAAATAGAAAGTTGGCATAACTAAAAGACTTTAAATGCAAGTTACTGTACATTGGGAATCAGGAGACTGTCACTAAGCTCCAACAGGAAATGTAAAAATACCACAAGAAGTCCAAGTGACTTTGTGTCAAAAGAAGGCAAAGAAAGAGAAAGGCAGGTCCAAGCTTTAAAAACAATTAAGGCACAGGTTACAAACTAGAAGGCAAAGCTTCTCATGTATAAACATCCTCAACTATTATCCCTCAAACAATAAATGTGGAATGAAGTTTGACTTCTTAACAGTGCACTTTCAACTAATGCAATGCAATACTTTTCAGAAGAAACTTTTTTAATTACCTGTATTTTCCAGGAGTTCTCTCTCAGTCTGCAGATCTGGAAAAAAACAAATTTGCTAAAGTAAGTTCATCTTTCCCAAGAAATCTGACTACAAAAAATTCAGCATCAATCAAATGGCATACATTTAATTTTATATCATGTTGGCTGCTGACAGAAACTGTAAAGGAAATCATTCTTCAGGAAGCTTTAAGCAGGGGGAGGGGGGGAGGTACAATAACCTTTTAATACACATCTCAGTCGTATCATACTTAGGAAAACTCCAAGAGTTATTGTGACACAAATTATGGTCTCTCTCTCGAACTAAAAGACAAATGAAACATAACGAAAGGAGGACAGAGTATGTTACTATCGAAATATATCAAATGTGGCAATAAATAAGTGTTCAGTAACAACGCAGTCCATAAGCACAACACACACTTAAAAAATATCGTATTTTATTGTATGCTGCAAAGAGAGGGCAACCAGACATTGAAAATGTTACCTTTACATTATTTATTGTGAAAGTCAAGAGGCAGGTCAACTTTAAAACATTAAGTGAATACCAAAAGCAAAATTTAAATAACTATGTACATCTCTCTCTCTCTCTCTCTCTATATATATATATATATATATATATATATATATATATATATAAGAAAAACAAAACCGAATAAGACTAGGAAGAAATAAACTTATACTACTGAAAACTTCCGAACTGTTAAAAACAAAAACAGAATTCCAATGAATAGACGCTGAGCCAGCTCTGTTATTTTCTGAGCGCTTTCGTTAGCTTTATTGGTAACAATTGAACTTCATCAGAGCAAAATGTCTATTATATATATCTAATATATATATATATATATATATATATATATATATATATATATATATATACATACATTTTGCTCTGATGAAACCGACTATTACCAATAAAGCGGCAGCAACGCTCAGCAGTTCTGGCTCGGCGTCTGTCTGTTTTCTTTGGTCAAGGCTATATATATATGTATATATATATATATATATATATATATATATATATATATATATATATACACACACACACATACATACACACACACAGAAACGCAATTTCGCAACACCGTTCTTCTGAAAGTTCATTTATCCAAAAATGCACTTTCGCGAAAAAGAGTCAACAAAAATCAACTGAAGTTGTTGTAGATCGCCATATAATGGGGATAAAGGAATATTCCCTTTTCCCCACTGTAGTGCGGTCTCTGAGTTAGAATATAGAAGAAGCAGAGGTGTGCAGGGGGGCTTGCCCCCCCTGCATAAAGGTGTTTTGTGTAGATATTTTTACTTTTTTTTTTTTTTTGCTTTTCGTTGACTCTGTTTTTCACAAAAGTGCATTTTCAGATAAATGCACTTTTGGAAAAAAGGGTCGCAAAATTACATTTCAGAAAAAGGTAATTTCGGTGGGTCGAGGTAGACCCATATTTTTACATATATATATATATATATATATATATGGGTCTACCTGAGATGGTCGACAAGCCATT